>NC_135712.1:196434767-196767499 GCF_964656455.1 Halichoerus grypus | reverse complement strand
CTTGGACAGTGTTTGCCGTGTTGTAGGCCCTCATTGAATGGCCAGTGAATCAAAGGAGTGAACACTTTAAAACACTGAAAGGAGGGATATTCCCCCTGTTGGCAGATGAGACACAAGTGAGTGTGAGCTGTATTTAGAAACCTGTTTTCCCTTTCAGAACATTCTGAGGCCATGAAGCTTCCTCACTCTCCTCAGAGTGCTAAATTATAGCAAGAGTGATGGCTGTCATTTGTTGTGAGCCTACTCTGAAGCAGGCTTGGTTCTAGACATGCACACTATTTAGTCCTCATAACAACTCTGAAATGTAGGCATCACTATTCTCATTTTATAAATCAGTCTACTGAGTTTCAGAGAGCTGTAAGTCACTTGCCTTAGCTTACCAGCTAATAAGTTGCTGAATTGAGATTGGAACCCAGGTGTGCCTGGCGTCAAAACCCACTTTTCGGGACGCCTGGGTGGCTCAGTCATTAAGCGTCTGCCTTCGGCTCAGGTCATGATCCCAGGGTCCTGGGATGGAGCCCCGCATTGGGCTCCCTGCTCAGCGAGGAGCCTGCTTCTCCCTCTCCCTCTGCCTGCTGCTCTGCCTACTTGTGCTATCTCTCCGTCAAATAAATAAATAAAATTAAAAAAAAAAAACACCCCACTTTTCTCCCTGTAAAGGTCAGTCCCTGGCACCTCTCTCCCTTGTCTTTTCAGACCCATCCCTGGAAGACATGTGTGGCACTGAGTGTGCCCAGCTGGAGGAAGATGGGCAGCGGCCACCGCGGTGCACTTCAACTACCTCATCTCAGTCTGAGCCTTCAGAGCAGCTCAGGCGCCACCAAGGCAAGAGCCTAGCCTCCGAGGACCCCAAAAAGAAGAGAGCTCAGAAGCCCTCCCACATGAGGAGAAACATACGGTGAGCTGTGCTCAGGGTGAGAGGAGAAGGGAAGGAGTAGAGGTATTACCTTCACTTGAAGGCTGTCAGTAGTAGGACTGGTTTGAGCAGGAGAGTCTCCTTTCCAAAGAAGAAAAGTGTAAGCTGTGTGCCCCGATTAACAGTGGAGATGCAGCTCAGGATCACTTCAGGCTGTCAGAGGTTGTGGGGCAAACGTGGCGGGCGCTCAGGCTGTGCTGGGGAGTCTCCTACTCTCTGGAGGCCCTGGGGGCAGCCCAAGGATGATAGGTTGTTCTGGTTGGACTCTGTTTTTTCCTTTATTTTTCCCTTAGGTTTCAAAACAGGAGGAGATAAAAGAAGTTGAATTCTCATTTTCTTAGAGCTCAACTTTGGTTGGCAGGGGACTGTCTGGTCCAAAGCAGGGCTTTTTCCTTGAGCTAAGTGAATGGCAGATGTGAGCTTCCTTAACTGTCCAAATCCCCCACAACCCTTCCTTCAGTCACAGCCCTTCTTTTGCTACTGAAAGGAGATCAATGTGGGGCGCCTGGGTGGCTCAGTCATTAAGCGTGTGCCTTCAGCTCAGGTCATGATCCCAGGGTTCTGGGATCAAGCCCCACATCGGGCTCCCTGCTCGGCGGGAAGGCAGCTTCTCCCTGTCCCACTCCCCCTGCTTGTATTCCCTCTCTTGCTGTGTCTCTCTGTCAAATAAATAAAATCTTTAAAAAAAAAAAAAAAGAAAGAAAGGAGATCAATGAGATCTTTTTCTCCTCCTAACCTCATCTATTTTTTGTGGGGTTTTTTGTTGTTTTTTTTTTTTTAAAACATAATAGCTTAAAAATTTTACTCCTGGATATTTACCCCAAAGACACAGATGTAGTGAAAAGAAGGGCCACATGCATCCCAATGTTCATAGCAGCAATGTCCGCAATAGCCAAACCGTGGGAAGAGCCGAGATGCCCTTCAACAGATGAATGGATAAAGAAGATGTGGTCCATATATACAATGGAATATTACTCAGCCATCAGAAAGGATGAATACCCAACTTTTACATCAAAATGGATGGGACTGGAGGAGATTATGCTAAGTGAAATAGGTCAAGCAGAGAAAGTCAATTATCATATGGTTTCACTTATCTGTGGAACATAAGGAATAGCATGGAGGACATTAGGAGAAGGAAGGGAAAAATGAAGGGGGGGAAATTGGAGGGAGAGATGAACCAAGAGAGACTATGGCCTCCGAGAAACAAACTGAGGGTTTTAGAGGGGAAGGGGGTGGGGGAATGGGTTAGCCTGGTGATGGGTATTAAGGAGGGCACGTACTGCATGGAGCACTGGGTGTTATACGAAAACAATGAATCGTGGATCACCACATCAAAAACTAATGATGTATCATATGGTGACTAACATAACATAATAAAATAAAATAAAATAAATTGAATGGTGATTAACATAACATAATAAAATAAAATTTAAAAAAAATTTTACTCAAAGTTTGGGAAATAAAGATGCAGAATCATCTATAATCCTACTTTCCCACATAACAACTCTATTTTTTAATACTGTTTTTCAACTTGATGAATCATGAATTACTCTGTTTTACTCTTGATCTGTTATGTGCAAAGATGAATCTTTAGGGGCATGTTTCAGGAAGTTAAATAATATGAAAAAATGTTAGCCCAGAATCACCTGAGCCTTGTAGTCTCCCCCACCTCTTTTTTTTTTTTTTTTTTTTTAACCTTGCCTGTTGCATGGATGTGTGGGACTGATGGGGCTTCTCTTCCTCCTGCCTCAGATCTGTGAGCTCAGCAACGAGCTTTTTAGCTTGACATTACATTGCCCAAATCTCAAGTAAACCAACCCAAGTGCTCACTCTTGTAATGTTTAGAAAGCTGCTCCGGGAGGATCAGTTGGAGCCGGTTACCAAAGCAGCACAACAGGAAGAGTTGGAAAGAAGGAAACGCCTGGAGCAACAGAGGAAGGATTATGCCGCCCCCATTCCTACAGTTCCCCTGGAGTTCCTTCCCGGTAAGCAGTGGAGGTGGCGGGAAAGGCCCTGAAGTGTAGGGAGAAGAGGCCTTGGGCACACACAGTGGTGAGGGCAGATCTGAAATAAGACTGTGGCCTCTCAGGAATCTTTTTGAGTCATTCAGTTTCTTAGGAGCAAATGATCAGAAACATCTAAAATTTTAAGATGGGTAAAAATGTACCCCTCAGGGGTCCCGGCTGGCTTAGTGGGTAGAGCATGAGACTCTTGGTCTCAGGGTTGTGAGTTCAAGCCCCACATTGAGCGTAGACTTTACTTAAAAAAAAAAAAAAGAAGAAGAAGTAATTGTGTGTGGGTTTTTTTTTAATGTACTCCTCGGATCTTACTTGAATTTTTTCTACCATAACTTTGGATCTTAACATGCCAAGGGATTAGGATCTTTTCTAGTGGTCAGGTGGACACCAGGAGGTAAGAACCAGTAAAGACAAGGGAAGTTAGAAAGGGGACTGAGGTATTTGAGACACCCCTCTGCTTCTCTCCTCAGGGGATAGTCCCCTTGAGAGCAACAAAGGAAGAAGGTTGAAAAGTCATTTGGGGAGGTAGGTTTGAGCTAAATGTGGTTTTGACATTCCCTTCCATCTTTCCTTCCCTAGAGGAAATTGTCTTAAGAGCAAGCGATGGTCCGCAACTGCCTCCTCGGGTCCTGGCCCAGGAAGTCATTTGTTTGGACAGCAGCAGTGGCAGTGAGGACGAAAAAAGCAGTCGAGATGGTAAGGTCGAGCCAGAGGTCCCTCCACTTCCTCCTGACTCAATGTTTACCCTGAGTAATTGGCTGTACCTCTGAATCGAAATCAGTCCTTCCCCATTCGGTTTGGGGTCCGACTGTGACAAATGTCCCAGAGTCTCCTTATAAATGTAGGGTTTTCCCTTGTCTTAACTTGAAGCTGGAAGAGAGAAATAATAAAACTCAAAATTTACAAGTGATGACAAGTTCTAACTTTGTTTCCATGCTGTAATGCTTTAATGATGGGCAGTAAATTATCTCCGCTCCCTGGGTTTTTGTTTTGTTTTGTTGGCTGTCTCAGAGGTGATTGAACTGAGCTCTGGAGAGGAGGACACTCTGCACATTGTGGACAGCAGTGAGTCTGTCAGTGAAGAGGATGAAGAAGAGGAGAAGGGTGGCACCCATGTGAACGATATTTTAAATCAGCGTGATGCTCTGGGGCGGGTCCTCGTCAACCTGAACCACCCTCCAGAGGAGGAGAATGTCTTCCTGGCCCCGCAGTTGGCACGGGCAGTGAAACCTCATCAGGTACAGCAAATCTTGACTCTCCTCTTTGTTTCCTTTCAGCTTCCTTGCTGAAAGCATCACCTGCTGGTGGCTTTTAGCATCACAGCCTGTGAAGTACTTGTTTGGTACCTAGAGCAGGTTATTGGAAAGGCCTGTGTCCTTCCTCTTAGCAGTTGATGCTTCAGAATTTCTGATGAATGGGAAGGGCAAACTTTAGGTTTGCCCTATTGTGTAGAAGGTGCTGGGTCTCTCGGTTTAATGATCTTGAGCTTCCTTCTGTGAGATCTGCAAGACTGATTGGGATGCTGTCTGGAGGGCAGTGCTTTGATTAGGAAATTGATTTGATTCTGGAAGTAGTTCCAGAAGAGATTTAAGAGTCAGAAGTCTGAAGGACTTCCTGATAGGAGGGAACAGAGTAGTTTGTGTTGACCCAGAGCCCCGAACCAAGACCAAGTGGTGTTCCACGTGGAACCAAATGGAACCAAGTGGAAGTTCCATGAAGACAGAGGTTGACTCAACATAATAACTCTTAATAAGAACTGCTCCTCATGGAATGGGCTATCTTGAGGTAAGCAACCAAGGGCTGAGTGAGAGACGCTGTGAAGAATTTGGTACTGCAGGAACTTTCCAGAATGCTTGGTGAGACGCGGAGGAGCGGCGGCTGCCTGAGCTACGCCCAGCAACGTGCTTCTTCCCGCTCCCCCACACTGGCCTCGGCCCTCTCACCGGCTGTAGAAAATGGTGAAAGAAACCACTTACTATGATGTTTTGGGGGTCAAACCCAACGCCACCCAAGAGGAATTGAAAAAGGCCTACAGGAAACTGGCCTTGAAGTACCACCCTGATAAGAATCCAAATGAAGGAGAGACGTTTAAACAGATTTCTCAAGCTTACGAAGTACTCTCTGATGCAAAGAAAAGGGAATTATATGACAAAGGAGGAGAATAGGCAATTAAAGAAGGTGGAGCTGGTGGTGGTTTTGGCTCCCCCATGGACATCTTTGATATGTTTTTTGGAGGAGGAGGAATGATGCAGAGAGAAAAGAGAGGTAAAAATGTTGTGCACCACCTCTCAGTAATCTTAGAAGATTTGTATAATGGTGCAAGAAGAAAACTTAGCTCTGCAGAAGAATGTGATTTGCGATAAATGTGAAGGCCGAGGTGGTAAGAAAGGAGCAGTTGAATGTTGTCCCAATTGCCGAGGTACTGGAATGCAAATAAGAACTCATCAGATAGGACCTGGAATGGTTCAGCAAATTCAGTCTGTGTGCACGGAGTGCCAGGGCCATGGGGAACAGATCAGTCCCAAAGATAGATGTAAAAGCTGCAATGGGAGGAAGATAGTTCGAGAGAAGAAGATTCTAGAAGTTCATATTGATAAAGGTATGAAGGATGGCCAGAAGATAACATTCCATGGTGAAGGAGACCAAGAACCAGGACTGGAACCAGGAGATATTATCATTATTTTAGATCAGAAGGACCACACTGTTTTTACCTCGCGAGGAGAAGACCTTTTCATGTGTATGGACATACAGCTGGTTGAAGCACTGTGCAGCCTTCAAAAGCCAATATCTACTCTTGACAACCGAACCATCGTCATCACCTCTCACCCAGGTCAAATTGTCAAGCATGGAGATATCAAGTGTGTGCTAAATTAAGGCATGCCAATTTATCGTAGACCATATGAGGAGGGTCGCCTAATCATCGAATTTAAGGTAAACTTTCCTGAGAATGGCTTTCTCTCTCCTGATAAACTCTCTTTGCTGGAAAAACTCCTACCTGAGAGGAAGGAAGTAGAAGAGACTGATGAAATGGACCAGGTAGAACTGGTGGACTTTGATCCAAATCAGGAAAGACGGCGCCATTACAATGGGGAAGCCTATGAGGATGATGAACATCATCCCAGGGGTGGTGTTCAGTGTCAGACCTCTTAATGGGGTCAGTGAGTAACACTGCTGGCATTTTATATGCAGTAGTGAATGAGTGAAGGACTATAATCATAACTCACTACTTGCTATTGTTTTTGTTTTAATATTCAACTATAGTAGTGTTTTAAAAGTTAAATGAAGAATAAACTCAAATATAAAAGCTAAAAAAAAAAAATAGAATTTGGTACTGCAGATTTTTGCCTTAGATGGGCCATTGTACCAGGTGAATGATTTTCTGTGTTTTCTCTAAGAAGACTGTCACCAGCCAATAGACTAGTCAGGGTTCAGGGGAACTTCTGTAGCCATTCACACCAACTGTCTGTTGTGGTATCTGCTCATTTACTTAATTCTGACTAGTTCCAAGATGAATAAAACTAAAGCCCTGGTCTTTGCCAGCTCCTTTAACTATGCCTGTGTTTGTCCCTTGTCAGATTGGTGGGATCCGGTTCCTGTATGATAACCTGGTTGAATCCCTGGAGAGGTTTAAGACCAGTAGTGGCTTTGGCTGTATCCTGGCCCACAGCATGGGTCTGGGGAAAACTTTGCAAGTGATATCCTTCATCGATGTCCTCTTCCGCCACACGCCAGCCAAAACTGTCCTTGCCATTGTGCCGGTAAGAGTTAGGGAAGGCATCATTTAGTCAGCCCTCTGAGGAGCTCTGGGTTAATGCCTTGCTGGGTACTGAAAAGCTCAATGAGCTCAACTTTGAGCTTGTTTCTTAAAACTCTTCCTGGACTTGGCTTTCTGACAGGTTAATACTCTTCAGAATTGGCTGGCAGAGTTCAACATGTGGCTTCCAGCTCCTGAAGCCCTTCCAGCTGACAACAAGCCTGAAGAAGTCCAGCCTCGCTTCTTTAAAGTTCACATCTTGAATGATGAGCACAAGTAGGTGGTCTACCTTCTCCTCTTTGCTCTTTCCTTTTAGACTTCTTCCTGGGGTCTGGATATCGAGGCAATCTATTTGCATATGAACCCTGTCTTCCCAGATTCTTTTTGGTTTCTCGATGTGCCCCCCACCCCTTATTACTCATTTTTTCCTCTACCTGGCTTTTCAGTAAAGTCAGTTAGGTAGCCTGGGAAATTTCTTAAGTTCTGCTTGAAGATGCTTTTATATCCTGAAAAATATGCATATTTCGTCCTATTTTCCCATGTAGATAGTAAAATTCAACATGATGAAATGAAACTGTCCACCTTCTAACTTTCTCCTTTTACATTTCTCTTTCTTAGAAGCCTAATCAACAGTCTCTTTTTAGCACTGATCTACAGTTGACCTTTAATGGTACAACTTTCAAGCTTTGAAAAGTGCAAACTTTTGCTTTAGATGTAAATAAAATTATTTATATTTCCATTTCATAAATTCAACTTAATTTCCCAAATTCTAAAGCTATTTCTTGGTTCAAGCCAGCTATCCATGTTATCCTTTCCCCTCGCTGGCATGGATAATTGAGAAGATAGCCTTTATTTTCTGCAGAGGCTGCCTTTTGTGATGTTTGGTCACACACATCAAAATGAGGAGACTGTGAGTGGCCTCCTAGATGGTTGATCACCTGCTCTTGTTTCTTGGGTTTCAGGACCGTTTGTCCACATGCAGTTAATGAATTAGTCAGGGCTCAGTTGTTTAGGAGTGGAGGAACTGTGCTGAGTGTCATCTGGGCTCTGCTGCTCTTTCTCCTTTATTGCTTGTCCTTGGCTCTTTATTCACCAGGGCCCGGGCAGGTAAAATGCAGAATATTGTCCTTGCTTTTACTACCTTGTATTTATTATGGGAATAACTTGAAATTTTCTCTCAAATGTAGAATTGTAGCCATGCATGTATATCCAAGGGAGTTGTCACCTTTTTTTTTTTTTTTAAGAGATGGAGAGGGCGTGGGTGGGAGTGGAGGGAGAGAGAGAATCTTAAGCAGGCTTCACGCCCAGCACGGAGCCCAACACAGGGTTCAATCTCACAACGCTGAGACCATGACCTGAGCCAAAATCAAGAGTCAGACGCTTAACCAACTGAGCCACCAAGGCGTCCCAGGAGTTGTCACTTTTGCTTGCCTTGTGCCGTTGCATTTTTGTTTTTCTGCTGTGTAACTGTCATCGGTGACCCAGTCCATCCTCAGTGACATGAGCGTCTCTGGGATGCTGGGGAGTCCTTGGGCAGCTGGCCAGCCACGGCGATGCCACCACTGAATGTACATCAGCACGGCTCTGATTGTGAGCAGTTCTTCCTGGGGAGCAGTGGAAGCAGTAATTTTTTCTCTGTTCACTCTTGCAGGACAATGGCAGCTCGTGCTAAAGTGATGGCTGATTGGGTGTCAGAGGGTGGGGTGCTGCTGATGGGGTACGAAATGTACAGACTCCTCACCCTGAAGAAATCCTTTGCCACAGGTAGATCGAAGAAAACCAAGAAACGTTCTCACCCGGTCATCATTGATCTGGATGAGGAAGATCGACAGCAGGAGTTTCGGAGAGGTGGGCAGCCTATCCCTGGGATACCCTTAGGGGTGGTGTTTTAGGAGAAAGGAAATAGTGTCTGTAGTAGCACCAAGTGAAATTTGAAGGTTATTGATATGAGTTGTATTGTCACGTGCCAGAAATCTTGGTCCCTAAGATCGGTGGGATGACCTCCCCTGGCTCTCAGAAGGTGCTGCTTTCCTTGCCTGCTGTGGAATTCTGGGTGGGCCATGCATAGGCTGGCTCAAGGAGACTCCCCTGCCCATTTGGCCCTGTTTCTCTCACAGAGCAGCTGGGAGAGTGACTGTTCCCCTCACCTCGCCCTAGAGGTGTTCTGGGATAGCATTAAGAAAATATAAAGTATTTAAATCACTAGCATACAGTGTGGTAATAATATTATGAATTTATAAAAGAATTTACCTCCGTTTTTTTTAGGGAAAGCCATTCTTCTCATAGTTGTAGTTCTGTTTCCTCTTCTAAGGGGTTTTTGCCCATTTGGGGACAAAAGTTTTTTTTAGGTTCAGTGGCTGTTTCATTTTATATAGGTCTCTTCATCTGTAGATTGTTCTAGGTTTGCTTCTGTGGTAGAGCTGGGATGAATTTGCCATTTAGCAATGACTGGCAGGTAACACCAGGAAGATTCTATCCTTTAGCTAACTTCCCACCAGCCAGCCTGCAGATGGTGCCAAGTCGCTGACGAGGGTGAGAGCCGACTGCAGTGTCTGGATGATTCCATCAGTCTCACCCAGACCCGTTTTTAATCCTAGTCTGGTACTCTGTAAAGTCACGCTCTCTGCTACCCAGTTGGCATAAGCCCTAGGAATGCAAGGTGTTTTACTTTTAGCCTAAAGGAAAAAAAAGCAAAAATAAGGAAAGGAAAGAGGGAAAAGAGGTATTTACTGCAAGAGTCAATAGTCCAGGTTACCATGTCACACCAAATGCGCAGGAGCCTGGATGTTGGCTCCCTTTCACTAATGGGGGCTGACTCTTGCTTTCCTGCTTCCTTCATTTCTTCTGTCTCCTCCAGGGTGCACCCCTACTTCTCATATTGTTGACTAAGAGCAGGCCCTCTCACCCTCTGACTCCGGATCCTCTTCCCTCCCTAGAGTTTGAGAAGGCCTTATGCCGCCCTGGCCCTGATGTGGTGATCTGTGACGAGGGACACCGCATCAAAAACTGCCAGGCCAGCACCTCACAGGCCCTGAAGAACATTCGCTCTCGCCGTCGGGTGGTGCTGACCGGGTACCCCCTGCAGAACAACCTCATTGAGTACTGGTGCATGGTCGACTTTGTTCGCCCAGACTTCCTCGGCACCCGGCAGGAGTTCAGCAACATGTTTGAGCGCCCTATCCTGAATGGACAGTGTATTGACAGCACGCCTCAGGATGTCCGCCTAATGCGGTACCGGAGCCATGTCTTGCACAGCCTCCTGGAGGGCTTTGTGCAGAGGTGAGCCATCTTTAGGGCCCTGTCTTTTGAATCCTCAGAGAGACCTTGGTGTAATGGGCATGTGGAGCTTTCCCAAAGGGGAACTGTTACAACAGGAGGGTCCCTTCTTAGTGGGTGATAGTAAAACTTCCCTTTTAATGAGTAGCTTTTCCTGAATAGCACACAAATGGTGGATAGCCGCTGTTTCAGTCCTCTGAAAGTTTGGCCTAGAAGTGCTTCCCTCAGAAGTTAATCTTTAAAGTTTCTAGAGATACCTGCCACCTGCTTACTTGCTGAGAAGCAAAAGAGAGCTAGCCTTCTGCTGACTTAGTGAAAACACAGAAGTGCTGGTTTTCGGGGCATGGCCTCACCAGTTTTAGCATCTCGGTGGATGTAGATAGGGTAGTCTAAAGCAATCCCCTTGTTTTTCCTTGTTAAGACGGCATGTGTGCAGAAAGCTTAGAGAAACAGCCCTGAATCTGGGTAGGAACCTGAAGTTTCCAATCTCTGCCACCCAGTCCTCTTTGCTCTAGTTCTTATCCTTAAAATGAGTTTCCTCTGAGGGTCACTAAACCAATCCTCATTATTGCAAGGCTGCTGTGAATGTGGAGATCCTCAAGAGGAGATGTGGCAGAAATGCAGAGTTCTTTTGTTTTCCTGCACTGACCCATCCTGGCCACACAGGCTTGACAATTCTGATCTCTGCCTTTGTAGGAGAGGCCACACTGTGCTGAAGATTCATCTCCCTGCCAAGGAAGAAAATGTAATCCTGGTGCGGCTCTCGAAGATCCAGCGAGATTTGTACACACAGTTCATGGACCGCTTCCGAGACTGTGGTAGCAGTGGCTGGCTGGGGCTGAACCCCCTTAAGGCTTTCTGCGTGTGCTGCAAGGTATGTTGAGGCCTCAGGGAATACTGACATACGGATGAAGGGTGCACATGGTCCCAAGGGAGTTATTTCTGCTGGGAGTCCTTGATAAAGGAAGAATAAAGTGAGAGGGGCCACCTTTGGTTGGCTGCATCAGAGAATAGGGGTTCCCAAGGAGAGATGTGCCAGTGTGTGCTGCACAGTTCCTGGGGGGTTGCTAGTCATAGCCTGAGATATAATTGGTGCTCCTTGCGGTTGTGCAGTTCATTTGAACAACTTGTACCAAATTTGAGAAATCACTTCCTTTCTCGCTGATTTTTTTCCCTTGCAAAGAAGGGGTAATGGAAGAACATTGCAGGGCAGTTTTTGACTGCTAGTTTAATCAAGATTCAAGAAATATATAGCTTAGACAAGTTGTTGGGGTACCTTCTGTTTGATTCTGTGTTTAATGAGATTGAGATCTCTTTCATCCTGATAATGCTTGAGATGGTTTGAGGACAGAAGGGCCCAGGTATCTTTAGCACTAAGCTTCATGAACAGGTGAGCATTTTAGCACATCTTTAGTATGTGCTCCCTGTTGCATAATGAGGGACCTGTTTCTTTGACAGCTCTCAGCCAACCTATTGAGTATTATTCCCGATTGACCACTGCTTTAATAAGTCAGCTGAAGGTGTGTGTCAGGGGACAGATGGGATTTCAAAATGGTTGTTTTTTTTTTTTTGTAGCTATAGTCCTAGACCAGGGCCAGGAAGCTACAGCAGACATGGTCTTTGAGGATGCTACAGTGCCAACGTGCCCTTCCTTTCCCCCCCCACCCCACCCCTCTGGTCCCCCGCACCCCAGGAATTCTCAACTCCTGCCAGAAATAGTCCCTGAAATGACTTCTGGTTGGTCATTTGTAAGTCAGATACATTTGTCCATAGGGAGAGATTAGTCTTGTTTCATATAGTAGTAGCCACGCAAAACGGGAACATTATTATTCTTATTTAAATAAGAAAGCAAGGCTTTTGACATAGGCTTTCTGATTATGTACCAAACATATGGGCATGCCCACTGGTAGGAACTCTTCCACTCGTGTTATGGCGATCACAGTTGGTTAGTTAAAATGAATGTGTCGGCTCTTTGGCTATGAGGGGGTTGGAGATACTTTGATTTTTGATGTGACAGTGTATGCTGTGGGAGGTGTGTGTTTGAGCAAGTGCATGTTTCCAGACTCCCTGGGATACCCTTAGACTGTTCCCTGCCCTGTGCCACTTCTCCTTTAACTTGAATCTCAGATCTGGAATCACCCGGATGTGCTATATGAAGCCCTTCAGAAGGAGAGTCTGGCCAATGAGCAAGACCTAGATGTGGAAGAGCTTGGCTCAGCGGGGACTAGTGCCCGCTGCCCGTCACAGGGAACAAAAGGCAAGGGGGAGGACAGCACCTTGGCCTCCTCAATGGGAGAGGCAACCAACAGCAAATACCTACAGGGGGTTGGCTTCAACCCTTTCCAGGAGCGCGGCAACAACATTGTCACATATGAATGGGTGAGTCAAGCAGATCCTTCTGTGCCCATAAACCACTGCTGAGAAGGGATGGTACAAATCCTATGTGGGGAAAGGGTGGGGGTTGCACAGTGTACTGTACTGCCAAGGTCTCTGCGGGGCATTATAAAGTTGTCCATGAGCTTCTGCTTTGGGAGGAGTGAATTTTATATCTAGTGTTCTGGCATGGACCTGCTGTAAGCTGCCTCATTTCTCTCTTGCAGGCCAAGGACCTTTTGACTAATTACCAGACTGGGGTCTTAGAGAACTCTCCCAAGATGGTACTGCTTTTCCACCTGATTGAGGAAAGTGTGAAGCTTGGGGATAAGATTCTCGTGTTCAGGTAGGAAGAGAAATTCCCCTATGACATTGTGTATCTGTAGTAGAGTGACACAGCCCCTACAGAGTGAGACCGTCTGGGGTCGCCACAACTCCCCCTACTTTTTTTTCTTCATGCCTCTGCAGCCCAGTGCTTCTGGTGAGGACCTTCTTGCATTTCATCTCTTTCTTGGAGTTTCTTATTTTGCCCAATGTGATTTCTCTGCAGAGAACAATTTAAACATTGGGGAATACTGACATCAGAGGTCATAGTCTAATCCTTCAAATTATGGCCCAGGTCAGATCTGGCCTGTGGCCTGCCTGAGAGCTAGTTTTTACATTTTTTTTTTTTTTTAAGATTTTATTTATTTATTTTAGATAGAGTGTGCATGTAAGCAAGCTGGGTGGTGGTGGGGCAGCCAGAGGGGGAGGGAGAGGGACAAACAGACTCCCCACTAAGCATGGAGCCCAACGTGGGGCTCACTCTCACGACCCTGAGAGCCAAAAGAGAGACCTGAGCCAAAATCAAGAGTCAGACATTCAACCAACTGAGCCACCTAGGCACCTAGTTGTTACATTTTTAAAGGGTTTTTTAAAAAAAGAAGAAGAATATTTGACAGATTGTATGTGGTCTACAAAGCCTAAAAATATTTACTATCTGGCCCTTTACAGAAAACATTTGCTGACTTCTGGTCTAATGTGCTTTGGTCTTTCCCCAGCTTTTATTTTTATTTTTTTTAATTAAAAGATTTTTGTGGGGGCACCTGGCTGGGTCAGTCAGTAGAGCATGCAGTTCTTACTTTCAGGGTTTTAAGTTCAAACCCCACGTTGAGTGTGTAACTTACTTTAAAAAAAAATTATTTGTTTATGTATTTATGTATTTATTTTTATGCTTTGTGTATAAAGTCAAATAAGTTAATGTGATTTGTTCCAGAGTCACATTCTCAGTCTGGCCAGAACTGTGATGTCCATCAAGACCTGACTCCTCAGGGAAACAGATATAAAATTGATTGTTTTTTTTGTTGTTGTTCTGACTAGATTATGCTCCAATGAGAGCTAAATGGCAGGAGCCTGGCTTGGGAGCCTCGCAGAGTGAGGGTTTCCATGGGTGACACACTTTGAGAGGATACCAGTGATTCTAACTGGGGGAGTCTAGTGTTCCATTTCAAGTTATCACTTCTGAGGAGACTGCCTCTCTGTATAACTTGAAAGTAGCCAAGTGATTCTGTCTCCTTAGTAAGACCCATAATATTGATTGTGACCTATAATTAGATCTTATGTATATTCATGTAATGTTAGTTTTTAAAGCTGATGCTGTTTGTTACTATGCACTGAGCTAAACCCCGGAATTTTTCAGTTGAGGAAGTAATAGGGTAGCAGATTTAGTGGGGTGCTGACAATAAGTGTATAGATGACTCTGCTCCCATTATGAGCTAGGGAGAACACCCTTGGTGGTTCTTTGTGGGGTTACCTCATGGGTACAGGTTCTGGAAGCTCCCACTGTCAGAAGGCTGCACATGGTGGTGAGCCCATTGGGGAACAAGATTCCCTTGGGTCTGTGAGCCTTCTGAACCAAATGTTGTCCCTTCCAGCCAGAGCCTTTCCACCTTGGCTCTCATCGAGGAGTTCCTAGGGAAACGAGAAGTGCCCTGTCTACCTGGTGCTGATGGGCAAGGAGGACAGAAGTGGGTTCGAAACGTCAGCTACTTCCGTGAGTTCATTGCTGCTTTGTTGCTGGAGTCTTGGCAGGGTCTCCTTAAGGGTTCTCTTTCTTTCTCTGCCTTTTTATCTTCTACTCTGTTCTCCATCAAATGCATAGGAGTATCTGGAGTAGCCAAGGAGCAAGGAGATATTGAGAGCAAGCTGCTGTGTGTGAGGCATTATACTAGGGGCTGGGAAGCTTGGGCAAGATAGGGGAGAGCCGAGAAGTAGAAGGCATAAGCCTTGTCTTCATCTGACAACTCCAGGACAAATACAAAGTAGCACTGGTCGAGTGCCCTAACAGGTTCTAAGGAGAACAGAATCATTGCGGGGAGGATGGTTGGAGAAGGCTTCCTGGAGGAGGTGGAACTTGCAGTAGACTTGGAAAGATGGGGAGAATTTAAATATATAGAGTTAGTGTGGCCCAAAGGTCATTCTAGGAAGAAGGAGCAGAGTGAATATAAATAAGCTCAGATCATGCATTCTCTATAGTGGAGATAGTGTCCCTAAAGGGGTGAAAATTAGTTCTTGAGGGGACAAATTTTTTTTTTTTAACTTTTCAAAAGTATAGAGCACAAATAGGCATGCAGTAAATAAACATATACAGTATATCTGTGGTATTTAAAAATTCTTGAGGGTAATGTTGATTGGGGGAAAAATGTATAAAAAGGCTCCTTAAGAGGGCAGTAATGAAAAACAAAAGTTGAGAAATACTAACTTCAGGTGCTTACTGTCCAGATACTGACATTTGGGCCAGATAATTCTTTTTGTAGGGAGGCTGACCTGTGCATTGTAGGATGTTTAGCAGCGTCCCTGGTCTCTACTCATTAGGTGGCAGTGGCGTCCACCTAGTGATAACCAAAAATGTCTCCACACGTTGCCAGATGTCCCCTGTAGGATGTGGGGACAGGGATATCACCCTTGTTGAGAAGCAGTGGCCTAAAGGTAGTATTTAGAGAATGGAGGGACAGGGGCTAGTAGGAAGACCCCCAGCACAGGGTCTAGCCCACAGCCTTGTGTTGACTGTAGGCTTGCCCAGTGAGTCAGTGCTGAGCTGTGCTTGGAAATTGTGGGAACTCAGGTTGGAAAGGTAGGTTGGGTGTCAACTGAGAGAGCTTCTAGTACCAGGCAATTAAACTAAGGCTTCCTATAACGGTAGCAATCCAGTTCTCCATGTGGTGTTTCATCTCCTTAGTTTCGCCCTTTTCTCTGGGGTGACAAATGTAGCCCCCCTCCTCTCTTATTCATGCTTCTTCTTAACTGAAGGTTACTTTTTCTTCTTCCTTTGAACTTCCCTCTTTTCAACCATATGCCCTGTCCCACTGCTCCAGATCTATTCCTTTTAATGTCTCCTTAGAGCAAGTTCTTAATCATAGGAGCTTTTAACAATGCAAATTCCTGATGGAGGGACATCATCCATATCAAAACAGAACTCTTGCTCCTTCTGCACTCACCAGGATTTACAGGTCTGAGGCAGAGAGGTCACCCTGAGCCAGTGTTTACCAAGCTTCCCTATTTAGGGTGATTCTTCTTATGCCCCCTGAAGTCTAGGAACCCTGGCCTTAGAATTGACCTAAAATACTAAAGGGAGAAACATAGTTTATAATTCTTGTTGCACATGGGGGTATTTTTAATTATAGGTGTCTGGGTCTCACTGTAGACCCATGGAATGTCCAAGGGAGTGGAATCTGGGTATTGTAGTGTATTTGTTTCTTTCGTTTTTAAAACACATTTGCCCAGTGATTTTGCTGTGTACCCCTGCCCTCATCTGTCCATTTCTTGTGGTTTTTCTTCTCTCCTAGGGCTAGATGGTAGCACCCCTGCCTTTGAGAGGGAGCGGCTCATTAATCAGTTCAATGATCCCAGCAACCTCACCACCTGGCTGTTCCTTCTGTCCACAAGGTGAGTGCATCCTGAGAGGGGAGGTCAGAGGGCTGTGTTCAGGGCAGTTGGTCACATAGGCAGATACCCGAAGACTCATCAGAGTTCTGTCAGAAGAGATCTGCTCAGGTATGTGACTTGTTTTTGAGGTCAGAGAGGAGACCCCAAAATGAAGTTGTGTTAGGAGGGTAATCGTGATAGTGTCATGAAGTTCTTTGAGACCTTCATTAATAATGGGCATAATTAGCTTTTTCTCTCAGGAGTGTTCTGAGCCTTAGATGATGTGATTAATGTGAAAGTGCTTTAAAAAGTGGAAAGTGTAAAAAAAAAAAAAGGTAGAAAGTGTAATGTAACTGTAAAAGACTGATGGTAGTAATATTTGTCATGCCAAGCAGTTTGAAGGCTGTGCTGCTTTCTGCCATCACAGTGCCCTTGATGGGTATGAACTAGTCATTTTCCAAGGCTGGTAGACTAAACACACCAGAAACATCTGCATGCAGACGTCTCCCTTCAAGTGACATTACTCTGTGGCCAGGATGCAGGGGCCTTACCTGTTACAGAGGAGTGGAGAGTGGGTTTTCTTTCTGAGCTGGTAGATACTTCTGTGTTGGATTTTCAGGGCATATTTTTCAGTGCTTGAGGAATGTACTGTTCATCGGCAGGACAGTAGAATCCTCCAATGTGTTGTACTTAGGACAAAGGAGGTAATACTGGGGCAGGAGTCACAGAGTGAAACCAATTTAAAATCTGTCTTTAATAACTAAAAGTTCTGTGATCGTTGGCTTGTGTTTTAAAGGGCCGGGTGCTTGGGTGTGAATCTGATCGGTGCCAACCGAGTGGTGGTGTTTGATGCTTCCTGGAACCCTTGCCATGATGCCCAGGCAGTATGTCGGGTATACCGTTATGGCCAGAAAAAGCCCTGTCACATTTATCGCCTTGTGGCTGATTTCACCCTTGAAAAGAAGATCTATGACCGTCAGATTTCCAAGCAGGGCATGTCAGGTGGGGCATCTTTCAGGCTCAATACTATCCTTATTGTATCAGTGGTGGGAGGACAGGGGCAGGCTGTGGGAACACAGGTAGGCTTTGAATCACAGAAAGCAGTTCCTCCCATCTCATTCCGATTCAAATAATTGCTTTAAGGGGCCCCTGAGTGGCTCATTTGTTAAGCGTCCACCTTCTGCTCAGGTCATGATCCCAGGGTCCTGGGATCGAGCCCTGCATCGGGCTCCCTGCTCAGCGGGAAGCCTGCTCCTCCCTCTCCCACTCCCCCTGCTTGTGTTCCCTCTCTCTCTTTGTCTCTCTCTGTCAAATAAATAAATAAAATATTTAAAAAAGAAAAAAAAATAATTGCTTTAAGATGGGGTTGACCTCAACTTGTCGAGGGCAGGTATAATGAAAAGAGCTGAGCTAGGTGTGCAGGTTTCTTTTTTGGTATTTCCATTTCACCAGGGCCTCACACCTGGTCTTTGACTTTGAAATATGGGATAGCCTGAGATAGTTTAGATATCAGTGACAATTATGCCCCCCACAACCTCTCTCTCTGCCAATCTGTGTAGCTGTGCTTTTGTAGTCTTCTCAGCCGTGTAGTGACTTTCTCCATGTCTTCTCCCTTCTAGATCGAGTGGTAGATGATCTTAATCCAATGCTGAACTTTACCCGGAAAGAGGTGGAGAACCTACTGCACTTTGTTGAGAAGGAGCCAGCTCCCCAAGCATCCTTGAACATAAAGGGGATCAAGGAGCCAGTCCTGCAACTTGCCTGTCTGAAGTACCCTCACCTCATCACCAAGGTGAGAACCTGGAGGGAGGCTTATCTGAGGTTTTGTTTCATGCAGAGGACTTGAACTAAGCTCATTCTTCTCCTTGCCACATGCAGTCCCCCAACCACCTATTCCCACCCCAGTCTTGTCCTAGGAGTGCTCAGCTCAGCCATGTGGAATAATTTGGCCAGTGTGAGTTTTTCCTAGCAGAAAGAAGGGGGAAAATTATAGAAATGTAGTCTGTTAATTCTCTGAACGCTCCCATCCTTTTGATATAGAAGGCAGACTTGGGTTTTGTAAAGGTGTGGCTGGGTTAGAGTTGTGAATTATACTTTTGACAAAAAGACAGTAAACCTGCCTGTGTGTCTGTGAGCAGGCTCTTTGCAAGTGCTGGAGATAGCCCTTTTTTGTTTTCAGAGGAAGCCTCATTGTATTTCAGTCATGTTGGCACAAAGAGTGGTAATTAAATCAACATCCTCCTGTGTCCCCAGGAGCCTTTTGAGCATGAGTCATTGCTCCTTAACCGAAAGGATCACAAGCTGACCAAGGCTGAGAAAAAAGCAGCAAAGAAAAGCTATGAGGAAGACAAGCGCACATCCGTCCCCTACACCCGCCCGTCATATGCGCAGTATTACCCTGCCAGTGACCAGAGCCTGACCAGCATCCCTGCTTTCAGTCAGAGAAACTGGTGAGTCACTGAAATGGGAGGAAGGTCTGCTGCTGGGCCAGGCCCAAACCTTTTGACTGGTTCTGTTTTTAAACAAAGGGAAAGCCTACAACTTGCTCGTTGGCTGTTGTGAACTGACAGGTTCTGCTCTTGGATGAGGTGCCGAAGCAGTTCAGCAGCCCTGGTGTTTTAAGTAGTGGCTCTGGCTGGAAGAGTGAGCCACTGGCCTTGTGCCTTAGAAGAGTCTTTCTGAACTCCTGGAGAAGGTGCAGCTTTCTAAGACACAGAGGCCCAACCCTCCCACACCGCTGCCTTCATATCCATAGTGCCTTGGGCCTAGATCTTGCTTAAGCAGTGAAGTTCAAGGGTGAAGGCCAAGTCTTTTGTGAGTCCTGGATTGCAGTCAAGGAATTCTCCTACTCTTAATGGGATTTGATTCCGTGGTTGTGCCACGATCCTGAGGAAAAAAATCTTTTTCTTGAGTACAACTTCTAGAACTGTTCAGAGTATGAACACATTGGAAGCCAATTGCTGAGTGAAGAGAGAGGCTCTCTGTAAGAAATTACCTTTATCTGTGTTTAATTTTTTTTTTTTTTCATTTCAAGACAAAGTACCTCATAGGCCTTACCAGATTAGCCGCCTGATTGAGTGGTTTGTTTAAAAATTTTTTTATTATCTTGAATTAAAGATTATTATTTTATTTGAGGGGGATTTAAAACTTTTTTCTTTTTTTAAAGAAGATTATTTATTTGAGAGAGATTGAGCAAGAACAGAGCATGCGAGAACTGGGGCAGAGGGAGAGGGAGAAGCAGGCTCCTGGCTGAGCAGGGAGCACGATGTGGGGCTCGATCCCAGGACCCTGGGATCATGACCTGAGCCGAAGGCAGACGCTCAACCGACTGAGCCACCCAGGTGCCCTAAAACTTTTTTCTTATGAAGATTCCATGTTAAAAAAAAAAAAAAAACCTGATAAATGAGATTCTAAAGGAGCTGAAACCATGTAAATTTTATGGAAGACTCTAATATTTGGTGAGTAAATTTGCTACTTTTTAAGTATAAGTTGCTTTCAAGAAAAACGTTATTCTATTTCAAAGCCTTCAGACTTTATTTCTGTGTCATTTTCCAGGATACTGTTGCCTGGGAATGTTCTCCTTTCTTGTCCTCCACCCCTTTTGTTCTCTTTTCTGGCCTTTCCCATGTAACAACAGGAATGGACAAAGCCTGAACTCAGTGGGAGAAAAGCCATGTTGGGGGAAGATGTGACAAATGGGCTGGTCTCTGAGGCGATGTCAGCTCCTTTTCTGGTCCACCTCTGGCCCCGTGGGAGGCACTAGCCTCTCACAATACTTGATGAGCCATACTATGATCCTGCTGATTCCTCATCCCATCTGGGTGTATGTGAGGAGGGTTTCCTGCCCAATTTCCTCGCTTCAGCTCCTCCAGAGTAGGGGGCTTGGGCTGGGTTCCTGTTTTCCTGACTTTTACCCTGATTTGACTTTGGATCCTGGGGAGAGTCCTACTGACATCTGACCAGAGCCCCTACCTCCTGAAAAGCCACCCTGGGCAGATTGAGGAAAAGGGACCCAGACGTGGTGAACTTGGGGTGCTATGTGGCCTATCTGGGAATGTGGGAGTCCAGACAGGGCCCAGAGGGCTGCCCAAAGGTGCCTATAGCAACCTCAGAGCAATGTTCTTCAGTCAGGTAGAAGAATATACCAATCCAAGGAAGTTCTCCCCCAAAACTAAAGACCAAAGGCACGAAACTTTAGAGAGCTTATTGAAAAAAAATCTTAAATCAGGAGTAGCTTTCTCAAGGTACCAACGTCCAGTTGAAAAGAAGGTGGAGAATGAGGAGTGTGTCACTGACCATTTGGCATGCTGGCATAAGACATGCACAGCCAGTGTGCTCAGGCTGGCGATGGCCATGTGCCATTCAGAAGCCTGGATTCTGTGAACAGCTTTTTGGTGGCCACTGCTTTTGTGGTAGTCATGACTTAGAGGGGCACTTTGGACACTGGCCCCTGGAGGAGCCCAATGAAAGGTAATATGGAAGAGAGAGAGGTGTCTGCATTACTTACAGAAACTTGAGGTTCCAGAGAGTAAAGATGGTTGAAGTTGGACAGATGCTCTCTCAAGATCACCTGAATGTGTGGCATCACGTGGCCCTTTTTACTTGGGTGAGGAGGAAAATTCCACCTATTTGTCTTCAACTTGGCATGCACTGTGTTCTGAAGAACTTTTCCTCCCTTATTGCATCTTTACCAAACTTCCCTCAAGGACTAATTCCTAATGTATATAAACAGTCCAAATTCTAAAGGAGTAAATGTCACCTCACATCTCCAAAAAGGTATTATCCTACCAACATCTGATTCTTCTTAGAATCTAAGAGGTTTTATCCCTTGCTGCCATTTGATCTTGGTCCTGCCCCTAGTCTCCTTTTGAACTGGCCATACTCTGCAGGTTCTTTGATCCTTCTCAGCAGCAAGTGAGGCTGTAGAATGGGGGAATCTGGAGAAGCTCTGCAGCCTTTGCAGAACAGTAAGTAAGGGCTCTTCTGCCGAACTCTTAGTGTGTTTGTCCTTCCCTCACAGGCAGCCAACACTGAAGAGTGATGAGAAGCCTGTGGCCAGTGTTCGTCCTGTGCAGTCCACTCCCATCCCCATGATGCCCCGGCATGTCCCACTGGGAGGCAGTGTAAGCTCTGCCTCCAGCACAAATCCAGCTATGAACTTCCCGATCAACTACCTGCAGCGTGCGGGGGTCCTTGTGCAGAAGGTGGTCACCACAACAGGTTGGGAACTCCTAGGTCCTCTTCCAGGGCTGCCTGTCCCTTTACTTTGTTCATTCAGGAAGTATTTATTAAACACCTTTTGTATTCTGGGCCTTACTACGTTAGCACTGTGGGTAAAAATAGAGAAGATAGTCCCTGATCTTGAGGAATTTGCATTCTAATGGAATATCTTAAGAATTATAACACTGGGTTATAGTACTGGGTTTTCTTAAATGTGATGTGTGGGATAGACTGTGAGCACTGCAGAGATTGTGGAAATGTCACTGGGACACAGGGTTGGTCTGAGAGAGGTGTGAATGTGTTGAGTCCTGCCTGACTATAGGGTCAGCTGGGTATAAAGGATGACTGTCAACCTCCCTACTTAATTAGAAGACCTGAAAGTCACTTGCTTCTTTCTTTGTGAGTTTGATACAGGTTGAGCATAGTGGGCCTGTGGTAGGAGGCTGGCAGCCTGTCTGTCTCTGCGATTGGTTCTGTGATTCAGGGTAATTGGGAAGGAAAGCATTTCGTGGAGCTGTGTTTCATTGTATTATCTAGAAATATTCATGGTACATAAATTTTAATAAAAATATCTTGTTTTTTTGAGTATGAAAATAATGTGGGTCCATTGCAAAATCATTGTGAAATGGGCAAAAACAAAAAGAGAGCCCCTTGAGATCCTACTTCTCTGCTGATTCTTGAACATACTTTTTATTCTTTAGTTAGGTGTGGAGTAATGCCAGCAAGGAAGAGGATGAGGCCACTTTTGGGGCCTAAAGTGATGTGGAGCAGATGGATGCAGATAGCTTAGGGGGGAAGAAAATAAACAAACATAGAAATAACCATCTGAACTAGAACTTTCTCCAAATTAAAACTCTATGAATTTTTAATTAAATGAAAGGAAATTGATCAGAAAGATGATTGGATTTCTAAGAAGTTTCTCGTTTTCCTAGTATTCTTTGCTAGACAGCTGCGAGAGGAGGCCCTGCTTGCCCCATCCTCCTTAGTTCAGACCTCCACTCTACTGAGAGGCTTTAGGGAAGCCACTGAGGAACAGGGGTGGATGTGGACTTTGCATCTTCTTTCCCTCTCAGTCAGGTAATCTAAATCTGAGGTCTCTGTCTTCACTAGATATTGTTATTCCTGGACTCAACAGCTCCACAGATGTACAGGCAAGAATTAATGCTGGTGAGAGCATCCACATCATCCGTGGGACAAAAGGTGAGAGCCTGACTAAGATGCCCATCCTCTACCTTTGGTTCAGAGTGTGGGGCTGAGAAGCAGAAGAAATATATATGGCTTGAGCTGGAGGAAGGATAGGAATTATCCTATAGAGTGTCACATGTAGGAGAAGCATGAGAAAAAGACATTTCTAGGAGCTTAGCAGAGTTGGGGTGGGCCCAAAAGAGATTTGTCAGTGGCTTAAAAGAAGAGAGTTAGGGTCCATGCATTCCCATATTTGCCATTGTTTTTATGGAGAATCCTGAGGTGGGTTTGGATAGACGCTGTGTTTTGTGTCAGTCTCAGCCTGTTGATAGTGATGCTATCAGCTAGAAGTTCCTCACCACTCACCTAGTAATTGTGGCAAGCCCCCACAGACATTTGTCAGAGCCAGTGTCACGGCTGGACTGGCACTTGTGGTTCTTACTATGATTGCAAGATGTTACCTCAGCTAAACCATCAGTGAACTTTGAAAAAATAAGGTTTATTACTCACAGATCCTGGAGGGTACATAGCACCCCAGGGCCACACAGTGAGGTGATGGGTAAAGAGAGAGAGAGAGAGGGAGAGAAGACTTGGGGCTCTGTTAGAGTCCAGGAGTTGGGGTGGTTAGAGTTCTGTGGGTTTACTCTTCATTGGTGAATTTAAAACATAAGAGCTGGAATTAGGGCATGGGAAGGGAAAAGCAGGGTCCCTCGAGGTTCAGTTTTCTGGATTACTCTGGGATTTCTAAAAGGGGAACTTCATGGATGGGGACAGCCTGGTTCCTTATCTAGTTGTTTAGCTAGTAGCTGTGTCATATAGGTGCAATTTGTTTATTCGAGATAGATACCTTACCCATCAAAAGCTTAGTGCCTGGCATTTAAACTACACACAGGGAGACCAAAAGTGGAGGGAAGGAGCTGTGGAATGGATTATAAACTAACATGTATGTTGTTGTGTCATCTTGCCTACTTGCTCAGAGTGGGGTGGAGGTCTCCAACTAGGAAGTGTGTTGGGTGGATGAATTAGTATATGTGGGTTGCATGACAGATATTTTGAGTGTGGTAATTTAAGATTTATTTATTTATTTTAGAGAGGGGTGGGGGAGGAGCAGAGGGAGATGGGGAGAGTCCTAAGCAGACTGCCCGCTGAGTGTGGAACCCAGTGCAGGGCTCGATCCCAGGACCCTGAGATCACGACCTGAGCCAAACCAAGAGTTGGATGCTTAACCAACTACACCAGCCAGGCGCCCCTTGAGTGTAGTAATTTAAAAAGTCTGCTGCCTGTGGCCCCCTTACAGAGGGAGATGAGATTGCTGGGATGAGAATTCTGGACTGGACATTGTCAGGATGTAATCTGAGCCTATCGTTCATATCATCCTTTACTGTATGAGGCTCCCTGAGGTTCTTTGTTTAGCAAGGAGATTTTACCCTAGCCTCTGTTGGGTCAAAGTACCTTTAGGCTCAGGGAAAAGATGCCATGAAGCACATGACACACAGAGATTATACCCAGCCCCCTTACTAGGCTCTTCCTAGCCTAGAGCATGGGTTAGCAAACTATGGCCCATGGGCCAAATCCTGCCTGCTTCCTGTTTCTGTACCTATGAGCTAAGCATGGGTTATACATTTTCAATTGGTTGGAAAAAAAAAAAAGAATAATATTTTGTGGAACCTGAAAATTATATGAAATTCACATTTCAGTGTCCGTAAATAAAGATCTTTGGAGCACAGCCAACCCCAGCTGTTTTCATGCTATAGTAGCAGAGTTGAGTGGTTGCAACACTTTGGCCCACAAAGGCAAAAATATTTGCTCACTGGCCCTTTAAGAAAATGTTTGCTGACCTCTGACTTAGAGGCAACCCTGACCTTCCAGGAGATTGATCAAAAGACAGAGAAGGTAGGTTAGTGCCCTGTGGGAATAGAATGCTGGTCTTGAATTATTCTTACCAAGGGAGAAAAGGGTGTTGAGGCAATGAGGCTCTTTCCTCCCAGATCAAGAGGAGGACCCTTGCCAGAGTACTTTGCCCAGAACCAAGGCAGCCAACTTACTCTCTCCCAGCATCCCGTTTATTTCTTCCATTGCATTAACCTTTCCCAGTATTTTCTGGCATCATTGTCTGTCTCCTCCCCATGAGACAGGGCCCTTTTCTGTCTGTGTTCTTCAGTGTTTAGGACAATGCCTCATATGTGGTAATTGTGCCCTGTTTGTGGAATGAATGAATAACATCGGGTCCACAGCTCAGCCACTACACTTGCCATTTCAGGGGTCTTGAGAGAGGGTGTGAGACCTAATTTTATAGCTGTTTCCCAGCCCATGGTGCCTAAGCCTGGAGTTTCCCAGAGTTGGCTGATTGCATGTTGGCTCCTAGCAGTCTTCCTCCTGTTTTCTTCTTAGGGACGTACATCCGCACCAGTGACGGGCGGATCTTTGCTGTCCGGGCAACTGGCAAACCGAAGGTCCCGGAAGATGGTCGGATGGCTGCCTCAGGTATAGTGGCTTTTACTTTCTTTTGACCTACACGGCACATTTTTATTTGTTTTGGTTTGGTTTGTAATTAATTTATTTTTTGAATAATGTGTACATGGTTCATAATTCAAAAGGTATAAGGGGGGTAAAGTAAAAAGTAAGTTCTTCCCCCTCCCCCAAGCACCCAGTCATCTATTGCTCCTTTCTGGTGGTGCTGCTCTCATTTACTTTTTTTAGAGATACATTATATATATACCGGTATGTATGTGTGCACCTGTGTGTGTGTGTGAGTCTCTGTGTTAAATATATATACATAAGTTTTCTTCGTTCTTTTTTTTAAGATTTCTTTATTTACTTGAGAGAGAGAGAGAGAGAGAGAGCAGGTCAAAGAGTGTATGTGTGGCACATTAACGGTGTTAAGAGGTCTGGCCAGGTTCCCCTCTACAGGAGTGGCTCTCATCTATCCTCCTGCCATGGAGTATGAGCACTACACTGCTCTTGTTCCCAATTTTTGTTATGGCAATTTCCATACCTACAGACAAGTTGAAAGAATAGCACCCATGTACCCCGCATCTAGTCATCCAGTGACTGTTACTGTTCTCGTAAACTTTCTTCTGTCTCTCCCTTCCTCTTACTGGAACTATCTGGAAGTTGAAGATGTCATGTCACTTCACCTTTAAATACTTCAGCACATGTCTCCTAAGAATAAGGCCATTCTCCTTCTAGCCACAACACCATTATCACACTAAAACAAAAGCTTACAACTCCATAATATTACCTACTATCCAGGCCGTATCCCCACTTGTCCTAGTCATTTTTCACAGCCGTGGATTTGGTTTTGTTTTTAAACCAGGATGGACCACTTTTTAAACTTCATTTTCCGGGACACCTGGGTGGCTCAGTCGTTAAGCATCTGCCTTTGGCTCGAGTCATGATCCCAGGGTCCTGGGATCAAGTCCCACGTCGGGCTCCCTGCTCAGCGGGGGTCTGCTGCTCCCTCTCCCTCTGCCACTCCCCCTGATTGTGCTCTCTCTCTCTCTCTCAAATAAATAAATAATTTTTTAAAAATCTTAAAAAAAAATTAACCTTCATTTTCCTTTTCTCTCCCATCCTGGTCACTGGCTGTCTCTGCCCCTTCTCAGAAGGAATCCAGCTAGTTATTAGAATGATCTTTTAGCATTTCATATTCATTATTTCCTAGGATTCACCTTGGTCAAGTTTCACAGTTTAGGGAACTGGGGTGCAGAGAAGTTACATGTCTTGTTTCCTAGATCAAAGGATTTCTTTCTCTGTGACTGGGAAAAGTTGCCTGGAGGATGTTGTTTGGACATCAGACTTTTTGAATTTGGGGGACCACAGGACAAGATTATTTTTTTAATGAAATTTTTCCTATACCCTCCTTCTCTCCCTGGTCATTCTGGTCCTCAGTTACCTACATTTTATTCTTCAGGTTCCCAGGGGCCTTCTCTCGAGTCCACAAGCAACGGCAGACACAGTGCCTCATCACCCAAAGCTCCTGACCCTGAGGGGCTGGCCAGGCCCGTCTCTCCAGACAGCCCGGAGATCATCAGTGAGCTCCAGCAGTATGCAGATGTGGCTGCCGCCAGGGAATCCCAACAGAGCTCCCCAAGCTCCAATGCCGCCCTGCCTGGCCCCCCGGGCCAACTTGTGGACAGCAGTGCTGTTCCTGGGACAGCTCTCGGGACTGAACCTCGACATGGGGGTCATTGCCTCAATAGTTCCCTCTTGGTGACCGGCCAGCCCTGTGGTGACAGGAACCCAGTGTTGGACTTACGGGGCCATAAGCGAAAGTTGGCCACACCACCTGCTGCCCAGGAGTCAGCCCGCCGGCGGTCCAGGAAGGGCCACCTGCCAGCCCCCGTGCAGCCATATGAACACGGGTATCCAGTTTCTGGCGGGTTTGCCATGCCACCCGTCTCCTTAAATCATAACCTCACCGCTCCCTTCACCTCCCAGGCTGGGGAGAACTCCTTGTTTATGGGCAGTACCCCCTCCTACTACCAGCTGTCCAATTTGCTGGCAGATGCCCGCCTGGTGTTTCCAGTGACTACTGACCCTCTGGTGCCAGCAGGCCCCGTCAGTTCCTCTTCCACGGCTACCTCAGTCACTGCCAGCAACCCCACCTTCATGCTCAACCCCTCTGTTCCAGGGATACTACCCAACTACTCACTCCCATTCTCACAGCCACTCCTGTCTGAGCCGAGGATGTTCGCGCCTTTTCCTTCCCCTGTCTTACCCAGCAACCTTTCACGGGGCATGTCTGTCTACCCAGGCTACATGTCCCCACATGCAGGCTACCCAGCTGGCGGCCTCCTCCGGTCCCAGGTGCCTCCATTTGACTCTCATGAGGTTGCTGAGGTGGGGTTCAGCTCCAATGATGATGAGGATAAGGACGATGATGTGATAGAGGTCACTGGGAAATAGCTGGGGAGCCCCTC
Source organism: Halichoerus grypus (assembly GCF_964656455.1). Lineage (NCBI taxonomy): Eukaryota > Metazoa > Chordata > Mammalia > Carnivora > Phocidae > Halichoerus > Halichoerus grypus. The sequence goes on along the minus strand of NC_135712.1, from coordinate 196,739,932 downwards.
TCCACCTCACTTGGGGCCCCTGGCAGGTTGCCCACCAAGCTGAAAGGCAGCAATCTGGGCTTTCTGAGAATAGGGCACTTGGCAGGAGGGAAAAGGAAGAGGACAAAGAAAGGTGGTTGACCACAATGGCAGGGCTCTGTTGCTGTTTAACAAAAGAGGCAAAAAAAAAAAAAAAAAAAACCAACAGAGCAGCAATAGCGGGAAATCAGGGACCCAAAACAGGAATGGAGGGGCAGGGCAGCTTGCCTCTCTTCCTGCCTGCCTTGCTTATGCTGTGTGCTTGCTTGCTTGCCATCTGGGTGTAGAAGCTCACATCCCATTTCTGTCTTTGGGAACATTCTCTCCCAAGAGAGCTGCCTTACTGGGTGACTTAGCTTGGCCTAGAGAGGGGAGGGGCGGGAAGAAGGGTAAGTGAAGGGTGGGCGGGGAGAACAGATTGAGATTTCATGTGAAGTGGAGTCCTTTTAGGGGCAGGAAAGAAGCAGACCAGGTATGTATGTTTGTGTGTGTGTGTGTGTGTGTGTTTTTATGTTTATGTCTGTATGTGTATGTAACAGAGCAGGGGTGGTGGTGGGAGGGGAGGGTGGGAAAGATGAAGGGGGAAACTAAAAAATGAATTTATTGTTTTTAAATGGAAATCAGAGTGTGGTGGTTCATGGCAACTATTAGTATGAACATCGGGATGAGCCCAGGAGAAGAGCCATGGAACCCTTAAGTTTCCTTCTAGTTGGGTGAAGAGAAGGCCCAGCTAATCCAAGTCCCTGGTCTTCATAGCTGCGTTTATTTTGGAATTTGGGGGAAATTATGAGAGAAAATGGGCATTACCAATCTCTGTGTCTTTCCCCAGTGGTTGTCTCTGAGCAGATCTCCCTTCCCAGGGTGTGAGATTGTGTGTGTGCAGAGGCTGGGATGGGGATACTGCGGTGTGTGAGCAAGAGGTCAGGGAATTGTGACCAGAATAGACCTTCACAAGGATGGAACTGAGCCCCCACCTGCCTGTCCTTGTGGCCTTTCCTTTCCTTTGCTTCCCTGCTAGAAAGCTCCATGTTAATTTATTTTTTATGGGCAATTATTTATTATTTGGACTTTTCCATGTGTCTTGTTTTTTTGGGGGGGTGGATTTGGGGAGGGTAGGAGATAGGAAGGGAAATGTTAAGATCTCCCAGACCCCATAGGGGTAAATAAATCCCAGGTAGATGGTGAATTGACCAAGGAAAGAGAGTTAGGCTTGACCAAAGTTTACACTAAATGACTATGTTTTCAGGAAATGGCCTCTCAGGAAGATCAGAGAATCTTGTGACTGGATAGTTAGTGGGGGTGAGACTCATTCCACAGAGATTGAAACTTGGGATCATGAAGTTTGCTATTAGGAAGTCAGTGACCCCAGATTTGGAGCTGTGTCCTCCTGGGATGACCTTAGAGGCAGGCCCTCTGTCTGAATAGTGAAGCTGTGCATACATAGGTGACTGCTGGGTTGAGAGAATAGACTATTGATTTCCTTTTGGGAAGTGTTTTGGCCTCCCCAGCCTATCAGATGATCATTATGGGCCTGGTGTCTGTTATCTCTGTCCTCTTTGAAGGAACACAGAGCAGCCCTTCCTCTGTAGGAGTCTTAAGTCTGGCCTTTGTCTGAAAAAAATACATCAGTCATTCTGGGTCTCCTCTTTCTTGTTGCCAATGGTGGGGGGCAGGGCATCTAGTCTTTAAGCATAAACACTGGCTGTCTTCCTATTGACTCGTTTTCCCCCTGCCACTGAGACTTTGCTAGGCAGTTCTTTATGGTGAACAAACCTGTCTGGCTTTAGAGTTTTGCCACCTATTCATGGGTCCCTCCTCACTGAGCAGCTGCTGCACCTGCCTCTTACCAACCTTGGAGGCAGCTTAGCCAGGTCACCCTTCGTAGTAGCTGCTTCTGCAACCCTTCTGACCAGCCTGTTTCCATTGTTGGAGGGCTTTAGCACATTCTGGGGTATTGTCCCCAGAGAAGAGACAAGGAGATGGCTGATGGGGCTGCATGCATGTGTGTGTGTGTGTGTGTGTGTGTGTATGTGTGTGTGTGTGTGTGCGTGCGTGCGCACGTTTGTGTGCTGTCTGGTTGCACCAAGAGTGGAACTTAAGGAGCTTTCACTCTCTTTTTTCATAGGTACCCTGTCAGACACTTAACTCTCCTACTCATAGAAGCCTTAGATCTACAATTTAGCTATGCAAATTATTTTAATAATTTTAAAATAGCAGTTCCAACCAGTGCTTTCTCTTCCAGATGCATCCCAGGAATGGATGCTGAAGGGACTCAGTTGGAGTGGGCTCTCAGGTTTGAGACTGGTGCAGTAGGAGTGAGCTAGCCTGGATCTCTGATTTGCAGAGCACACTCACAACCTGGGCTACAACTGATAGCCTCTAAGGCCCCGGAATACTGGGATCCCAGAGATGTGTGTGTGTGTATGTGTGTGTGTGTGTGTGTGTGTCGTGTTAGGGAAGGAGGAGTATGTCTGTGTTCACCTCTAAGAAGTCACAGCAGCAGGCTCTGAGAATCTGGAAACTATCAGCAAGGAATTGAAACCAGTCACTGGAAGGATGGGCCTTTGAAGGTACCAGGAAGTGAATGGGTATTCTGAGAGGCAGCACATACCTGTTCTCTACCCACTGATTCCAGGGGCTGGGTCTTGCTTCAGGTCAGAAGAGGCAATAGTTTTGGGAGGCTGACCTGGCTAGGGAAGGCTTTCTTTGATATGTGCAGCTTATATTGTATAGGGGGTATGGGGTGGGATCATGGGAAATTGGAATGCTACCAGTTTCATGCTTTGGGTTTTTGTTTTTTAATCTAAAAAACACTTTTCTGACTTTTCTGCTGTCTCTTTGTGTATGCTGGTAGGCAAGTGTGCGTGCACACCAAACATGAGCATGTGTGTGAGGGAAGCAGGAAATGTCTCAGAGCCTAAGAACCATGTTTCACAGCCTCTTTGATCAGAAACACTTGGTGGTGGCTTCCACCCACCATCCAGGCCTGAGTAAGGGAAGGGTGGTGATATGGGGTGGGGAGGGGTAGGGGTAGGCAGTAGATCAGGCCCCTCAGCATTTTCCCTCACCATTGTCTTCCATAGAATGTTTTCAAGGGCCTCTCAAGCCCCATCCATCTGGTTTAGCCTAAATCCTCAGGCTAGGGGAATATAGTACTACATAATGATTCAGGATTACCATTTGTAATGATACTCAATTTCCTTTTCTTAACATTGTTGTGGATAAAAATTGAACCAGAGACAAAGTAGCCATTTCAGTAAGAAAGTAAGTGAACCATGTTGGATCAGATCATTGGATATCTGCCAAGTCCTCACCCCCTTCAAGTTGTGCTTCTTGAGCATCTCTTTCCAGTCCTTGGAACTCTCTTCCCTAGGAATTAGTGTGTGGTATCTCTCTGTATACTTGTGATTCACAACTAAATATGAAATTCCCCTCTCCAGGGCATGAAGCAAATAGCTGGGATAAAGTTTTGCTGATAAGTTGAAACACTCAACCAAACTTTAGTCTGGGTGAGACACTGTCACTCCCAAAGCTGTCAGCAGAGCAAGGCCCTCTGTCTCAGTCTGTTCAAGCCTGGCATTGCTCTGAAACTGAGTCCTCATCCCATGGGGAATGTCGGGGGGGGGGGGTTACATTCCTTATTCCTAGTGTTCCTGGCCATGACCCCCTTCCTCCCACTTCCCAGTTTCCTGTGATTCCTCAGAAAACCAGTCTCCCTTCTGAGCCATGGCCTCCTGTGCACCCAGTTAAGTCATTCTTCCCCAATAAACCTACTCTGAGAGAAGAGCTCTTTCCCTCAGTGGACCCCCAGGAGACTTTCTGGCCCTCCTCTGACTTGTTCCCAGGAAATCTGCACCTCAAGGCCTGAGAATGCTGCGCTTTCCACTCTGTCCCCTCCTACTGACTCTTCTGCCCTGTGTGTTCCGATGTGACCCCTTCATGTCTCTTCTGTGCCACTAGCTTGGCCCTAGGCCTTTTATGAATACCCAAGTCTTAACGATGAACTTTCCAAGCAGGCAGTGTCCAACTTCTTCACTCTTCAGGGACCTGAGTCAGCCCCTTTCCTCTCACAGGTTGGTTGGATGTAGTAATCCAGTGCACTGGGAAGAGGTAGCCAGGTAGGCTGCAGAGTCTAGTGCAGAGGGCTGGAGGAGATTTGGGTACTCTGTTACCACTACTGGGGTGATATTCAGAAGAGGGGACCTCATACTGTGACCTGACCCAGGACCCTCCTGGAAGAGAGCTCAGCCCAAGTGTGTGTGCGCTTGAGTGTGTGTGCGTACGTGTGTACGTGCGAGATAGAGTGTGCACTTATGCACACGGGTGTAAACTGTTATCTGGTTTTGTTACTCAGGGTGGGCTGGGGACTCACGGGAAAAATCCCCCTCAGCCTGCCCAAGACTGGTTTTTTTCTGTACCCTCTGCAGAAGGGTCAGGGGAAGGGGGTCCAGGTGGGTTGAGGGGGTCGCAATGGATAACCACTAAGGCCACACTGCTGCCGGGAGGAGTGGGGGGATATGAAATGGCCCCAGGGACCTGGCACCTGGCTTTGGTTTTCCGTCTTCTTTCCTCAGGACGCCCCCTGAGGCCTGGGACCTGCTGCGACTGGCTTTGAGGAGCATCTGTGGCTGGGTGCTCCAGCTGCTGGTGTGATCATGGGCTTCCCTCCTCTCTCAGCAGGGCAGGTGCTCCTGCCCCAGAGACTGGGCAACTGGCTGTTTCTATGACGTATTTATTTTTACTTGTGTTTCATGTCACTTTTTTAAAAAAGCAACAGAACAATTGTCAGTATAACTGCCTATCAGTTTTCTTTATTTCTCTTTTTGTAAAATAAAATTTAAACTCAAGAAGGCAGTGTTGTTTGATCAAGGAATTGTCTGAACAGCTGTTTGGCTGGGTGGTGGTGAAAGGGATATAACAGAGTATAGTGGGCACTGGGATGGCACTTGGGGGGGGGTGGGGGAGGGCCAGAAAGTCTCCTGGGGGTCCATTGAGGGAAAGAGCTCTTCTCTCAGAGGGCAGACTTCTGGCAGGCTTCGTTGCAGGTGGGGTTCACTAGGCTTTTTCTGCCTTTGCTCCCCTGAAAAGGGCCACATTTCCTGGCTCTAGAGCAAACAGTGAAACTGACTCAGAATGGCCTGAGGCTAGATGGTCCTCAATCACGGCAAGTCCTGCTGGGGCAGCCCTAACCAGACTGGGTGGCTGGGGATTGGGTACAGCATCAGTGCCTCCAGCGGGTGGGAGATGGCTGGTGGCAGGATCTGCAGACCATCTTACACTGCATATGCCTTCTCCATTTGTCACGAGTTAGTGGGTCTATGAGGAGGTAAAGGAAGGTGGGGGTAGTCTACCTTTTTTGTCTCTCCCAAGTTTGGCCCTTGTAAGGGGAGGAGCCCTAGGGAAACAGTCTCTGGAAGTTTACTGAGGGAGAATTAAAGAGGCTTTGTGGGGATTTCTTGGACAGAGAAAGGCAGGAGGAGACAAAGGCCAAGTCTGGGCTCATGAGAGAATATATGCTATTGGGGGAGAGGACTGGGAGTGCAGTGTGTGTAGGGCAGATGGCTAGGTGAACAGGTCTGCTTACTCTCTTCAAGAGGGAAGAGGAACACTGCCTTTTGGCCGCTTGTCTTGGCTGCTGCCTCCTGGTGGCTAGCAGAGGTCTTGCAGCGATCCCTGCCAAGGGTTGGGCTTGCTCTGTTGGGAGGCGAAAGAGATGAAGGTGAGGAGGGGGGCTTATGGCCAGAAGCCTCAGTCACAGGCTGACTCTCCATTCACAGCAGAGGTGGTGAAGCTCCTAAGGTACACCCTGAATTCTGACGTGGGCCTCTGGAATTCCCCAACCAGCCCGAAGGAAGTGAGCAGAGAGGATGAGATGAGGAAAGGACAGCTCCGTACAATGGTTTCCTGGGAGAAACTCATCAGATTCTGAGAAACAGGAAAAATGATCAGGCAAAAGAACTGTGGGCAGAAGCTCTCTTGTCTCTGAACCATGAACTGGCTCTTATCCCATAGGAAATGCTCCCAAGTGTATAGCCCACTTGCCTGGAGCACCTAAAGGGTTTGATCATGTATTTGATGTTCATAAGCAAAACAGAACTGCCATGACCCTGCCAACCCAGCCCTGAATGCCTGTGAGGGGCCAGCTGGCTCTTTCTGCCAGAGAAAGCTCTCTCCCAGACAGCTGAGGACAGGCTTGGCCCTGTGGGTGAGGGTCATCCTTTCCTGCCTGTGGAAGGAACTGTGTGAAGTAGTAGGAAAGGAAGACAGGATTACGAGGGCCTCTGTGTGCCCAGTCTGCCCTTTGCTAGTGCAGTAGTGGAATCCACGCTAAGATGATTCCCCTTCCAAATATCGGTCCTCCCTGTCAGGAGCACCAAGGTAGCTCTTGGCCCAGCCTGTCTTGTAGCCAAGCTTAGGAGCATAGTTGTCCCCTCCCCTACTCCCTCCACTGCAAGACTGGGCCTCTCAGGAGGGCAAAGTTTGATCTTTGGGGCTCTAGGAGAGTACTTTGTAGGTCCTCAGAAATATGAGCGGAAGATTCAACCTATGTTCAAGGAGCTTACACTTGATCCGGGAGTTACCTAGAATACCTTAAGCTGGAAGGGCAGACCAGCCTCACCCAAGCACATCCTGGGCTCTGAGAGAGGAGCCTGGAGGGGGGCGGTTCCTGGTTAGCTCCAAGGGGGCGGGGCCTTGGTTTGTTCACTCAATTTCCCCAGCCCCTAGAACTATCTTGGCATCAGTTATCCCCAGCCTCTAGAACTATCCATCCTAGCCCCTAGAACTATTCAACTATCCTGGGTGGTTGAATGACCACTCCTGTACTCTGGTTGGGGTGGGGTGGGGTGGAGTGGAGTGTTGGAGACGTGACTGACATTTGCGCTGTTCCAGAGGTTGGATCCATTCGCTTCTTCCCTGCGTCCAAGTTGGGCGTCGGTTACCTCAGTTGTAAAAGGGGGACAAGTGGCCCTACCCTTCTGGGTTCACAGGTCTGTCGGGAAGCTTCAGGAAGAGAAAGTGGCAGGACGAAGGGTGGTACAAATAAATGCCAGAGGCTGATACTGCTGTGCTGAACTTCCCAAGCCTCTTCAAACGCTCCGCTCTGGTGAGGGCTTCCTTGGACCCTAGCCTGGCTCTCTACTGTGGGCCACCAGGCTGACTTCCGTCCGCCTCCCACGGCTGGGGCCGGGTAAGTTTGTGGGAGGCAGGAAGATGCTCAGGCGCTCCGCCCCTGACGGCAGGGGTGTGGGGGGTGGGGAGGGAAATGGGCGCCTCTCGTTGCTATGGAGATCGGGCGGGGCAGGCCTCCGCCCTCCGGGTCCCGCGCGCACGCGCCCACGGCCACGGCCACGTCCCGCCGCGAGAGGGGGCGGAGCGAACGTGCGCGGCGGGCGCGCGTAGGCTCCGCGACCTAGCCTGTAGCCGCCTGCGCGGATCGGCGTCCGCGGCGGGCGGCCGCTGAGGTGAGGGCCGGGCCGGAGGAGAGGCGTCCCGCTGGGGCGGCCCCACGCGCGCTGAGGGCCTGGAACCTCCGACCGCCTGGGAGCGACCTCAGGGGCCCCCGCGTCCCCTCCGTGACCCCCGCGGCCCAGGCCGCACTTTGCATCTTGTCTCGCCCGCAGCTGGCCCCGACCTGGTCCAAGGGCCCGAACGCGACCTTGGACCAGTCTACCACGCTGGGTCGCCTGTGCTTCGGCCTCCGGTGCAGGGCACGCCCCGAGGCAGTGAAGCCCGAGCGGGGGGTGGGGGTGGGGAACTGAGGCAAGAACCGCACTTTAACTCCGCCCCGGCCCCTGGAGGCCGCGCCTCGCAGCGGTGGCTACAAACTTTAGCGTCTCTTAAGTTTCGGAGGTGTGTGAGGCCCGGTGAGGTTGTGGCTGAAAAGAAAGGGGCTGGGTAAATAAGCGAGGTGCGGGTAAGCAGGGCTGGAAGCCCAGAGTGGGAAGCGGCGCACCTCCTTCCCGCGCAGGCCCCTCAGCACCCGGGTCTTTCCGCTCCCCGCTGGCACCGAAGTTTAAGGGCCTGGCCGGCTGCCGCGGCGCAAGTGAGCAGCTCCAGGAAGCCGGCGCGGGACAGCCCGCCCAGACCCTCGCCGGCAGCGGGCCAGAGGGGGCAGCCTGCCAGATGTCAGCGGCAGGGGCTGTTTCAGAGCGAGGTGCGGTGACTGGAACCCTCCAGGAAGAGGGCTCTCCAAAAACAGGGGCATGAGCCTGGCCCCAGTAAGAGTTCACATTATGAGGCCGAGTTTGGCTTCTGATTTCCGGAAGGGGTGTGAGGACGAGGTAGAGGTGCAACCTTGTGAAGACAGAGTTATTGTAGAGGCCCTAGTGGGCTTTCCCTGAAAAGGGGACAGTCAAGGCAGGGTGCCCAGCTCAGTGGTGATTTTCTCTCTGCCCCCAGCACTGGAGCACTTGGAGCACTTGGTCCCTGCGGCGCTGGATGCCATGAGTTGCTAGAAGTGAGCCTGTCTTTTCAGGTGAGCTTCCCCAGCCCTTATCCTGCCTTTTCTCTTGAGTTTGGGGAAATTCACTTTGCCCTGCCTCCCTCCTGTGCAGACCCAAGCTCTGGGGTGCATTTTCCCTCTATTCTGGGTAGTTTAGGAGGTGAGAGAAAGAGGGAGGTGGGAACTAAGTTGCTTTGAGGAGGATGGGGAGTGTGCAGCTGAGAGGGTAGGTCAAAGTGAGGGATGGTCACTCTCAAGGCAACGTGGAGACCTAGCTGCTGAGTGAGAGCTTCCAGCTGAGAGCCTTGGGTTCAGAGATGTCCAAGCATGGATTAGAAAAAAGCTTGAGCTTTTCTGGAAACCCTGTCACCAGGAAGGAGAACGTGGAAATGGGGCCTGGAGTCAGACTACTTGAGTTCCCATTGCCTGCATTTTGGTCTAGGGTTCTATTTAGTACCTGTGTGACCTTGAGTAAGTCTCTTAACCTCCTGATTCACACCTACCTTGTCTTGAGGATTAATAAAGTAGCTGTGTTTCAGCATTTAGATAGTGCCTGGCATATAGTAAGTACTCGGTAAAAGAGTTATCATCATTATCACGAAAGAAAACAGGAATGAAACTAGAGGCAAGATGAGTAGGACAGCGAATGCATCCCAAAAAAAGTACAACTGTGGGGCAGGAACACGTATGGGTAAGAAGACCAGTGTGATGCATCTCAATTTTATGATATCAGAGATGTAGGAGTTTAGTTTGCCTCTTTGTGAGGCAAACACTATGTGTTCATTGACTCCAAAGACAATTTTTCAGTAAAAAAATTTGACACCCAGAACCCATAGGGAACAAATTATTCCATAGAGCTAAGTTTTCCATAGGGCTGAAGTGTTGACTTTCAGCTCCCAGTCTTTTAAATTTTAAATACTTGGGGTGAGACTGTTCCTCCAATGGGTCACATGTTTCCCTTCCTCTTTAAACAGTCTCTGTGCTATGATTTTTTCCGCCCCCCCGGGCGACTCAGGTTAAACCTTCTTATAAGAGGGTTAGATTTCTGGCCCCGTGCTTCATGGAGGTTGAACGGTCTGCCTTGAGTGGCTCACACACCAGCCTCTGTTGTGTGTCTGGGCCTGCTCTTGAATAGCTTCTCTGCTTTTTTTTTTCCTACATTGAAATGAGTGTCTTTATTGCTTGTACCATACAGAAAGGAGGAATGAGGAAAGGCCAGTGAGGAGGAGGGACAATTGTCAGATAAACGACATAAACACAAAAAGGAAAAAAAAGACTCCCTCACCTCACCCCATGATGCCTTTCTGTGAACTACCTAGTAGAGGAGGTGGGGTGGCAGGATCAAAACCACAAAGAATAATTCTGAACACCTGGAGATGCTGGTGGCGGGGAGGAACAGGGCAGCAAGTAGACCCAGCTGTGACTCTCCCCAAGGCCAGCACCCGTTCCCCATGGGATGAACTGCTTGGGCCAGGGAATAATTGTTCTCCCTGGTGTGTTTCCATTTCTAGCAAACTTTTCTTCCTCCTCCTAGTTTTTAACCTATGAGCTGGAAAAGTGGGATGTAGCTTGTTGGCACCAGTGGTTCAAGTCTGGGAAGCACAGTGCTGGACTTTGTTCTGGCTGCTCAGGCTGATTTGATCTGATCTTTCCTTGGTTCTGGATGGGTGAGCTTGCTGGATACCAAGATTCCGAGGGCCAGATGTGTTTAGAGAAGGAGAGTTTCCTGTGAGAGTCTCTTCCTGTGGCACATTTTCCCCATGGGGTTTTTTTTCCTTATGGTTTACCTATTTGTTAATAAGTGATCGGACCCTGGCGCTTGCCCATCCTCCCCCTGGCAGTAGTCCATGAGGCTTGGGGAGGTCAGGCAGGCAGTGTGGCAGTGTGTGGAAAGGAAGAGGTAATGTAGGGAAAAGGCAGCCTGGCTGACGTCTTGCCCATCTTGGGGGAGGTTGGTCAGGGCTGGGAGTATGTCCCTGGCTGACTCACTCCTGTGCTCCTCTATGACTCAGTTTCCCCAGGTGTGACCAAGGGCTGCCAGCTGACAGGCAGAGCTGTTCTGGGAGCCTCAACAATTGTGATTAAGAAATAAAGAGGCTTGTGGCTTCAGTCATCCTTTGTAGCTCTCTTCTAGGTCACTCTGTGTGTAAACACCATGGCCCCTCCCCCTCCTGGGTCAGAGCACCCAAGGCAGGGCTGAGGTTGGGCCAGAAGTGGCTGGTGGGCAGGTGGGCACATTGGTCAGAGGAGCCTTCTCTCCCTCCTGTCTCTTTTGCAGCTGCCTGGGGGCACAGTGTTGGGGGCACAGAGCCATGTCTGACCTGCTCCTCCTAGGCCTGATTGGGGGCCTGACCCTGCTGCTGCTGCTGACACTGCTGGCCTTTGCCTGGTACTCAGGGCTGCTGGCTGGGGTGGCAGTGAGTGCTGGCTCACCCCCCATCCGCAATGTCACTGTGGCCTACAAGTTCCACATGGGGCCCTACAGCGAGACTGGGCGGCTGTTCACCGAGAGCTGCAGTGTCTCCCCCAAGCTCCGCTCCATCGCCGTCTACTACGACAATCCCCACATGGTAAGGAGCCTCCTGTGCCCTAGCTGGGGTTCCGCCCCATGGATGGACATGGGGCAGAGATGTTGTAGTTTCTGAGGAGGGGTGGGAAAATCTGTGAGCTGGTCCTACATACCACCTCCTCTCTGAGCTTGAAGCTCCTTCCAGATTTAACCTGGACTCCTGCTCCAGGCATCCTTTCTTCTTGCCCAGGTCTGGTTCTCGGCTCATGGCTACCCATGGACTTCTGACTGCAGGGGCCACACCATTGCGTGTCCCTAGTTTCTGCCAGGGATTTGGTCCCCTGCCTCTTCTTGCTGTGCCTCCTTCTTTCATCCCCATTTGAGGCCGTGCTCTAAGGCCGGGCTGTTCAGATTCCACCCTCTCTCTGGAGTCATATCTTATTGTTTCCACGCCTTTCCTCTTTCAGCTTTCCTGCTATGGCTACAGCTCCTCAAGGGTTGAGAGAGCAGGTCCTGGGCATGGGGCTTAGAATCCTACCTCTTCAGCCATTCTGGTGGCCCCTGCCTCAGTGATATTGCATTTCTTTGGATGTTAAGCTGCCTGGTTTGGAGAGGATGGGGCGGGGATCAAGTGGAGCCAGGTGAGCTGCCCAGAATATCTAGGATGCTGGGGTCAGAGATGAGCCCAGCATTACTGGCACCCTGTGGGCGTCTGGCTGTACTTAACAGCCTGTAGTGAGTCAGGGCTCACCAATGTGGCCTCTTGCCATGCATGGGGTGGTACTGCACACAGCTGCATGGGCTGGCAGCTCTACCAAGAGTTCTTCAGCCTTCAGCTCTGAGCCTTGGCAAACAGACCATTGGGAATCCCCAGCTCTGGATTCCTTGCCTGTAGAGCTCAAGTAGGCAAGGCCTACAGCCTACCCACTGTCTCCTACCAAGCCTCAGTGGGACACTTATAGAAACAAATGTGTGCTGACTCTCTGTGCCAGGTTCTACTCGACACCTGCACTCCAGAGATGACAAACCTGACCCTGCCCTCAAAAAAGCTTCACGTGGTTGGCAAGTCAGCACCATACAAATGAATCTCTAATAGGCCCTGTACTTGATGCCTATAGAGCTTTGAGCTGCAGGTTTGGGGAGCGTACTTTAAGTTTGCCTGAGAAGCTCACAGAGGAGGTGGACTTTAGCTGGGACTTCTCCCATGAGTAGAACTTTGCTCTGCCAGGAGGGGCCTTCTGACTGAGAGAAGTACGACAGTAAAGGCTTGCAGACATGGGACGATAGGGAAAGTGTAGCCAGTGGACATGTGGTGGGTGAAGAAAGCAGTAGAAACGTTCGTTGGGCCAGGCAGTGTGAGGAACAGCAGGTTGGGAGGCAAGGGGCAGCACAGTTTGCCCCCTGTGATTTAGGAAGCTAACTGGATGGCAGGTGGAGGAGGGGAGGAGATGAGGCAGGGAGGCCATTGAGGAGATTGGGCTAGGCCCAGGTGAGCGGTGACATTGGCCCGGTTGACGGATGAGTAGACAGGATTTGAGGTCACATGGTTGGGAGATGGCACTAAGTGGGAGTTGAGAGCGCTGGAGCCTAAGTGACCTGGGGCGGGAGCTGGGCTTTGGGAATCTCCTAGACCAGATGCTGGACCCCCACTCCTGTAGGGCTGTGTTCTGTAAACCCCTGCCCCTCCTTCCACACCTGGCCCAGTTGGAGCCCTCTACAAGCCCTCAGTGGGAAGGAGGAGAGTCCTTGCAGTTGCCTCTTTCCTCATCAGCATGTCCTGTTCCTAAAGCAGCACATTGCCTCTTGGGTTGGAAGTGCTAATTCCAGGATAGGAAAGGGCCAAGGCATCAGTGTACCTTGGGGTCAGTGCTAGAGGCTGATCCAGGGAACAGTGAGATAGAAGAATCTTGGCATGGTGTGCTCTCCCCATGGCCAGCCCAGCCACTGCCTCCAGGCAGCCCACCATATAGCTGTCTTGGGGTGGGGGTGGGGGGGCTGGTTGGTTGGGTGCAGCCTGACTTGGGTGCCAGTCTGAGAATACAGCCTCAAGGTTGGCAGTCCTGGGTTCTGATTCTGTTTCATCACTGTCATGCTGTACGATCTTGAGTATATCACATAATCTCTCTGAGCATCTGTTTCTTCATCTATAGAGCTATGTTAAGGTATCTGCTTCATATGTTGTCTGGCAAGAATTAAATTAGGTGGCATAGGTGAGGCATTCATCCTACCACCTGGCCCTCGATAGCTGTTTAACAACAACAAAAAAGGGTGGACAAGACATTCATGCTAATTAGGTGCGCTTGGGCATTAGGCTGAGCACTCATGACCCAGGCCTAGACCCTTGGCCTGGTTGTGGACATCTGGCTGTCTCAGAGGATGAATGTATAGGTTAAAGTGGTCCCTCTGATCCTGTTCCTCTCAGTCATGGGTCACTCCAGAAGACACCCGTGTCCACATTCAGAGCTAGGTCATACCCTGACACCTGGGATAGCTCAGGGATGCTTAGTCTCCACCTATTCTGGGAGCTGGGTAGTATATTCTCTGCCTAGCAGGGATTCTCACAGAGGGTTTAGGGGACCATGGACCCCCCCAGACTTCAGGTGCTCATGGCTATCACAGACCATCTGGTCTATAAGGACCTGGGGCCTCAGGGTCCACACTGCTGATGTGATAGAGGAGGAGACTGAGGATCAGATAGCAAGAGTTGAGGTATTGATCTCACATAGTTCACTCATACTTTTTGCTTTTATTTAATAAATGTGCCACACTGCTGGGCACTGGGGCACTGTGAAGACCAAAGGGCCCAGCCCTCAGGACCTCTCAGTGTGGGTGTATCAGGGGAGCCTGGGTGAGAGACCCCATCCAGTCCTGGGGAAGGCTAAGAACCCAAGCCTTCTCCCTAGGCTGCCTCCCTAAGCAGTGTCCAGCATGGGGCCCTGCATATTTTGGTTCACAGACGGAGGGGACAGGATGTAGGCTGAGCTGTTGTGTGGCCCATCCCCACACTTTCTCCCTCCCCAGTGAGCACAGTGGGAGCCAGAACCTGCTTCTGTGTGAGAGTAGGGAGGAGTGAGGCTCTTTCAGGTCTGTGAGTGGGCAGGGAGTGACCAGGTGAGAGGTGGCCACCTACTATCTACCAATGCTGCCCTCCCCCCTTAAGGTGTGAACTGACAGCTCTTTAGCCACTCCCCTTCTAGGCCTCAGCTCCTGGCCTCAGCTGGTCAGGGGGAGGCTGATTTCTGAGAAAGGCCTGGGGGAGGCCTCACTTGGTCTGGCTGTGGGCGCAGGAGTGACACAGGAAAGGGCACCACCAAGGCAAGGTCATGGCGATCGCTGTGGACTCTTTCATGTCAGATGCTGTTTGAGCATATATATCTCGTCAGCTCTGTGTCTTGGAGGGTCAGCATATATATGTCAGTCAACTCCAGATCCTGGAGTTCTGTATGGAAGAAGTTGCAGGGTCTGGGCAGCTGGTTCTTGTTGGGCAAGAGAAAAGATTCCATTCTCCATCCCTGAGGGCCTTTGGAGAGGTAGGAGGAGGAATGAGGGAACATGTGACAGGAAGTGGACCGACCCTGGTAGTGGCTCATAGGTGTTCTTCTCCTCTCCAGGGCCCAGCATTCTTGGAGTGCGGCCATTTCCTCTTCTAAGTACCAAGGGAAGGGGTGAGTTCCAGAATCAGTCACTGATCTCTGCCTGCCCCCTCCCCAGTGTACATGCAAACACACATGCACACATACACGTACACATGTGCATGCACACACACACACACACACACACACACAGATCCAGTTATGTTCTTATAAAGCTGGAAAAGAGTCAAAATTGCTCTGCCCTCAGCCCTGCTTCTGAGGTGGGGTGTGGGGTCTGCGGCCTGGTCCCTCGGGGAGCCTGGGGTTTTGGAGGGGAGGGAAAGAGCCAGGAGGACCCTGAGTGGCTCACTTGATCCTGGCCAGCTCTGGCCTGCAGATAGGCCCTTCTGGGTCAGCTTCTATCACTGTGCCCATGGACCTGTCCTGTGTGCCATCCTGGCCCTCTACCCCCTGCTCCACCCTCTGCTGCTACCGCCTCCACTGCAATTTGGGCCTTAAGCAACCTGTCTGCCTGCCCTGTGGGGAGCCTGGCTGCGGCAGGTGGGGCGTGGCAGCCGGTTCAGTTTACCTGGCTGAGGCCCAGGTATGGAGCAGATGGGGGAACTGGTGGTGCTTGGGTTCTGCCTTTAGTAAACTAGGCTGTGTTGAAGCTCCCTTTTTCTCCTAGTCCACTGAGAGTCAGCCTGGGACCACCAAGTCTGCAGGGGCTAAGGCTGGTAAGAGTGTTGATTTAGGCCTATGCCACACTTCCCCTTTAGTGTGTGTGGGGATGGGGCCTCCCCTGCGATCCCTGGAGGCACTGAGACCACATGGAGCCTGGGAGGGAATGAGGGTGTAGGATTGCCCAGGGTTGACCCCTCAACAAGGGCAGTGGGAATGTGGGCTATCTGATGTTTCCAAGGGCCCAGGCCATTCCCTACCCCAATTACGTGTGATGGTTTTCATCCAGATGGAGTCCAGGCTTTTGCTCTGAAGCAGGTTAACTGTGGGGGGCAGCCCTGGAAAGCAGAGCTGCCTTTGGTAGGGAGGAGGGCTGGGGTGTAGGAGAAGAGGGCTTTGGACTCTTTCTGGGTTTGAATCAAGGCTCCACTGCTTACTAGAGTGTGATTCTGAGGGAGTCACCTGGTCTTTCTGAGAATCCCTAACTCAGGGGTTTTGTTTTTCTGGGGACTAAATAATGAGGATAAAGCCCAATACTTGGCCCCCGGTAGATGCTTAGTACTCTTGGTACCCCCTCCCCCGGGCCTCATGCCACTAGGACTTTGTACTTTTGGGAACCCTGCTTGCCTGCCTCTGGCCTAGCCTCTTGCAGGATGCCTGGGCCATGAGAGGAGGCTCAGCATAGGGATGCTCCATTATGCAGGCCGTTCCTAGCCAGGGCTTATTTCTTAGGCTCCCAGGTGGCTTTGCGTCCTCTGGTGCAGCTCTGGAGCCAGGTGCCTGGGTTTGAATCTGGACTCCAACACTGCCTTGCCGTGTGGCCCTTTCTGAATAGCTTTGCTGTCTGGGCCTCAGAAACAAGAGTTGATAATGGTACCTATTGCACAGTGTTGTTTGGATTGAATGAGCTTATATGTGGAAGGCAGCAACTGGGGCAGATGGTGAGCACCTTGTCAGGTACCAGCTGTTAGGATTATGCTTGGGGGTGAAAAGAAGGCCTTGAAAGACTTCTAAGTGAGAGTTCCCAGAAAGCCCCCAGGCCCCCCTTTGGAGGTTGGCATCCTGCTTACTCACCTCCCCTCCAGCCTGAAATGCGGGTCCTGTTCTCTGGCCCTGCTGTCTGTGTCACCCATAGCCTGACTAGTGCCAGACCAGCTTTTGCCTTTGGATACCACCTGCTTGGGGAAGTTTGTGGGGCTTGGTGTGTTGACCTGCAGCACCCCAAAGGTTAAATGAACCCACTGTTCACCCTCCAGTAATGAACAGCTGCGGCTGCACTGTTCCCCCTTGGGGGTACCAGTGCCAGTGAAGGCACTGTCCCTACTTGTCCCCTTACCTTGGGCAGCTTTGGGCTGGGTATGCTGGCCAGGAGGAGTCGAGGCAGCTCGCTGGGCCTGGGATCAGCAGGCATTGCAGCTGTCTTCATCAGATGTTGCAGGTCCTAGACTGGCCATTTCTACTGAACCCAACATCTGGGTTTGGTCTGGACCAACTGACACCATTTTTCCTTCCTGGATCCTGGAAGATACCAGTCTTGCCCAGTTTCTAGACTCAGTGAAGTCTTAGCCAGGCAGGGACTCTCTCTTCACTATGGCCTCACCAACAGGGTCAACCTGGCACTATGAGACCTCTCTGGTAGGAGCACTGGGGCCAGCTTGTACCCAGAAGCTTTAGGTTCCAAGCAGACTGCCTTCTTCTCACATGCCAGGACTCCAGAGGCCTCACAGCTCTTGTTCTGGGCACAGGTACCTAGAGAAATGACTGATATAGGGAGGAAAGAGAGCAAGCAGATGGAACTGGGAAGCCCAGGCTGACCTCCTAGGGTCAGGCCCAAATAGAGGCATTGCATTGAACTAAGGTGGATGGAGTTTGTAGCTATGAGGACACTCCTTTGTCTTCTAGGCCCTTGACCTCAGTGGGCCATTCTCCTGGAGGTGGGCATGGGCTCTCCAGGGAGCCCAGGGAAGCCTTCCCCTGCTCCTGACCAGCCTTGCCCCTCCCCAGCTGGTCTTCAGGCCTGTTCCATCTCCTTGCTGGTGCCTGGTTCACCTGCTGAACTCCAGCAGCTCCAGCTGGTACAGGGCTGCCTAGCAGGTGGTGGGCTTGCTGAGTAACTTCCTAGACTGCCCTTTAGCTACTGGCCAGGGCAGAATGGTGCAGGAGGTATCCTCACTCGTGGAATTGAGGGGTTGCTCAGGCAGAAAGGGAGGGCCTGAGGCTGATACACCTCCAGCATCTCAGGAGTCCTCTCCTTATTAGCTTCTTCCCTTCCCTGTGATGGGAGTTCCTCTTTTGAGATAGAGGAAGAAGAGGTTTGCTCATGTGCAGGGCCCATGTGTGCATGTACAGGCATTCATGTGCTGTTGCTAAGCATACCCCAAGAAGTTTATGTGTGCACAGGATCCTGGACCTTTCTGCCTAGAAGCCTGAAGTGGTGGGGAGAGATGGAGGGACCATCAGTTACTGTGCAGCACAAGGCCTGCTCCTTCGGGTCGGCATTTGGGACCAGAGAGGAAGGGCTGCTTGGCAGGGACCGTCAGAAGGCTTTAAGGAGGAGGGTTGAGCTGAGTCTTGATGGATGGGCAGGAGTTTCCCAGGCAGAAGGGACTCTGGAGTAGGGTGAAGAGGGACATTCCAGGCAGAGGAAGTAGCTTACGCAAAGGCAGGAAGCATGGGAGGACGTGGCATGTTTGGGGAGCTGCAAATAGTTCCGTGTGGGTGTGTGCAGGGTTGTGGTGGGAGAGGAGGTTGGCAACGTGGGCTGGGCCCGAGCCTGGATCTGTCCCTCCCTCTGCCACTCAGATACTCAGTGGACACCTGCCCACCTGGGTTCTGGCCCTTGCTGGGGCCTGGGGATGCAAAAAAAGTGCTAGGCGAGTGTGTGGACAAATCCAGGCAGTATTGTACGGACCACTTAAGACAGTGTTGCATGCTGGGCTTGAGAGTTTCATTCTAGAGCAGAATTGGGAGCCACTGAAAAGTTATAAGCAGGGTCGTCACGGGTGTTGTGGTGCTTTTTACGGGTCAGTGAGGATGTTGAGCTTGGGAGCTCCATAAAGGCTGCTGAAGTGATCCCCGAAAAGACCCTGGGACCCAATCCTAGGTAGGCCAGAGATGATCAGTCAGGTGGCTTTCCATCCATTTCTCCATCTAAGCTATATTGAATGTTTCTTTTGTACATCCAAGTTGCTGGGGTCAGGATCACGGTGACTGGCATGGCCGCAGGCACGCTCCCTGCGTCTGTCAGCAGGAGGCCTTGGCAGTGCCTCCTGCCCCAAGCTTTAGGCGTGGATGGAGCAGCTGCACCATCTATAGACGGGAGATGGTACTGCACTTGGCTCCAGTGCCTCTGCCTGGGTGGGGGGCAGCTGTGTCAGGCCAGTGAAGTGACTGCTACCAGGTAGAGTTGATGGAGGCAAGAGTTTACAGCAAGATGTTGGGGGTGGGGGGGGTGACACTGAGCTACCCTGAGAGGTTCCCCAGGAGGGTGCTTGAGCCTGAAGAACGGGCAGGGAGGAGCTACGTGTTCAGAGGTTTGGGTGACTGGGCATTGCAGGCCAGGGGTCACTTACTGGGCCTGTGTCATAGCTGCTAATAACCAACAACATTTACAGCACTTTCTGAGTTCTGTACCACGCTGAGCTCTCATATGGAGTATCTCATTCAATACGTCAATTCTGTAAGAGACTTGGGCTCCAAGAAATGAAGGGACTTACCCAGAGTTACACGACTCACAATTCACACCCAGTCCTGCCTTTCTCCAGAAGTTGTGGTCCTGACCGCTGCACCATAGTGCCTGCCAGTAAAGCCCTGAGCTAGGCTTAATGACATAGGATTCAAGGGGGCAGCAAGGGGGCCCTAGCTGCAGAGAGCTGGGAGTGACCCCCAGGGACTGCACAGAAGTGAGAACCTGGAGTCGGGGCATGAGTCCCAGGCAAAGTGAGACTCTAAGGACAGAGCTGGGCTGGGCTGAGAAACCCCTAGGGGATTGTTGACAGAGCTTGGAAAGAGAGGACAGAAGCAAGAACAGGTAAAAATGACTCATGGTGCGGGAAGGTATGCCAAGAGAAGCAACTGGAGGTAGAGGGAGTTTGAATTTAAGGGTCAGTGGGCCCCAGGTAGTGGGAGAAAGGGACCTTCAAGTTGAGGGAAATCCAGGATTGATGGCACAAGGTCTGTGATGAGTGTCTTAGATTCAGGATCAGGTACCCCTGGGGGTATCGGGCTGGTGTAGATTCAGGTGGCAGGAAATGATACAACTTGGGGCCCCTTGATGCCAGAAGGAGAGGTGAGTGCTGGGCCTTGCAGGCCTGGGGCCAGGCCTAGGAAGTGTTAGAGACTCACATGGAGCCCCGCCTGCCTTGAGTTTATGGGATCCAGGAGGGTGAGGGCAGCTAGGGAGGGGATCAGAGTGCAGTTACATACAGGTACTGGGGCCCAGGGAGACTTGGAGGGGAACCAGCAGTCTCCACCTGAGTCAGAAGGGACTTGGCAAGTGTGTCAGGGCTTGGGATGGGGCACGGGTTGGAGAGGAGGTCGGGAGGCTCTGGTGATTGTGGCTGGCCCAGCCTGAGGGATTGGGGAAGAGGATCTCAGTTTCATCAGCAATCCACAGTTCAGTGTGGTCCCGCTTCCTGCTCCCCCTCCACAGCACAGGGCCTGGCATATTTGTTGGAGGCATAAAGGAAGGGATGGATGAGTCCTGCAGCAGGATGCCAGAGGCTGGGGCCAAAGATCAGTTCCAGAAAGAAAATACTCTTCTCCATCGTGGTATCTGGGCTGTGGCCTATTGGAGCTGGTGGTTCTGCCAGGCCTGAGCTGGCACAGAACCCAGGTGGCAAGAGTTCTGAGAGCTCCCTTCCTTTGCCCAACCCTGACACCCCTGCTCTTCCTCCCCAGGTACCCCCTGAGAAGTGCCGCTGTGCGGTGGGCAGCATTCTGAGTGAGGGTGAGGAGTCACCCTCCCCTGAGCTCATCCAACTTTACCAGAAATTTGGCTTCAAGGTGTTCTCCTTCCCAGCACCCAGCCATGTGGTGACAACCACCTTCCCCTACACCTCCACCCTGTCCATCTGGCTGGCTACCCGCCGTGTCCATCCTGCCCTGGATGCCTACATCAAGGTGAGAGGCCTAGTGTATGTGTGTGTTGGAGGATAGCCAGTCCTTTGGGTGGGAGACAGGGAGGACTGCCTAGGCTGGGAGGAAAAGCTGCCTTTGGGAGGGCAACACCCTGGGGCCTTCATGGAGCAGGTGCCTATAGAGCTAGGAAGATGGGCAGAGGCTGCTGGCATCTATCGCAAATGCCCAAGACCTTGTGGGTGCCAGAGCATCTATTAGGAGCATAAGGAGCTTGTTCAGAAGCCTAGCCTGGTCAGTTCAACTCTGGCTTGGACCAGAGCCATTTTTAGTTCTCAGCCCCCACTCCAGGCTCAGATGGATGGACAGGTCCACCCTGACCCTTTCCTGCTGGAGGCCCACAAAGCAAGAGCGCTGAGGCTGTGGCTGCCAGGCCCCAGATGTTGATGTGTTGCCCCGGGCCTGGCCCCTGCATGGGCTTGTGCAGCAGCCCTATCTCCTTTAGTTCCTGACCTGGTCATTGGCAGTGCTGGCAGACTGGCCTACCTGGAGGAAGGAAGAGAGCCAACCACCAGGAGATCTGATCGGGGGTCTCTGTGTCCACAGAGATTTTTTTTTTTAATTTTCCCTGTTGCACATCCTTCCTCCTCCAGAACATTTTGTAAACTTGGGTTCTAGGAAATGACCCAGTTGGGCTTGAAAGCAATTGTTTATTCATCCATTCAACTTGAATTTATTGAATGTCTATGTGCCACGTACTGTGCTGGACACAGTGTGAAATGTTGGTATATGAGATACACATTTACAGCAAATGGTAGAGACAGGTAGTAAATGTCAGACAAGGGGCACCTGGCTGGCTCAGTCAGTACAGCATGCACCTCTTGATCTCAGGCATGTGAGTTTGAGCCCCATATTGGGTGTAGAGATAACTTAAAAATAAAATCTTTAAAAAAAACGTCAGACAAAAATGGGATACGTGCTAGAAAAGAATGGTGAGGAAGGTCAGGGGACCAACTTGGATAGAGTGGTCAGGGACAGCCTCTTGGAGGAGGTAACCTCTCAGGTGGAATCCTGAAAGAGCCCTTGGAGAAGGGGGTAAGAAGAGTGGAGTGGGAGCATGGGTTTGACCTAAAGATGGTGGAAAGTCAGGTTCCTTTCCAGCCAGGAAAGGAACACGTGATCTGAGCCTCTTAGCCACACGTGTACAAGACAGGTGCTCTCATCCTGCGCAGGGTGGGACCAGATCCCAGATCCCTGGGGCCGGTGGAGGTGCTTAAGAGGCTGTCAGGATTTCTACAAGAATGGTGGTTGCTTGGACTGGGGCAGTGGCTGTAGAGATGCAGAAAAGGTGGAAATTTACAATGTTTTGGAGGCAGAACTGATGGACTGGTGCATGGATTGGATTGGATTGGGTTGGATGTTGTGGAGGGGCTGGGAGGGCAACCAGCTCTGTAGACTGTGTAGTGGGATGCTGCCTGAGAAACAAACAGGAGAAGAAAGCAGGAATTTGAATTTGGTGGATTCGAAGGAATCTGATGGCTCTCCAGAGCAGCCTGGGGGAAGGGACGAGGCCTTGGTGATAGAAATGGGAGCTCAGACAGGTGTTGGTTAAGGAGGTGAAAAGAGTCTGGTGTCAGGGCTGGGGAATGAATAACTGGGTCACCAGCTGTGGCCTTGGTGGTCAAGGACAGGAAGAGAAGAAACAGGACAGTTGTTGCTGTGGTAGGGCAGGGGCACGGGGAGAATAGAGGTGGAGTTCCTTTGTGAGCTGGACAGTGGCAGCCAGAAGGGTACTGAAGAGGAGGTGCTTGCCTGGGGGTGAGTTGGGCGGAGGCTGAGGGCGGGGTGAGGCAGGAGCTGGGGTAGCTGGCTGGCGGTAAGGGTAGGAAGGCAGACATTGGTGCCTGAGGCCCACTCAGCGTGCGTCCTAAGGGGGCCTCAACTGTTTCACCCAAGAAAGGCTGCTGGGCAGTGTCTCCAGTCCTGTTGGTGCCATCTTCAACCTCAGGATTAGAGGGGCACCCCTGGGAAGAGACTTTCTGGGTTCCAGACCTCAGAACAGGACATGTGGCATGTGGTGTGGTGGCGAGCAGCTCAGCCACCAAAGCCTTTTCCTGGCTTCAGGGGTTTATTTTTAGACACCTTTGTCCAAATTTCCCGGCCCCTGACAGCTTCACAAGTTGCCTGGTTTTGACGTCACTTCTTTGATGAAAGCCCTTCCTCCTTGCTCCTCCTCCCATGGGAGTCTGTCACCTGTGCTCTGGGCTTGATTCTACTGGGGTGGGGGCTGGAGCAGGGGGCTACCATTCTCTTTCCTGCCTTCGATGAGGAAGCCAGGGGTACAAGAGAGAGCAAGGGGCTTTCCAGGGATGTCTGTGAGGCATGCTGCTGTGGGCTCGGCCACCAGCTGGGAGAGTGAGGGAGATGCCAGGCTGCCCACGGTAGAGGCATGGCCCAAGGTGCTCTGAGGTCACCTCTGCCCCTGTGTTTAGCCTGATCTTATGTTCTGGGGAGCATACCACGTGAAACGAGGAAGGGGCTGAGCCTGCAGTGGACAGGGGGGTGTCCCTGTGCCTCTCTCAGCCTGGAAAACACAGAGAAGAGAACATAAAGCACTCTCCCACACCTGCCCGCTTCCCCACTGCCCTGGGACCAGAGAAAAGGGGCTGCTAATGAGCCTGTGGGCTCTTCTGACTCTCCCAGCTCTGACAGCTGGCTGTGTGTGTGTGTGTGTGTGTGTGTGTGTGTGTGTGTGTGTGTGTGTGTGTGTGTGTGTGTGTTTTTTTCATATGCGCGCCCTTCTTTTTCTCCACCTCTCTGCTTTCTCTCTGGATCTGAGGCTGGGTCTGCTGTGGAGGTGTTTCAGATGGAATGACGGCAACCATCGGCTTTCTGATTCAGGAGGGGTGAGGGGTAAGGGAGACCAGTAGCCCTGCGCCCTTCCTTTTCTCCACCTCTCTGCCTTCTCTCTGGATCTGAGGCTGGGTCTGCTGTGGAGGTGTTTCAGATGGAATGACGGCAACCATCGGCTTTCTGATTCAGGAGGGGTGAGGGGTAAGGGAGACCAGTAGCCCTGCTGCCAGAAGGATGGGAGGGAGGGCTTGGTAGGCTGGGGCAGGGGCCAGGGGTGAATAGTCTCAGAGCTTTGGGTGAGGGAGGTGGAGAGTAGCTGCTGTCCTGGAAGCTGCAAATGTGCCTGAGACTGGGGCAGGATTGACCTCATGGGACAGAAAGGTCCTGGGGGTCACTGTAAGGAACCCAAAGAGAAGCATTTGTCACGTTTCTGTGGGGATTCTAGAATGATGTATAGATCCCAGCTTTGTGATCTGGCCAGCCTTACCCAGCTTGGCAGCCTGGCAAGCTGAGCCATAAGGGCTAGAACTCTGCCTTTCTTCACATAAACCACCAGGGGGCTCCAGGCAGAGCAATCTGGGACAGTTTCTGTGTGAGGGGATGCCTGGGTACCATGTGGCTATCATTTTCTGTGGAAGATGCCCCAGCTTTGTCAGGCTGCTCCACCAGAGTCCAAGGAGGTGGAGTCCTTGGACAGGAGGAGATCACCCCCCTGAGCCCCAGGAAGGAGAGGTCTTCTGGCAGCTGCATTAGGGAACTGAGCTTTCTTCAGATTGTAGGGCCACAAAGGAGATGGGGCCCAGGCAGGTGTCAGCCCAGAGCAATAGGCAAGGGCCCCAGAATTCACTGCAGGATAGAACAGTCTTAATGAGTGTCCAGGGAAGGCTTGGGGCACCTAGAGCAGACTGGGACCGAGTGAGAGGTCTGGGGATCCCTTGTGTGTGAGAGGCCCCTGAGCTCAATTCCTGGCTCACAGCTATCTATAGCACTTGGTGGGTAGGTCATTGAGAGTGTTAGACTGCCCAGCCAAGCCCCCCTGTACCTGACTTCCTCTCAACAGGATCCCTAATCTTCACAAACCCTTTACCCCAGGGTCTCTGCTTTCCAGGAGTTTTCAGGGGAGGGTCCTTGTGATGGTTGGATATCTTCTCCTGAATTTAGGGAGACACAGGGCATTGTCCATGTGGAAGCTGGTTGGCTGGGAAGTGCAGGCAGGCCTTGGGGGTCAGATATTGGCTCTTCCTCCATAGAATTGTGGAGAAGCTGGGGGAAATGGGGGCAGGGTGGATATAGTGAGCTGCTTGGTTGGGGCGGGGAGTCTTGGTGGTAAAGTTCTGGGACAGCTGGGTTGATGGGGTTGTCTTACTAGGGGGTTTAAAGTGGGCAAGAACCCCAGATCATAGTTCTCAGACCTCTCTGGGGCAGGAGCCTAAGGCTATGCTGAGGTGCCCCCGTGGCTTGGCTGCCAGGGGTGAGGGGTTGCACTTGGACCCTTACTTGCTTCAACTGGACTAGCTCTGCCTCTGGGTTTTAGTAAACCAGATGACCTTGTGAGCTTTTGTTTGGAGGAGGACATCTGAGATTTATAGTGGTTTGAGACCTCTGTCCTCAGAGAAGTACACAGCTGGGCAGATGCCCCCTCCAGCCCTGGCCAACTGCATGTCTGTTGCAGATCTTGAGGACACTGTGTGTGGCAGCTGCAGTGTGAGTGGAGCTGGGAGGCACCAGGGCTCATCCCATGTGCAGGCAAGGGGCAGGGCCTGGGGGAGCATGACTAACTGGGAGTTGGACCTGAGGGGAGCCCTGCAGTTCTCCCTGGGGTGGTGGTGACTGAACTCTCGAGTGGTAGATGATCAGATGGTGGTGTCATAGGGCAGCCAGCTGGGGACTAAGGAGCAGGGGCCTCAACAAGGTTCCTCCGGGAGTGAATCAGCCTCTTGAGCTATGGGAGTCTGTTGCTTCCTCCCAGCAGCATGGTCAGAGCCTGGGGTCTTGTCCAGTGGCTCAGAATCTTCTGTATGTGTTTCCCCTTAACCTGCCTGGATAACTTTGAGGGAGCCAGTGGGAGAGGGGATTTGAGCTCACTCTGGGTCTAGAACACCAGTGGGGAGCAACATGGTCCTGACAGTGGGATTCCAGGTGAGGACGCTCTGGTGGGATGTGAAATCTGGGGTCATCTCTCTCTCCGTGCCCATCACCTTTGCTGAGTAAACATGGGAGGGTTTGGAACTTTATTTTTCATAAGGAAGGCCCCCTGACAGTACCTCAGCTCAGTTGTTTACTCAGCAGTTATTTACTGAGCCCTCTTTTATGCAGCATTGTTCAGGGGATGGGGGAAGCAGTTAGAAGGCAATCATAGGGTCATAATCAAAGCCCACATTCCCATCATTTTACAAATCGGGAGACGGAGGCCTGGGGATGGGAGGTTACCCAAGGTCAGTGGATGAAGCTGTGGCTGAGTCCAGACTCGGTGCCCTGGGCTGAGGATCATTCTGATGACTATATGCTTTTTGCCACTTTGCACCATCCATGAGTGGGGCTGGGCCCAAGAGGTTCAGGACCTGTCATGAATTTGGAATACACTTGGGATGGTCCCCATGGTGGGCCTGGGATGGCAGCACAGTGGGCCAGCATCTAATTGACCCTCTGTCTATAGGCCTGATGGGCAGAGTCAGGGCTGAAGCTGCTGGTCTGGGATTCAGCTTGGGGAGCCAGAAGCAAAGGGCAGGAAGAGCCTGGCTGTCCCATTTGCTCAGCAGGTGCCCATTAAGGGAGACATTGGCAGTTGCTCTGGGCACAGAGAGCAGCTGCTGCAGGTTCCTTACTGGGGCTCCAGGGCCAGCTCACTTGCCAGTGCTGCCACCTGCCAATTGGCCTGTCCCAGCTCAGAGAGGAGAGCACTCTCAGCAGCGCCGGGACCTGGGGCTGAGTGACAGGCCACCAGAGTTCTTTCCTCACCCATTTCCCCCAGCCACAGGGTCTAGCCATGCCCAGGCAGAGTGGGGTGGGGGGGTGGGTAATGGATTCACCAGGGAAGGCAAAGCAACCTTTGGAAGGTGGTGGCATTTGGGCTTAGCCTTGAAGAAAGGATAGCATTCTCCAGGTGAAAAGGCAGGTCAGGCAGAGTCACTGATTTGGGAGTGGTTTTTATGTACATTGTGGCTGGAGTGCAGGGGAGGAGCAAGAGTTCGGACCCAGGAGATGAAGCCGGGTCCTGCATGCTCTAGGGAGCCACTGATGGCATCTGAGCAGATGAATGATTGCTTCAGGCTGGGCTTTGGAATAGGACTTTAGCACAGGGAGATGGGGAGGGAGAGCTGGAGGCCATGGAGCTGAGCTCTGAATGACTTTCTACTCCCAGATACCCTCAAGCCAAGAGAAGGCCCCCACCTTACCAGGGCTTGGCTTCCCTTACTCCCCTTAGGGAGCTGCCCCTGGATGCTGAGGTGTGGGGATACCCAAAGGAGGCCAGGTCTCTCCCCACTGCCAGCCTAGGCCCTGGAACGTGTTCCTCAGTCTCTCTGGCTTCACCTCTCCCCACTCTTCTACCTCAGGACTGGAAGCACAAAGCCAGCCTTTGCTGGGGCGGGCGTGGGAGCCACCACTCTGGAAATACCAGCTCACATGTGGTAGCTTGGCAGCCCTGCAGGACCCTGGGGGCTGAGGCTTGTCTGGATGGTACTGTGGGGTTGGGCCGTCACCAATCCAGAGGGAGCCTTCTTCCCCAGGCAGATGGGAATTACCGAGGAAGAATTCTGTTGCTCTTCTCTGGAAAGCTTGGGATTCCAGGAATGAGGGAAGGGGAGGGATTTTGAGGAGGGGGCTTTCCCTCCAGAGCAGAAAAACTCTGCCCTTTAGTGGAGCCCTCAGATAAGGAGAAGTTAGCTGTCTGGTTATACAGACCGGAAACCTAAGGCTCCGGGGGAAGGGCTTTCCTGGGCAGGGGGCTGCCTGGGGGGAGGGCAGAACTCAGAGGTACCAGTTGGAGATGAGAAATTCAGGGCCGCTGCCTCCTCACCTACCTCCTCTCCTTCCCCCTCTCCTCTTCCTCCTTACTTGCCCACCTGTCCTTCCCCTCTGGCACTTCCTGATGCCTCTGGCTCCCAGGTGCTAGGCTTCATGGTTCCATCTGCACTGAGCAGCCTTCCTGCTGCTGGATAATCAATCAGTAGCATTTTCATCAGCCTGTGAATGGGACGGGGCTCAAGGTCCTTGACTGCGCAGATGCTGCAGAGAATAGCTGGATGTTGGAGAGAGGTGAGCTGTGGAGCCTGCCATGGTAGCAGCAGCATCTGGGAGTCTATGGCTCCCCTCCCAGATTTGGAAGGGAGAGTGGGGGATCCCAGGGCTGAGCCCCCAAGTCTCCCATAGGGCACTCACCCTCAGACTCCCCACCCCCTGGTCCTGCTCCACAAGGGCCCAAGAAGGCCAGAGTGGGACTGAGCCAGGGTTGGGCCCTAGCGAGGGGAAAGGCTGGGCTTGGCTGCAAGGTCAGGGGCTTCCTGGTCCAGATAGGTGCCAGGGTGCTTAAGGGCCTGGGTCCCCTGTGCCTGCTTAGAGGGAATCACCCTCCCTTTCTCCTCAGTGCCCCAACCCACCCTGGTCTGATGGCTGCTGAGGCCCCTTCTCGAGCTGCCCAGGAAGCCAGGGCCTGGGTGCACAGGAATATGAGCAGAGGTGTAAATTGCATGGCAAGCTGTCAGCTCTGAGGTGAAAATGAAAAGTCTTGAGGCAGTGGTGCCAGCAGGCACAGCAGGCTGGGGTGCCAGGCACGGCGCCCTGCTTCCCCACCCCCCTCTCCCTCACACCTTCCCCTTTTTGCAGTCTTCCCCAGCCTCCCGCCCAGGCCTGGCTCCTCTGCCATCCCCTCCCCTGCCGTTTGAGGGGCTTCCACATAGACCCGACCCCAAGAGAGCCTTCATCTGTTGCTTCGGTTATATTTCCTAACTGGCTTACTGGTGCACAGAAAACTGGGCTCTGCTTTTTTTGTTAAATTTGCGACTTAACATTCGTGGTAATTTCTCCAACTGATTCCTTTTAGGTTTTTCAAGTATATAATTATCTTTCAGTGATGGTGTTTTTATTCACCTTTTCCAGTTTCTCACTTCTTTTAGGATCATCTGTTCCAATCTCTTTATTTTATAGTTGGGGATATTGAAACCCAAGGAGAAGCTACCTAATTTGTCAACGGCGAGGCTCTGGGCTCCTGCCCGAGCTCTCTCTGCCACTTCTGTGCCCTCACTTCCCTCCGAGGCAGCCCCATCTCTCTTCTTATTTCCTTTGCCCCTCATTTTCATAGCTTTGGCCCTACTGCTACAAGGGGGAGGGTGCTCACCAGCCCTCGCAGGCTCTCCCTGCTGGCATGGCAAGGCCCCCAGAGCTGTCTCCTGCTGTCACCTCCCGCCCCACAGACAGGTTTAGGTTCTGGGCCAGAGGCTGTTGGGAGGCCCAGTGGGGATGAGAGGCAGCCAGGGAGAGGGAAGTTGACGGAAGTTCCTGGGCAGAATAATAACAATGTGCCACCTTCTAGCTGCGGCAGCGCCTGCTGCGCCCTCCCCTATCACTCTGCACGTGCGACGCAGACCAGTCGCCTAAAGGGCCTCCAGGGTCTGAGCCCCCACTTGCAGGGAGTGCTGTGTGCAGGCGGGTGCACGTTGGTGTCTGTGTAATTAAAAATGAGCACGCCTCACTTCACCCAGTGAGGAGACGCCACCACCTTGGGTGGGATGCAACAGCTGTTTGCTGGCTGTGTGGCTGCCCAGCTGTCCAGCCTGGCGTGGAGGGATGGGCAGGACTGGGCAGCCCCGGGTGAACAGGGAGGCCAGGGCCTCTCACGCCAGTAAGGGAGGAGGTTACGGGGCCGTGATTGGGTAGAGACAACAGAGCAGAACTCATCTTTTTCTGGGGCTCAAGTGGAGGTGGGGGATGTGCAACCCAACCCTTGGCCTGCACCCATTGCCTCATCCTTTTGGGGATTTGAGGCCACCTAGCACCAAGCAAACCCAGCCTCTGGGCAGCCTGGGAGTAGGATCCACCCTCAGTCTCCACCTGGACCTGACCTTTTCTGCCCCACAACCCCTCCCCACCCCTAGCCAAAGCCAGGGTATGGGTTGGTTGGTGCCCAAATGGGAGTAGTTCAGGTTTTCTCTCTCCCCCCT
The DNA here is from genome assembly GCF_964656455.1 of Halichoerus grypus. NCBI lineage: Eukaryota > Metazoa > Chordata > Mammalia > Carnivora > Phocidae > Halichoerus > Halichoerus grypus. The sequence continues at coordinate 196,710,622 of NC_135712.1, read as the reverse complement.
CCTCCCTTCCCCTGATGCAGTATGAACTCCCTGGGGAAGCCCTGTGGGTGCTGTGGGGAAACCTTGGCCATCTAAGCCTCTGCAGGAGTCCTGAGCTGTGTGGGCCAAATTTGTGCCCCTCACCCAGGAATGAGCTCAGCCTGAGGTGAGAAGAGAATCTGTGGTGTGTTCCCAAGGTAGCTGAGACAGTGGCCCCATGGTGGCCTGTGTATACCGCTCCTTCCCTGGTGTGCCAGCACTCCCAGTGGGGCGGGGGGAGCCCATGCCAGCACAGTAGGGGTATTGGGGGAAGTGCTGCTGAGGTCCCCTGGAAATCCCTGCATTGTGGGTGGTGTTCCAAGTCCCCCTCTTGTTTCTGCTGTGGAAAGCAAGCCTTGGAGATGTGTTTGAGGGACTAGAACTCCTGAATCCAGTTTCTAGCAGTTCCTGGTGGCACCTTAGCATGATGACTTCTTCCTATTAGGTGGGGAGGATTGTGGATGTCTGCATTTCTCCTTTCTTGGAGAGAGACCTTGTGGTCCCCTTGATTCTGTGTGGGAGTGAGTTGCTCTGGGTTGTGGCTTCATCAGATGGCCAGTAGCTTCAGTGGCCAGAGTAGGCTCCCCTGTGCTGATGATGCTTCCTGGAGCCTCTGGCTGTCTGGGCTCTGGGAGGGGGTGTGCCCAGGGCTAGAAGGATGCCAGGCCCATTCAGGCCCCTTTTCCCAGCAGTACCAGCCCAGTGTGGCATTGACTTGGTGTCCTTGGCCCTTGGCAGTCTGTTCTGCCCAGGGCTCCCTGGGGCTAGCTGAGGGAGAAGCAGCTGGTGTTGCCTTCCTCCAATGATTTTCCAATATTTATCAGCTCACTGACATGCGGCCCAGGCCACAGCTCCTGCTGTGTGGTGAGGACCTGAGAGCTGGCCCATGGTTACCCTCTCTTCCGTCAGAGTCTGTACCTGGCTGGGAGGGAAAGGTCTTGTCCTCTGCCTGATCATTTAGGGACAGGGTTTATGGCTAGTCCTGTCCCTCCTCCCCTGCCCCAGTCCCTATTGGGCACATTATTGCTCTGGGGGCAGAACAGGGAAGGGGTCTTGAGGGGCCCCGGGGACAACTATAAACCCCTCTCTTGCCTATCAGCTTGAGTTGGAAGTTTGCGCCTTTGCCTTCTTCCTGCTCCTCTCCTTTGCCCCTGAGTCTGAATTTTGACAGGATCTGGCATGTGTTAAAATGATTTGAGGCTAAGCCGTCAATGAGATTTTTAATTAGCTCCATGCTTCCACTGGGGAGAGCCAGGGGCCCGCAGGTGGTAGGGGTAGGACCAGGCTGGGCTTGGGTGGGAGGCTGCCCCTCCAGGGGCCTGGGGGCAGGCTTGGGCAGCTGGCACTCCCTGTGTGGGATGCTGCAAGGAGGGAGAGCTAGGCAGGGAAGGAAGGGCTGTGTAGCCAGGCCAGTTTTCTCTCTCTCCTCTGTTTCCCCTGTTTCTCTGTTCTCCCCGATGGCTTTGAGATGAAGGCGATGGCAAGGATGGAGGATGCAGTTTCCATGGCAACGGGGCTGTCCACAGCCAGGCAACTTCAGAGCCAGGCTCTCTGGAGGAGGCAGATGCGCAGAGCAGCCACAGAGCTGCCTCCCGCCTGCCAATGAGGGGGCTGGCAGAGCAGGTGGTAAGGGTGGCTGCCTGGTACTGCCCACCCTGATGCCCGGCCTAGAGCAGAGAGTGAAAAGAGGACTACTCCCTCTTATCATCCCTGTTACTTCCAGAAGGGAAGCTTCAGGCAGGTGGCTTGAGTGTTGACAAGGGTTGGGGTAGGGTTCCACTGTCCCTGGAATTTCTTGGTGGTCATAGGTTCTGGTTTCTGGGAGCATCCCCCAAAGCCAAATGTCTATAGCCCTTGAGAGATGGGCCACCAGGTTGATGGCCACTTAACAGATTTCCTCTGGACCTTTTGAATGCCCAGAGAGAACATGGGCGTGTTGGTGAAAACCATGCCCTGATTAGGTTTGGGGGCCTTTTTCTTCCCTCTAGCTACCAGGGAGGGACCTGGATCTTCTTCAGGGAGCCCCCTGACCCTGGGCTTGGTGACATGGCTCAGTTCACTGAGTGGGGCTCAGGTTTGGCAGATGCTTGTTCCCAAGAGCTGGCCGTAGAGTAGCCCCAGAGCCTGGCAGCTCCTGTTCCCTGACACCGTGTTCTTGTTCCTGAGGACCAGGGCTGGGTGAGTGTGTGGGCAGCTGGAGAAGCAGAGGCAGCTGTCGGTGTGTGCAGAGATGGGAGGGGCTGGGCATGTGGACTCATGAGGTGGCACAAAGAACACCCAGGTTGGCAAAAAAATCCTGGACTCAAGCTATTAAAAATAATGACTTTCCTTCACTGACCCTGGGGTGTCAGGGGTGGGGTGTCCTCTCTGTGTTTGAGCACATGAAGCCTTAGGGTGCAGGGCCTTGCTTGGGTTACCCATGCAGTCAGGCTAGCTGAGCTGCAGCTAGACTTTGGCCAGGCCAGCTACCTCCCCTGTGGGCTCCTAAACAAACCCTGTCCCTCAATGGCTGCTGAACACCCTGGCTCATAATACTTCCGGGCTCTCCTTTCTTCTTGTCTTTCCCTGGGCAGGGGGCGGGGGGGTTCATTTTTCACTCCTCTTCACTGCTTTAATTGGAAGGGGTTCCTCAATCCTAATGTTGGCCAGGCAGGTGGACAAGTGGAGTCCTAGAGTGGCTTCTCCCTACCAGGCGATAAGTCTTTCATTACTGCTAAGTGGAAGGCTCATTTCAGAGCTCGTGGTGAGAGCCGGGCGGGTGCTATAAATAGTCGTGTTGTGAAGGTTGGCGGGTGAGCAGTGACAGGGCAGGGGCCTCACAGTCATCTTAGTGGGTAATTGCGCTCCATTGCAGGAAAGGGGGGCAGGCTGGGGAGCAATATGCTCTTGACCCCTGTTCTGATTGTTCCTGCTTGCCTTGGTGCAGCTCTGGCATGCGTCTGTGCACCATTCCACACACACTGGGGGAGGGGAGCTTTGGGCTCTGGGTCCAGGCAGAGGGGAGTGCCTGTCTCAGAACTCGGGGCCCTATAAACTGGTACTTCGGCCCACTGGGGAGTCAGGATAATGTCCAGTGCTAGTTCTACTTGTCCTGCCTACCCCTCTAGCCTAGGGTCTGCCTCTTCCCCCTTGGCCGAAACTGGGCAGGTGCTAAAAGAGGTTGGAACCAACCACATCTGATAGTCCTGGAGGTTGGCATAGACCTGAACTAGGAGGGAATGGGAGTGGAAGAGGGGTTTTGCTGGCCTGGAGCCCCTGTCTAGGGTTTGTCAGTAACATGTCTGCAAGGGCAGGGGCTGGAGGCCTAAGGGTCAGGGGCCCTGGCCTTTCCTGAGATCTTGGGGTCAGTCAACATTGTCCAGGGTGGGAGGAAGTCACAGCCAGGGGATCCTGAGATGGGAAGTCTAGCAGGTCAGAATTTGGCTTGGCTTGGCTTGGCTTGGCTTGGGTGCCTGGGGCCGTAGTCCATGGGGTCCCTGTCCCTGGGGTAGTCGGGTGCTAAGCATCATGGCTCCTTGAGACTAGTGCTTTTTGGAACAGCCTTTGGTTGCAGACGTATGGATAGGTTGGTTTACTGGTGCCAGGGGCAGTGCCAGTCCCCTGGATTCTTTTTTTTTTTTTTAAGATTTTATTTATTTATTTATTTATTATTTATTTATTTATTTATTTATTAGAGAGAGAGAGAAACAGCATGAGAGGGGAGAGGGTCAGAGGGAGAAGCAGGCTCCCCGCCGAGCCAGGAGCCCGATGTGGGACTCGATCCCAGGACTCCGGGATCATGACCTGAGCCGAAGGCAGTCACTCAACCAACTGAGCCACCCAGGCGCCCCCCCCCCCCCGGATTCTTTTATCACCTGTCCTAGGGTGTTGTCTGAAGGACTGCTGGGTCCTTAGATCACTGCCTCCTGGAGTATGGGGCCCTGCCCTTAGGGTGCTCTGTGTGTGCCTCCCTCAGCAAGGGTTTGGTACTTGGGGGAGATTGAGGCAAAAGGTGGAGCCAGTCCTCTGGGAGGGGGTGAGTAATAGATAATAGTTCCTAGGGCCTCTTAGGGACAAGTGGGTCAGAAGCCCTGTAGGGCTCATTCTACCTTCTGCCACTTTCTGACAAGGAGCGGAAGCTGTGTGCCCACCCTCGGCTGGAGATCTACCAGCAAGACCAGATCTATTTCATGTGCCCACTGGCACGGCAGGGAGACTTCTATGTGCCTGAGGTGAAGGAGACAGAGCGGAAAAGCCGGGGGCCTGCGGAGGCCAGTGACACGCAGATGGATGGCACAGGTATGGAGGGTAGGGCCCTGTGTGGAGCCTATCCCTGGACATTGGGGGGCATGGTGGAGGAGGCTCCTCTCTGGCTGGGCTGGCACTGTGGGTATCCAGGCTAAGATTGGCAGAGGTGGAGGAAGGAGACCTGCCTACCCCAGGACCCACATGAGAATTGCCTGTTTCTAGATACGTGGATCCATGCAGATTGGGTTCACATATGTTAGCACTGGCAAAGATACAAAGACACAGATACAAAGACCCTGCCTGAATTCCCTCCAGATGCAACGGGGAGTACCCTTGGAAACAGATGCTCATGGGAGGGGGATGGGGCTGTTCAAGAAGGCATCACTTGGGTGGGGCTCAACAGGAAATAAGATTGGCACTGGATCTGGAAGGTAAAGAGGAGAACAGGGTGTTCCCAGGACGGAGCCCTACCCAGAGGCAGCTGCTTTCTCCCTGCTGAAGAACAACCAGAGAGCATGCAGGGGGGGCCAGGAGATCAGTGCCCTGCCCCTTCCACCCCAGCCAGCCTTCATCCTCCAGGTCCAGGCCAGCTGGTAATTTGCCTGCTCTCAACCCACCTCCCTGCCGTCACCTCTTGTGACCCTGGGCTGTCCCCAGGAGCAAGGGGGCCTGCTGGTAACATCCCAGGGGGCCCAGCCCTAGTCCCTGCTGCTGGAGCCTTGTGTGACAGTGGCGGTCTATGACCTGTGGGAGTGGTCCACTCCCCCCAGTGGACAGCTGGGAGGAGAGCAGCTGTCCCTCCTTCTTTGGGAGACTTCCTCTGTCCAACCAATCTCCAATAGCCAAGGTCACCCTAGAGAGGCGTATGTTGTGGTGGGGGGTAGGGGTACTGAGAGGCAGTCTCTACTCCCTAGAGGCCGTGTCCAACACAGTTAACTTCATCTGCTGTTTAATTACCTCCATGGGGCACTGTTCCCACCCGCCTGGTAATGCCCGGCAGACATTCCTACTGTGAGCACAAGACATGGCACAAGGTCAGCAAGCCCAGGCAGTCTCCAGGGCAGGAAGGGAGAGTGTCTTGACCTTCCTTCGACCTCCCTCTGCAGCCTACACTCCAGTCCTTGGCCCACCCACCCAGCTTCTCTCCCAAACACCGCCTACCAGGGGTGTTGAAGGACTGCTTGGCACCCGCTACAGCTGGCTTCAGCGGGTGTCCCACGCCCCCAGCGCCTTGGCCTGTGTTCCCCACTAGCCTGCCCGCCCACTCCCTGGGGGGCGGCGGGGGGTTAGGGGTCTGCCCACCTCTGACAGGGTCTGCCCTGACACCCAGGAAGGACTCTGAGTGTGCCTGCCAGGTGCATGCCATTTGCACGGCAGTGTGTACTGGGCGCCTGGCTGCCCAGGGCTTGGCCTGCCCCTGACTGCCTCCCCACTGGGTCCCCCACTTGGGCTAAGAGGTGAAAGGGGGTGATTAGCTGCCTTATGCCTGTTATTACATTGATGTATTATTTAGCTCCAGAGAGGCAATGAATATTTGATCTTGCACTGGCTGTGGGCAGTGGAGGAGGGAGAGATTGGGGTGAAGGTGGCAGCTTCATTCTCTGCCCCAGCAGCTCTGGAGACTTAGGTGCTGCCCTTCCTTGCCTGGCCTTTTCTGCCCTGGGACACATGCCCAAGACTCTGGAACTTCCTCTGGTGCAGACCTTGGTGGGGCTGGAGGGATGCCATTTCCCTGCCTTGGACTCATTTGCCAGAAGTGTCCACATGTCCCCACAGGGGCTGGCCTCATATTAGCATACTGGGTGCCAGCCTGAAGGGGCATCCCTGGGCTCCATCCTCTGATTATTCCTAGCCTAGGAGCTGGGAGAGGAAGGAGTCAGCCTCCTGGCGAGCAGACAGGTTCCCATACCCAGGTCCCAAGAGAGCCATTGGGTAGGTGGGCTGGTGGAACATGACAGCTTAATGGGGCCTAGGAGCCCCATTTCATTTGTTCCTTTCAGGCCTGCAGCCCCTGGGGCACTGATTATCCCCATTTAAGGAGTGAATAAGGGGCTGGAGTCCTGCCCCAGAGTCAGAAGGAACCACCCATAACTCGGTAAAGCTCAGGCTCACTCTTGGCTGCCTCTATTCTGGGAGCCATGACTGGGGCCCCAGCAAGAAGAGGACCCTGGGCCAGTAGGCTGGCACTTCCAGAGCCCATCTCCCCTCTGCCAGTAGACCCAAGGGGCATCTTCTCGGGGCCGAGGGAACTGGAGGAGCAGATCCCAAATGCCCCCCACACTTATTTTAGTCCCCATCTGAGGTGCAGTGGAAGTTCCAGGCCAAGTCCAAATGCCAAGCAGTCCCCAGCTGCTCCTGGCTTGGGGCTGCATCACCATGGAGACAGGATCTGGGCAAATTGGCCCATCCCTCACCTCTGATGTTTGACAGCTGCCCCTCTCCCTCTCACACAGAAGGGAGGCATATCAGCCTTCTCTCAATCTGGATTCCTACACAGTGGGCCTGAGCTCTTTGTCCCTTCCTGTTCCCCCTCCCACCCCCCGCCAACTGTTGTCACTGCCTCTGATCTGGGGAGATGAATTGAAGGATTGCTCCTGAACAGGGCAAATGAAGTGTCTACTTGCCTGGAGGACGTGTTAGGGTGGAAGGAACAGACTCGGAGGGATCTGGACCCTCAGCCCTGTCTCAGGGCTTTCCAGCTGCCAGCAGAGTGCTCTCATGGTCCCCTTCTGCTGCTTTGTGGCTCAGGAACCACCAGTAATGGTTGGGGATAATTAAGGGCTCCTCTGGGGTGACCCAGGCATAGGGGAAGAAAGCCCTTAAAATGCTTTATCCTAGTACCCTCCTTCCTTGCAACTGGTTTCTCCGGACTTCTCCATCCCACTTCTCCCTGCCCTAGCTGCCTCCTCAAATCAGGGCTCAACGGGGGCCAGAGGCTGAGGCCAGCTGCCTTCCTGGATATGGCTCTTCCTTGGGGAGCCCCACATGGGGGAGGGGACAAGAGAGTAGGCCTCCTGGTCCATTCTCCTGTCCTCATGCCTTATGGGCACTGTCTATAGCTGGCCTTGGACAAACCTCTCTCCAAGCCTGAAATGAGGTGTGGAGGAGGGGACATTACTTGAATCTCTTTGTTCTACCCTCAGCTCCTCACCTCAGGGCTGAGTGGTCCTTAATGGACTGTTGGGGGGTGGGGAGCAGCAGGCTTTGTGGGAGCGCAGGGAGTTGTGAGGCTAACTCAGGGGGAGGGAGAGGAGTGCACAGGCTGCCCTCCTCTCCCTCCCTCTCCCTTTGCCCTGTGCATGCAGCTCTGGTCAGGGCAGAGGGCAGCTAGAATGAGCCTCCTGAGCTAGGGCCCACTTTATTATTCACGAGCACACTGTGCATGCTGGTTCCTGAGCAAGTGGTAGGGTGTCTGTCCTCTCCCTGGAAGAGGGGATGGGGGTCCTAGTTAACGTGTGTTCCCTCTTCCTGGCCCAGGAGCTGATACGATGAGTGACACAAGTTCTGTGAGCCTGGAGGTGGGTCCTGGCAGCCGGGAGACTTCAGCTACCACACTGTCCCCTGGGGTGAGCAGCCGTGGCTGGGACGATGGTGACACCCGCAGTGAGCACAGCTATAGCGAGTCAGGTGCCAGTGGCTCTTCCTTTGAGGAGCTGGACCTGGAAGGCGAGGGACCCCTGGGGGAGCCAAGGCTGAGCCCTGAGGCTGAGCCCCTTGGGGCTTCCAAGTGGCCCCGGGAACCTAGTACTCCTGAGAAGGGTGAGGAGTAGCCCTAGGCCCGCACCCTCCTGGGGTGCATTTGCTAAGGAACTGAGAAGACTCTCCAGTCCTCTTCCTCCTTCACCTCTCAGGCCCAGGCTGGGGCCAGGGGTCTCGGGGGGACCTGATTTCCACTGCCCCGGGCCCTAGCTAAGCCTTCTTACTGGCCTCTCGGCTCCCAGGGCCAAAGGAGCCAGGGACTGTATTCTGCACCCAGACCCCGGGGCTACCACCCCCCTGACATGTTTTTTCAGATTCACATTGGAGCTTCCAGGACTCAGAATAAAGCAAAAGATTTTCTCGTTTCACCTGGATTTGGGCTGTGCATTTGTGTGTGTATTTCACCTCAAGGAGCCCTGTGCAGATAGGCTGGGAGTGGGCAGGAGTACCCCCAGCCTGAGGGGAGGAGGAAATATGGCAAGGTACTCTGGGGTGAGAGGACGAAAGCGGTATTGAAGGCCCTCCACTCCCGGCTTTGTGGCCCCAGGTGACGCCTGCTCGTCCATTGCAGCAGCCCCAGAGGCTCCCCCAGGCTGCTGGGCAACAGGCAGAGCAGGTCAAGGGGAGAGCGAGCCCAGCATGGGGTGCCCTTCAGGGCTCAGGAGTGGGGAGCTCACAGCCTGCCTTTGCTTCCAAGGGATGCCTTTGTGTCTGTGGTTTGAGTGTGGCTGGGCTTATGCTGGTATCTGCTCAGCAGGTGAGGCCGTCCCTGCTTGCCTGCCAGTGTCTGTGTACCCGTGTGTGTACATGCACATACATGCACACATGCGTTTGGTTCTGTGTGTAACCATGGATGCGTCTGCTCGTGGTGGCAAGCTGGGCCCAAGCAGGCAGTAGGATATGGTTGGGGCTGGGTACGGCTGTATTTGTGCAGATGGCTATGTGGTTATGTGCACGTGATGCTGTTAACTGTATGTGGCGGTACTAATAGGGGTGTGAGGCCGGCTAGCTAGGAGCATCACTCTGGGGGCTTTGTCCACATACAGCTGTCTGTGTGCAGCTATGTGTCTGTGTACAGCTGTATTGTGTATTCATGTGTAAAGCTGTGTACTTTTCTGTGTGTCCACATGTAAAGCTATAGGTCAGTTCAGCTGTGTCTGTGAGTTTAGCTGTGTGTAGACTCGTATGGCTCTATGTATGTGACTTTGTGTCGATGAATACAGTTGTGTGTCTGCATGCAAAGCTATGTGTTACTGCTGCATCTGTGTGTACAGCTGTGTGTGAGGTTGCACGTACGTCTCTGTGTGGCCATGTCCATATGTGCAGCTCTGTAGTGCTGGGTGGCTGTCTGTGTGTGCACAGCTGGGAGTGGTGGCCGCATAGCTGGGTGCATAACTGCAGCTCTGCGCGCTGCAACAGGACTGTGTAGCCCACTTGCTGGGCCGCATAATGGGCCTCGGGACTGGTGCTGTGTTAAAGCCCTAGGTGTTTTGTGAGGCTGTCTTAGTGAGTGGGCCGGGATTGCTATGCAGCTCCTCTTACCTCAGCACCCTGCTGCTATCAACCCTTCTGCTCCAAGGGCCCAGCTCATTGCTCACCTGCCCCAGGCAGCAGTTGCTTTGAACTAGCCAGAGCTGGAAGACGGTGTATCTGTCTCTCCAGCCTTGTCTGACAACTCTGAACCCTCATCCTGCTGTCACCTCACCTCCCATTAGCAGTGGAGTTTGGGTTTGTTTGGGTTTGATGTGTTTGTTTCACAGCTGTGCTTTTCCCAGCACAGTGGGGCATTGGGTTTCTGTGTCCAGAGAAAAAGCCTGTCCTTCCTTGGTGACACCCCTCCCCCTTAACTGCGACACGCACATGTAGGTGTATGTGCCAGAGGGACCTGGGCTTGGCATGTGCTCATTAGCATGTGTCTGAGCTAGCTTTGTACTGACACCTGTGGAAGAAAGGGCAGTGCCGGGGGAGCATGTGTAGGGATGCTGTGTGCCTTAGCACCTGGTGTGTGTGCAGGCTCTGAGGCTAAACCTGGGTGCGAGCCCCCTCTCCAAACCCTTCAGCACATTTGGGTGCTGCAGTTTATCCACCACCTTCTACCCAGGGGCATCCTCCATTCTGCTGCAGGAGGGAAGAAGAGTCAAGAGCATCTTCTCAGAGCTGTCCTCCCTCTGCTTGGGCTCCAGCTCCCATTCCCTCCTACGCAGCAGCCAGTTTCAGGAGCCTCATCTTCACCCCCCCTGCCAGCCCCAGCATGTGCCTTAGGGTTGACCCTAGTCCCTGGCCCTGCAGCACCCCCCCCACATACACCCCAGGTTGATATCTCTTTGCCATAAATGCCCTTTGTACATGAGGGTGGGGATCAGTGAGGTTGGTGGAGGAGGAGGTCAGGGCTGAGTGTGTGTGTGGGGTGGGGGGAGGTGGGTAGCAGCTTTAAAGGTCGTCTGCAGGAAGAGGAGGCCCCGTCCTCCTCTGACCATCCACCCCCCATCTCTTCCTCCTAGTGACTCAGGCCCCAGCTCTCACATGGGGCCAAAGATACGTGCCCCTACCCCAAGCCTGGCATATGGACTGAGCTGCAGTCTGTGGATTAAGAGAACGGATGTGAGGATGGGGACAGACTTGTCCCAGCAGGCTAAGCTCTCTACCTATTTCCCACGTGCCCCCTTACCTATCTCCAAATGGCACCTTGCAACCCTCAAGCTAGCCCCTCCGCTCTCAAAGATGGGACCCCATAACACTGTGCGCACCTCCTGGGGCTCAGTGACCTTCCTGGCCCCGTGTCCCATGCCCGCTGCTCTGTGGGCTGCAATTTGACCGCGGGGTGGAGGGGGCCGATAGGCACCTGCTCCTGCGCAGAGCGGGAGCGCCCGAGGATTCAGCACCACGCGGTGGACAGCTCCGGGACGGAAGCCCCGCGAAGAACCCGAGCCAGAGGCGCAGGGCGAGGAGCTGTGTGCAGGAGTCTGGAGGGAGGCGGAGGCCGGGTTGGGAGCGGGAGATCCGGAGTGGGGAGGAACGGAGGAGGGGCTGGGGGCGGGCCAGGGCCAGGGGCGGGGCGGGCTGCGATTGAAAGCGGCCGGGCGAGCGGGCGGGCGGAGAGCGCAGAGCTGCTGAGCGAGGGAGCAAGCCTGCGAGCGCGAGCTGGAACCCTGCGCCCCCGGCTCCTCTCCGTTTCTCTCCGCGCCGGAGTCGGGCACGCCAGGTAGGGTAAGCCCGTGGTGCCGCGGCCTCCGCCGACCTTATCAATCCTGACCCCATGTCCCGGAGACCCGCGGGCCCTCGAGTTCTGGGGCTCCCGGCCGAGGCGTCCAGACAGTGCTCGCCAGGATATCCGGGAAGCGGGAAGACAGCCCCAGGCATCCCGCCTTTCTTCCCCAGAGAACGCACACCCTGCATCACGCTCCTTCGTTCTTCCTCTCCTTCCATCCTTTGGTCTGTCTTTCTGTCTGTGCCTCTTTGTGTCAGCCTCTTGGGCTCAATCACTCCCTGCCCAGATTTCGTGGCCCAGGCCCCCTGGCTGCCCCCCTCTGGGGTTCTGTCTCCCTTCAGGGTATTGTCCCTGTCTGGATTTTGGTCCTGGCTGCCCCTGTGGGAGGCTTGTGGTCTTGACCAGTTTGGACCTCAGCCCCCATCTGGGTCCCTTCACCATCTGTCCTGGTCTTCATGCTTGCCTCTCTCTCCTGGTTGCCTGGTTGAGCTGCTTCTTTCCGAGTACCCACAGGATCCCAGTCCCCCTGCCCTGGCAGCAGGGGGAGATTAACCCTGAGGAGTTGAGGGACAAAGTGAAGAATCCCAATCTCTCTGACCAGGACATGGGGTCCTTGAACTAGTGGCTGTCCTTCTTCAGCCTCAGTTTCCTTCTCCTAGCATTCCCAAGCCTGTATGAATGTGAGAGCCTGTGTGGGGTGGGCATCTGGGAGGGTAGCTGGGGTACAAATGAAGCGCAGAGTGGAAGAGGGAAGGAGGAGTCCCCGAGGGCCAGGGCCAGGGCGGACAGGATGGGGAGAGGATGAGAATAGGGAGATTAGAGATGATGACTCTCTGCTTGGATCTGAGCTGAAGAAAAAACAGGGGCATAAAGTCTCAAACAGCATTCTATGCAGAGCTAAGGTGTCCAAAAGTCTCACCTTGAGCACTCTTTTAGAGATTCTGACCAGATGAACTGCCCCTGACCCTGGACACATGTATGCTCACATCTACTTTCCCTATTGATTTAAGACCTGTGGCCACCTTAGTGTCCCTCCCTGGGGCCAACCTCTCCACCTTGCTGTCAAACTCCCAGGGCCTAGAGTCTCTATTACTTCCTCAGTCAGGGGGCTCTGGGATGGATTTTTAAGAACTAGGGGCTAGGACCTTTGGGCGCTCACCTGGGCTCCAGTCTCTCTAGATGTTGGAAACTACCCTTTGGAGGCCTTTCCTTCCCTCTTCCCTGGTGGGTTTCAGTCACAATTGCCCATCTCTGGAAATGCAAGACTCAGGATAGGGACTAGACCCCCAAGTTTATACTCTAACCTGGCCCGTGCTGTAAAGGCATAGACTTTGGGGTCCTAGGAAGTTAGTGCAAGGTCTTATACACTCTGATTTACAGCAGGATTGGTGTTGGCTGGGGTCTCCTGACTTCTCTCTGCCTCCCTCCCTCTCTGCTGAGTATTCAATGGGCACAGAGCCCATCTACAGACCCAGATCAGGACAAAGCTGAGAAACAGGCCAAGGGGTGTCCGGGAGCTTCTCAGCCTAGTTTGTGATACTACCTCTCCCTGGCTCCCTAGAAAAGTCCCGAGGGAAGGGAATTGGGGAAGGCAGAGTCAGAGGAGTAGCCACTCTTGGGTTCCACTTCTCCCTGTTTGTCTGTCTGTCTCTTTCTCTGCAGGAGCTGGGCCCCTTCTTATCTTTCTTCCTGCCTGTCCGTTTCTGGTCCCTGTTTCCTCCTTTCTTTGCCTTTGCTGCTTCTACCCTCATTCCCTGGAGGCCCAGGTCTGCTGGACCCATCCATCCCCTTTGGGACTATGGGATCACTGCTTGGGCTCCTGGCACTGCTGCTATGGGGCGCTGTGGCTGAGGGCCCTGCCAAGAAGATGCTGACCCTGGAGGGGGACCTGGTCCTGGGTGGGCTGTTCCCGGTACACCAGAAGGGTGGCCCAGCAGAGGAGTGTGGGCCTGTCAATGAGCATCGAGGCATCCAGCGCCTGGAGGCCATGCTTTTTGCACTGGACCGCATCAACCGTGACCCACGCCTGCTGCCGGGTGTGCGCCTGGGCGCGCACATACTCGACAGCTGTTCCAAAGACACACATGCCCTGGAGCAGGCGCTCGACTTCGTGCGTGCCTCGCTTAGCCATGGCGCCGATGGCTCACGCCACATCTGCCCCGACGGCTCTTACGCCACCCACGGCGATGCTCCCACTGCCATCACTGGTGTCATTGGCGGCTCCTACAGCGATGTCTCCATCCAGGTATGTGGGGGCTGCCCAACTGCGGGCTGGGGAGGGAGTCTGGAGGCGGAGCCCAGAATTCCCTCTGAGCAGGGGCTCCAGGCTACCATGCATTGGAAAAGGGGCTAGGAGCTTCCTTTAAGTAGCTTTTTGTGGAATACTAAGAAAGTGCCCCTGTCACATAATGGGGGTTGATTTTTAGCAATTGTGTAAGGAAAACATCCCGCTTCCAACACACACACACACACACACACACACACACACACACACACTCCCTCCCTGAGGTTAAACAGCCCTGTGAAGCTTAGTAGCCAGGCCTCTTGAGTCAGAACTCCAGGTTTGAACCCTGGCTCCCCTGTGTACTATGTGACCCTGGGCATTATTTCTCCCTCTGTGCCTCTGTTTCCTCCTTAGAGAATAACAGGACTCAGAACACTTGCCACTCTTAGGGTTGTGTTGGAAATTCAATGGGATAATACATGCAAACCATGTATTGGAGGCATACTCAATATTAGCTGCTGTTATTAGTACCCCACTTTATAGATGGCGGGTGCTGGCAAAGTGAAGACATTCCCCTAGTGCCCTCGCCCAAGGGCCTCCAGCTCTGTCAGATCATCTCTCCATGGGCTGGAAAGAGGTGGAAGATAGAAGCCAAGAGCAGCCCAGAGAAGAGAAACAGGGTTGGGGACCCCAAAGGAAGAGAAGCAGAATGTGTGTGGCAGGGGGAGGGTCTCCTTGGGTCTTCAGGGTGTACAGGATTTGAAGGGATGGCAAGGTGAGGGAACAAGGCCCTCCCTCCTCCTGCTTTCTCACAAGAGCTAAGCAGAGGGTACTGGCCCAGCTGATAACCCTGGGCATGCCTGGCTGCTTTAGCCCAGGTGGGATCCTCCCCTCCCCAGACTGGGTCCCACCTCTTGCCTGGACCCTTACCTGCCTGGTGTCCAGAATAGGCTCCCAGATGAGGCCAGAACTGGGATCAGAGTCGGGATTTGCAAGGAAGGCCTTGGCTGGGGCTTTGGCTTCTTCTAGGAGGCCGGCTGAGGGCACTGGGCTGAGGGCACTGCAATCAGAGGCAGGGCCAGGACCCCTGACCTGGAATGCTTGCTTATTCAGGAGAAATGAAGCAGGAGTCTGAACCATGGAGGCAGCTTCTGGCCTGGGATCAGGCAGGTCTGCTCATCCCTCTACTGCAGGCAGTGAATTACCAGTTCTGCTAGTCCCAGCTACCGGACGTGGCCGGTAGCAGCTTAGGTGTGGCTGTGTAGGCACCTACATCTGCCGCCTCCCACCTGCTGTCGTCTTCAGGGGCCTCTGGGATGCCTTCCTAGCATCCACCCTCTCCACAATTCTCTTCGGGGCTCCATGCATTCACCTCCAGGAGCCCGGTTACCTTCCTCCCACCCCAAGCTGCCTGCCTCCTGTAGCAGGGCCCACACTTCAACATCGGTCTGTTTTTTCCTTGTCTGAGTCAAAACAAGGCCCAGCCCTTCATCCTTAGGCTGCACCTGCCTGTTCATCATTCCTCCTTATTCCTGCCCTTTCTCTCCTGCCCAAATCCCTCTAGTCTTCCATATGCCAGGCACTGTGGCCTCACAGGGATTCTCATTTTTATCTGCTCAGCAGCCTTGTCAGGCAGGAATGAGAAACTGAGGCTCAGGTTTGCTAACTTGCCCAGGGACACAGAGGCAGAAAGTACAAGACGAGAGGGCGTTGAGACTGTCAGAGTAAGAGCCTGTGTCCGAGGTGCAAAGACAGGACCTAGCTCCCTCCTGTGGAAACTGGGCTTTGTCCTGCTCTCACCTAACCATCCCACCAGGTCCTTATCTGGACCCCACTCTTGGGGTCAGGACCCAGGCAGTCAGTGGTAAGCAGGAAGCCTTGTTTATTTCAAGCTCAGCCATCCAATGGAGACCAACTCTTGGGCTCTCAGGGCCATAGGTCCCACAGATCTGGGTCTTCTTTCCTGGGGAAGACTTTTCCTTCTTTCTCCATCATTCCATCAGGATGGACTCTGGGAAAAGGATACCTGCTCCACATAGGTAGAGAGCCTAAGAGCCCTGAGCATCCCAGATGCCAGTTAGTGCCCCTACCCCGCCCTGTGCAGCCAAGTACCAGCCTCTTCCCAGTCCTGGATTTGGGCCTTCCTACTTTTGCTACTGCTATGCATCTGAAGGGGGACAATAGAGAGGTTCTGGTGTGGCTCAGGAGCCTGGTGCCTCAGCCCTAGGTCCTCTCTCTCCCAGCCCTTGGGAAGGGGTGGAAAACTCCCTGCCCCCAGAGGCAAGACACATCAAGACAGAATATAGGTCTTTGGGGTGAGGAAGACCTCAAGGCTGACTACACAGACACTTGATCCCAAGGTCGAGTAGCTGTGAGAAACACATCTGTCTTTGGAGTGTGACCTGATCTCTGATCTTTGCCGGCTCCACCTCTCCCCCAGGTGGCCAACCTCCTGCGGCTATTCCAGATCCCACAGATCAGCTATGCCTCCACCAGTGCCAAGCTGAGCGACAAGTCCCGCTATGACTACTTTGCCCGCACAGTGCCCCCCGACTTCTTCCAAGCCAAGGCCATGGCTGAGATCCTCCGCTTCTTCAACTGGACTTACGTGTCCACTGTGGCATCCGAGGGTGACTATGGCGAGACAGGCATCGAAGCCTTTGAGCTAGAGGCCCGCGCCCGCAACATTTGCGTGGCCACCTCAGAGAAGGTGGGCCGTGCCATGAGCCACGCAGCATTTGAGGGGGTGGTGCGAGCCCTGCTGCAGAAGCCCAGTGCCCGTGTGGCTGTCCTGTTCACCCGTTCTGAGGATGCACGCGAGCTCCTCGCGGCCACCCAGCGCCTCAACGCTAGCTTCACCTGGGTGGCTAGCGATGGCTGGGGGGCCCTGGAGAGCGTGGTGGCAGGCAGCGAGGGGGCCGCTGAGGGCGCCATCACTATCGAGCTGGCCTCCTATCCCATCAGCGACTTCGCCTCCTACTTCCAGAGCCTGGACCCCTGGAACAACAGCCGGAACCCTTGGTTCCGCGAGTTCTGGGAGCAGAGGTTCCGCTGTAGCTTCCGTCGGCGAGATTGTGCAGCCCACTCGCTGCGGGCCGTGCCTTTTGAGCAAGAGTCCAAGATCATGTTTGTGGTCAATGCAGTGTATGCCATGGCCCATGCGCTGCACAACATGCACCGAGCCCTCTGCCCCAACACCACCCAACTCTGCGACGCAATGCGGCCTGTCAATGGGCGCCGGCTCTACAAGGACTTCGTGCTCAATGTCAAGTTTGATGGTAATGGGGCTGGCCAGAGGCCACCAGGCTGTTGGCCTTTGGAGGATGAGAGGGAGCGGTCCCCCACATTCCATTACTTGGCTAAGAGAATGTAGCCTACAGCAAGTAGGGGGGCCCCCAAGGGGCTGGCAGAGCCAGGATGAGGATGGCTAGACAGGGAGCACTCCCACTGGAGCCAGGACTGGGCTTCCTCTTTCTGGCCTGGTCCTACACTTTGAGGGTCTCTAGTTCCTGCTTAGGCCTTGCTCTCTCTCTCTCTCCTGCCTCTTTATCATGCAGGGAGTGGGAACTTGGGGCCCTTCAAGCAAAACAGTGAGAGTCAGAATAAGGACGGGTTGAAAGTGAGCATAAGGGGACACTCCATTTTCTGGGAAAATTCTATTCCTAGACCTGATTTTTCATTCAGGATGGCCACAGTCTCTTCATACCAAAATTTATTTTTATAGACATTTGTTTATTAATATTTTATTTATTAGAGAGAGCGCACGTGCATGAGTGGGGGAGGGGCAGAGGGAGAAGCAGCCTTCCCACTGAGCAGGGAGCCTATGATCCGGGGACCCCAGGACATGACCTAAGCCGAAGGCAGATGCTCAACTGACCTAGCCATCCAGGTGCCCCTATAGACTTTTAAAATATATATTTATTTATTTTAGAGAGAGAAAGTGCACATGAGTGGGGACAGAAGGAGAAGGAGAGACACAGACTCCCCGCTGAGCATGGAGCCTGATGCAGGGCTGGATCTCATAACCTGAGATCATGACCTGAGCCAAAATCAAGAGTCAGACGCTTAACTGAGCCACACTGGCGACCCCATACCAAAATTTATTTTAATCAGCATTCCAGCTTTACGAACAATGAATGCATCTGAATCATCACTGTGCTGCAGGAAGCATCACTGTAGGAGCAGTGGGAGAGGGCCAGGGCCCCCAAAGCCTAGTGGCCCAGGGTTAAGACGAATAATAATTCCAATGAGATTGACATTCAGAGTTGTGGGAAAATTGGGGGAGAGGTTAGGATTGGATTCAGGTGCATCAGGTTGCTGTTAGAGCAAGGCTCCATTTAGCCCGCTGGGCTGGGTGGGATTTATGGGAGAGCTCGAGTTGGATGCTGAGGACTTTGAGGCTGGCTGGAAGGAGCAGGGCCTGCGGGGGACCTGCAAGTGATTCCAGGCTGCACCATTCACCATGGGGCCTTAAGCACATCATCTGCTAGTGCAAATCCCAACTTCTCACTGGGACCTGGGATGACAGGGGTTCCGCTTCCTCCTGAGCCTGGCTGGGAGATGTGATGTTCCTGGGCAAGGAGAGACGGGGAGTAGAAGTGTCTTGTGAGCTGCCTGATGAGCACATCCTGGTGAACATCAGTGGTTATAGGTGACCACTGAAGTTGGGGTTCAGCTAGGATTGGGGTCAGTATTAGGACTAGAGGGGCTGGCTTGTCATTGAGAGGATTAAGTGGGACCAGGACTGGACCTGAGGCTGAGTTTAGCTGTGAGGGAGTCCCTGTTAAGTCTGGAGAGAGGGCTGTGGTGTGTGTTCTGATAAGGTTGGGGGCTGGGGTCTGGATTGGAAGGTACTGGAGACTAAGTGTAAAGCTAGGTTTTGGGGAGTGATGGTTGGGGGTTGGTGTGGGCATTAGGTTTGTGGAGCTGCCTGGGCTTTGAGGTTGGGGTTCTATTTGGGGTTTAGAGTTGAGATTTGTTGTAGCTTCTCATCTAGAAAAATGGCTGGTGGGGGGGAAGGCCAGCTTTAGTGTTGGGGTGAGGCTTGGGAAGAACAGGGAGTGGCCTCAGATCTGGGGTTTGGGTTCCATCTAGGGTGACGGTTGAGGTCATATCAAGATTACCCACCAATCCCACCCTTTCTTCCCTCCCCAACTCCAGCCCCCTTCCGCCCGGCTGACACACACAGTGAGGTTCGCTTTGACCGCTTTGGTGATGGCATTGGGCGCTACAACATCTTCACCTATCTGCGGGCGGGCAGTGGGCGCTATCGCTACCAGAAGGTGGGCTACTGGGCAGAAGGCCTGACCCTGGACACCAGCCTCATCCCGTGGGCCTCACCCTCGGCTGGCCCCCTGCCCACCTCTCGCTGCAGTGAGCCCTGTCTCCAGAATGAGGTGAAGAGTGTGCAGCCAGGGGAGGTCTGCTGCTGGCTCTGCATCCCCTGCCAGCCGTACGAGTACCGGCTGGACGAGTTCACTTGTGCTGACTGTGGCCTGGGCTACTGGCCCAACGCCAGCCTGACTGGCTGCTTTGAGCTGCCCCAGGAGTACATCCGCTGGGGCGATGCCTGGGCCGTGGGACCTGTCACCATCGCCTGCCTGGGTGCCCTGGCCACCCTCTTTGTGCTGGGTGTCTTTGTGCGGCACAATGCCACGCCGGTGGTCAAGGCCTCGGGCCGGGAGCTCTGCTACATCCTGCTGGGCGGTGTCTTCCTCTGCTACTGCATGACCTTCATCTTCATTGCCAAGCCATCCACGGTGGTGTGCACCTTACGGCGCCTCGGTTTGGGGACCGCCTTCTCTGTCTGCTACTCAGCCCTGCTCACCAAGACCAACCGCATTGCACGCATCTTCGGCGGGGCCCGGGAGGGAGCCCAGCGGCCACGCTTCATCAGTCCTGCCTCGCAGGTGGCCATCTGCCTGGCGCTTATCTCGGGCCAGCTGCTCATTGTGGTCACCTGGCTGGTGGTGGAGGCACCAGGCACGGGCAAGGAGACAGCCCCGGAGCGGCGGGAGGTGGTGACATTGCGCTGCAACCATCGAGATGCGAGCATGCTGGGCTCACTGGCCTACAACGTGCTCCTCATCGCACTCTGCACGCTCTATGCCTTCAAGACCCGCAAGTGCCCCGAGAACTTCAACGAGGCCAAATTCATAGGCTTTACCATGTACACCACTTGCATCATCTGGCTGGCCTTCCTGCCAATCTTCTACGTCACCTCCAGTGATTACCGGGTGAGCTACCTGCTACAGAGTGGCAGTGGGGGTGGGGGCGGACACTGGACCTTCTGTTTCCCGGTGTCTTGTTTACTCTTCCGATCACTCTGAGGCTCCAAGAGGCTGGATGCTCACCCACCCAGGGGCACACAGCTTGCAGTGACCCAGTTGGGACTGGAACCCAGGGGGAGGTGGGAAGGTTGAGTGGGGCCTTAGGCAATGGCCAAGGAGGTGGAGGAGTTAGAGCTAAGATTTCAGGACTTGGATGTCACCCTCGAAGCTCGAGGAGATGCATGTGCTGAAATATGTCCATATGAGCCACCCTGCTCCACTGAGGTGTTGGCTGCAGAAGGGGAGACCTGGTCTAGTGGGTGGGTGATCAGGGGATCAACTAAAGAACTAAGTCAGGAAATGTTGCTGACTTGTTTCGGTTGACAAAAGGTCCTGGGAAGAGCACAAAAGAGGGAGGTGTGTGTGTGTGTGTGTGTGTGTGTGTGTGTGTGTGTGTAGAGAGAATCATGGAGGCCTTCTTAGAAGAGGAGTCCTTGAATCGGGCTCTGCAAGATAGGCAGGTTTGAATAGGTTGGGTGGAGAAGATAGTGGGGGGCAGCCAGTACAGAGGCTGACTGGAGCAGAGGGTGGGCACTGGCCTCCCTCGTTGAGGAGGGGAGGCACAAATGGTGGAAGGGAGGCAGAGGTGAGGGTGGACAGTGAGAGTGGGAATGGTGGGGCTATCAGGCTGTGCAGGCCCAGAGGGCACAATGCTCTGATGCCCTGCAGAGCCGTGGAGGGTGGCATGGCGGCCCCTGGAACTGTGCAGCTCTGGGGTTGAGGGATGGAAGCAGGGACGGCAGAGAAGGTGAAGCACAGAGCAGCAACAGATCAGGGATCTAGGGCTGAGGACGGTAAAAGCAGGAGGAAACTGTGCCCCAGTTTGTGGCTTCCAAGCAAAGTTCCAACTGGCACTGAGTGTCTCAGTAGGTCTCCTCAGCTTCAAGGGGGCAATGGCTGCTTCAGATGGGGTGGTCAGGGAAGACCTCTTTGAGGAGGTGAGAGGTGAGCTGAGGTCTGGACAATAAGAGGATCATTTTGGTGAGTCCTCATGACGCTGGAGTAAACTCCATGGCTCTCCCCATTTTACAGACGAAGAAACGGAGACTCAGGGAGGTTCAATCCCTTGCCTAAGGTCACTCAGCTTGGGAGTGTAGAGCAGGGTCTGAACTGACAATCTTAACAATTAAAGGAGCAGGAAAATCGAGACAAGAGCCCCTGCAAAGGCCCTTTCCCCCAGGACAGAGGTATGGTGGGCAGTGCTGGGGGCCAGGGCGGCTGGGCTTGGCTGCTATTGCACCTGCTGGGCCACCTGCCTGGTTGGTGGAGGCCAGCGCTGGGGAGGGAATCTGCTCGGACTCAGCCTGCATTTGCATATGATTTGCATTTGCATGCCAATCCTAGGTGGTTAAGGACTGACCTTGACATGCACAAGTACCTACACATGCACACATGTGCACACGCACACACGCGCGCACACGTACCTGCCCACATATGCATGCAGATACACACTTATACACACACGAGTACGTACACTCCGATGCACACAGATACCCCTGCACCCTGCATGTTCAGCCCCTCAGCTGGAATTTTCATCTCCCTGGGAAGGTGGTCCACGGGCTGACGCTGGGACTGTGCCCACCTTCCTAGAAATCCTTTGGGGCTTGGCAAATGGACCAAGACTCGGCGTTGGATGCTTACCATCTCCCCCCGCCCCCAACCCCACAGCCTGGGCAGGGGTCCTGGGGCCAGACTCATCCTTGACTTCACCCATTCCAGGTACAGACCACCACCATGTGCGTGTCAGTCAGCCTCAGCGGCTCTGTGGTGCTCGGCTGTCTCTTTGCGCCCAAGCTGCACATCATCCTTTTCCAGCCGCAGAAGAACGTGGTTAGCCACCGTGCGCCCACCAGCCGCTTCAGCAGCACCGCCACCAGGGCCAGCTCCAGCCTCGGCCAAGGTCAGCATTCACCCTAAGCAGCTCTGGCTCCGCCTCAGCTCCTCCACGTGGGGGTCACTGCTTGGGTTGCTGGGATTCCTTGGCTGGAGGTGGAGTGCTCCTTAGATGAGGCTGGACAGGAGAGGGAGTGGTGAAGGGGGGCGGAAGCCTCCCTCCACACTCCTGCCTCCTCTGCAGCCCACTCTCTGGGAGGGACCTCAGGCTTGGCCCCAATCTCTGGCTTCCTTTCCTAGGGTCTGGCTCCCAGTTTGTCCCCACCGTTTGCAACGGCCGTGAGGTGGTAGATTCAACAACATCGTCGCTTTGAGGACCCCACATTCCTGCCCCGACTCAGCTGCTCCCTGGGACCTGGGGCAGACCCGCATCCAGGGCCAGGAGGAAGTCAGCTGGAGCACTGCAATAATGCCAACCCCACGCCCACCCCCAAAGCCACTTACCCACTGACTCCAACCCTTCAGAGTCAGAAGTCAGCGTCCTCGGCCCAGGCGCCTCTGCAATAGCCACCAACTGCCCTTGCAGCGTGTCCCCTCCTTGCTAAGCCTAGGACTCGGAAGGGAGCAAGCCAGGGTCTACTCCGCCCTGGAACGGGAAGGCTGAGGACTGCCGGCTCCAATCCCTGATCAGCAAAGGTGCTTCCAGCCCCGCCCCTCCCTCCTTCTAGGGCCTTTTTAATTTTTTACATAAGTTATTCCGGGATGGGGAGGGGGGTTCTTGTGGGGGCCATCCCTCCCCCTGCATAGTAGTTTGTCCTGTGGTTTATTTTGTACTATCTGTAAATAAAGTGTCTTTATTAAAAAAAAAAAAATCACTCATTACCTTTGACCCAGGGAGACCCCTCGTGCCCTCCAGAGCCTCCCAATCTTCCTTTCAATAGTATTTGTTGACTCTGCTCTGTGCCACATGCTAGGATCTGGCGGCCAGCAAGACAGACCCAGCCTTGCATGATGGGGAGACAGCAAATGAAAAGGAGCCCCTGCAGAGCGGCCGAGGAACCAGTGGGGTGATGGCAGGGGGCTTCGGTGGACACAGGCTCATCTGTCAGTCCAAGGGAAGACCTGGATGGTGTGGGCAGTGGGGCTGGAGGGACAGCTGACTGTGACCGGTAACTGTGGGCTTTTCCACACTGGCCTGCCTGGCACTTGGAGGAGCCACCAGTTAGCACGGAGGCAGGCTGAGTGTTGGTGTGGAGGGAACCAAGAGGAGACACAGTTGAACATCGCCTGTTCATGTAGCGCGTACAAAGCGGGAAGGAGCTCAGGAGGAGGGAAGAGAGGAAGCAGGAAGAACGGAGGCTGGGCAGCTGGAGAGGCCATCTGCTGTCGGAGTCTGGGAGAGCTGGGAGAAGGGGCCTTTCTCTGGTCTTGGAGGAGCTCTCACCCAATGGGTTGTGGAGCCCAGAGCCCTCGGGCACCCCCGGTTGCAGTCTGGGCTCACCAGCAGAGGGCACAGTGGCACGGCCTCGACCATGGGGCTAAGCCAGGCAACCACTGCCCTCCTGTGGCATAGGGGCCAGTGGGCGCAGAACCCAAACGGGAGCAGATCCCGGCAGCTTCTGGGGACCCCCCCACTGCCGCATCGCAGAGGGACAAGTCCTGTGTTGGGAGATGGGCAGGCCAGGGACATTGGTTATTTTGAAGCTAACTCATTTGCATTTACAGGCCCGCAAGTCTGTGGAAATTTGGGTTAACAGTTTTAAAAATGTAAACAAAAAACTGAAAAAGAAAATTGTAGAAATGGCATTTCCTCTCCAGCAGACTCCTAAAGTGTAGGGGTGCCACATAACATGCAGATTGCCTAGTTAAATTTGAATGGCGTGTAAACAACGAATGATTTTTTAGTATAAGTATGCCTCGTGCTACATTTGGGACATACTTATACTAAACATTTTTGTTGTTTATCTGACATTCAAATTTAACTGGGCATCCTGTATTTTCATTTGCTGGTTTTGGCAAGCCTACTGGAGTGTCTCTTTTCCAGCTTTCTGGTCTTGCATGACCCAGGCCTGGGGGTAGCCCTCAGCGTCTGAGCACCGGGGCAGTGTCCCATGGGACCTGCGGTGCTGGTCTCTGCTTCCAGTGTGGCCTTTTCTGGGTCTTCCTGCCAAACTGGACCCAGGAAACATTTGCCCATCTTCCCAGCCCCTGGACAGGCCAAGATGGGCTCTGATGCTTTTGCATGGGGAAAGCAACCCTCCTTTCCATGGCTTCAGCTATTTACCTTAAAATGTAATAATAACAATAACTTTTAAAAGGTAGTAATTAACATGGTTCATGGCTAAAGAGGTATAAGGGATAGTCAGTGAAGAATCTTCTATCTCTGTCACCCATCACCTGCAGCAGGAGGTGGATGAAGAGTTCCTGAGGGTCAGTCCTGACGTCTGTCCACCACACCCCTTTCCTTCCACCGCCACCCGTGCCTTGCCTTGCCCCGCCCCCAGTCCTCCTCCCAGTCCTGACTGGCCTGGGCTTATGTATCTGCTCTCCTCCTCAGTACCACGTCCATGTCCCACGAAGCCCTGACACCTCTGTCTGGGAACCCGGTGGGGAATCAGTGGTCCCTGCTAGCTTGGCCCAGCTACTGTGAGACTTGGAGTCCTCCGAGGAGAGCCTGGCCCTTTCTGGGGCCTGACAGCAGAGATGCCAAACATTTGGGGTTCTCTCCACCCAGACGGAGCTGCCCATCATGGTGAATTGACTGTCCTTGAACCAATCAGTCTCTTTGCTTGGGCAGCCGAGTTTACTGTGGGGCATTGTTGTCTCTCCTGTGGCTTGGCTCACAGCCCCTCCCTGCCCCTCTGCCAACACTTCACCCGTACCTTGTGGTCCTGGGCAAGCTATAGCAGCTTGTCTGGGTGGGCCTGGCTCTCTCTCTCAGCCAGGAGGTCCTATGGCTTGGGTGAGGCCACTCTGTTCCCTGCTCCCCCAGTCCTGGCACAGAGTAGGGGAGAGTGAGCCCTCTCCAGAGGAGACCCTTGAGATAGGATATTGAAATCTAAGAAGTTGGTGATGTATTGAGCAAAGGTGTTGGAGACAAAAGAATAGAGGTGAGGGGATGATGTGGAGCCTGGGGAAAGATTCAAGCTCTTCCACATCCCCGGGTCCTGTGGAGAAACTTGCCCCAGAGCTACCTTCCTGCCAGGGTTCTCTCTCCATTCCTCCCACCCCACCTGGGCTGTTCTCGCCTCCTCCCCTGGTGTTGGGGGTCATGAGAGGCAGAGGGGAAAGGAAGGGTCACTGAGGGTCTCAAAAAAACCTTCTGAAAATGTCTCCACCCAACCTCCTGCAGAAAAGGAAAGGAGCCTGGCCTCCCTACCCCCAGGGACCAGCAGGCGATTAAGTACTAAAGATGGGGTGTCCTCAGTCTGGGGGAGAGGGGCTAGATCTGGGGAAAGAAGGAGAAAGAGAAAGGTGGGAGTCAAAGGTAGGTGAAAAGCTGGGTGGGTGCAAAGGGAGGGGGGGAGAAATGGGGGGAGCAGTGGCAGCCGGAGAAGAAAGAAAGTAAAATAGAGGCTTTGAACCCCAAGGGCTCTCACCAAGAAGTCAGGTTTGTTTGCTTGTTTAAGAAAAATCACTTTATTCTTTTATCGAAACAATATATACTCCCTATAAACAGTTTAAGCATTGCAGAAAAGTAAAAAAAAAAAAAAAAGTATTAGCTCCAGTTGCATCATTCAAATATAACCATCATTAACATTTCTGGTACAGCATCCCAGACATATTTCCATGCATTTTTACAGATAGGAGGAGGGATAGAAATACTTTCATAAAAATGGGATCATGCCATATGTCTATTTTTTTTGGTGAAGATTTAATTTTACTTGATTCTAATTGAAGAAAATGAATCTGAAGTAAAACTGAAGGAATTCTTGAACTTCACAGACATTTCTTCAACATGCAAGAGATTTTCCCCCTGAAAGATCCCCGTGAGTTGAAGAGAGAGAGTGACATTTAGAGATAAACATTCCGGTAGTCTCAGGGAATCTGAGGAGAGTCTGACCCTGTGGTTAACCTTGCCCCATGAAGGAGAGGAGGGTGGGCCCTTCCCGATGCACACTGCACCTGTCCCGGGGGGATTGTTCTCTACACCGCCACAATGCACTGTCACACGGAGGCAGACGCCCCCAGGGGCCCGGTGGCTAGCGTGTATTTGTAGTTCAGCCACGCCACGCACTCATGTCGGTTCCCATCCCTCAGGTGTGGTGGCATGAGACACCGTGGATTGGCATCTGAGGGCCCTGGGGTGCGGAACTCCCTGGGGTGCATCCTTTCTCCAGGCAAAATAAACCGGGTGCTGGGTCAGCCTCTTGGTCACAACATCTGAAACTCACTCTGGTGGCCTTCCAGCATCATGGTGTTCTTATTAACCACAGTTTCATTGCAGACCATATGGACTGATTCCTTGTTGAGAAATTGAGAACATTAGCATTAGCTAGTAGTTTTACGTTGTTCAGTTTGATCGCGTCCAAATTCTGTTTGGCAAGAGGAGGTCACTTAGTTATTCCGCATTCATTCTTTGTCCAATGTGTTCAAAGGTCGCTTTTGACTTACTTTTAATTGTTGGAATTTTATTAAGCAGTTTTTCTTTTTCATGGAAGGCTTGTGGCCCCCATATTCTGAGTTCTTTTATATTTGACAAGGTCCTTTCCCCCCATGTTCCATGAATGTTATTACAAAGATTTTGTCTTATTAGCTTATTTTACCATTTTTTTAACCAAATTTTAATGTAACTCATCTTAAGAAGATCTCCTTGTCTGTAATGATTACTTCCCCTTTTTGCTATGAAAATTTTATTTACATATAAAAAAGTAGAATGCTTCCATGAACCCGTACCTACCTTTTAGAATTATCAATCTCTGGCTAATATTTTTTCACATAGACGTCCATTTTTTCCTCCCACCACCTCCCGAATTTTTAAATATAAAATTCAGGATGTAATCTTATCCTTTTAATTAAAATAATATACAACATTTATTGAGCATTTACTGTGTTCTGGACACTCTTACTGTATAGATATATGTTATTGCACATATTGTACTTATGTTTTCATTTAATCCAATGTTAGGTGCATTCTTTTAATGTACTCATTTTACAGACATGAAACAAAAGTTTTATTGAAAAATGTACACATTTCGCAGAGGTAAATCTCAAAGAATTTTTTTCACAAAGTGAACACATCTTTTAACTATCACCCAGATTAATGATGGGGGCATTTTCCTCTTAACTTTTTTACTTGAATAAAAACGGGCTGGTTTTAGTATATTGGGGTCCACACTCTTTTAAAAAATTTTCCATGTTATTTTATTTTGATACACTTTACATTTTAAAACAATTTTTTATTTATAAGAAGATTGTAAAGGTAATACAGATAGTTCCTCCATGTCCCACACCCAGATTTAACACAAGTAAATTAGTAACAAATAGTAACATTTCTTACAATTACTGGGCAAATATTGATACCTTCTTATGAACTAAGAATCCATAGTTGATTCAGATTTCCTGGTCTTCCCCTAACACCCATCCTCCACTCCAGGATCCCACCCAGGATACCTTGGAGGCTCTGTTGAGGAGGTCTCGGGGAGCACGTGGCCAGTAGCTGACCCGCGAGCTGGATCCCAGCCTCAGAATGTGCGAGCTGGATCCCGGCCTCAGAATGTGCGCAAAGCCCACCATCCCACCATCTGAGCCATTTTCAAGCAGGAACTCTTGAGAGAGCAGCGTGGTGCTGAGAGCTCCGGAACGGGGTTTGTGACCGAGGGCTAAGCCCTCAGATCCCAGTTTTGCAGGGTCCCAGATAAGCCTGGAGCCTGTAAGTGTGCTTGCTTTTTTTTTTTTTAAAGATTTTATTTATTTATTTGACAGAGAGAGACACAGCGAGAGAGGGAACACAAGCAGGGGGAGTGGGAGAGGGAGAAGCAGGCTTCCCGCCAAGCAGGGAGCCCGATGCGGGGCCCGATCCCAGGACCCTGGGATCATATGACCTGAGCCGAAGGCAGACGCTTAACGACTGAGCCACCCAGGCACCCTGTGTGTGCTTGCTTCTTAAACTTGCCACCTACCGATCTGGAGAGGCCTGCCTCTTCCGTCCCTCTCTCCTTGCCCTTCCCAACCGCCACCAATTTTCCACCCAATAGGCTCCTCTTTTTTTTAATTTGTGATTTTTTTTATATATATCTCCTTCCACCCCCCCCCCCCCAGTTTTATTGATATAATGAACACACATCGCTGTATAAGTCTAAGGTACAGCGGAGTGGTCTGACTTATAAATATTGTGCAATGATTAGGGCAGTAATTTTCGTTAGCATCCATTACCTCATGGAGATAAAATAAAAAGGTAGGTGCCTGGGTGGCACAGTGGGTTAAGCGTGGGGTTCTTGATCTCAGGGTCCTGAGTTCAAGCCCTGCATTGGACTCTGTGCTGGGCACGGAGTCTACTTAAAAAAAAAAAAAGGCAAAACAAGAGAAAGAACTTTTTTCCTTGTAAAAACCTCTTTTCCTTGTGACAAGATCTCTGGGGATCGACTCTCTTAACAGCTTCCCTCTATACCACACAGCAGGTCATGCAGTGCGTGACATCCTAGCACTCCCGTACCTCCTAACTGGAAGCTTGCTCCTTCCACCACCTTCCTCCTGGCCCACACTCTTTCCCTCAGAACTCGGTGGACATTTATCTGTCCTCTTCTAGCCTTGAGTGTTGCTGTAGGGAAGTTTGATGCTTGTCTGATTTTAAAACAAATATTGAGTGGTATTCTACACGCTACAAAATGCACAGATTTTAGGGGTATGATTCTGTGGACTTTGACGAACGTGTACACTCAGGTAAACGTCACCCAAATCTAGACATAGAACTTTCTTGTTACTCCTGAAAGTAATCCCCCTCCCCACCTCCTGGAGACAACCATTGTTTGATTCTCATCAGCATTGTCTAGTTTTGCCTCTTCTAGAGCTTTCTATCAATGGAATCATATATGTACTCTTGTGACTGACTTTTTTCTCTCGGTCTGTTTATATGATTCATCTGTGTTGCTGTGAGAATCAAATCTTTGTACCTTTTTTATCACTGAGTAGTATTCCAGTGCACAAATACATTGTAGTTCCATTATCTGCTTTCCTGTTGATATATACTGATCCTTTCCAATTTTCAAAGCTCTTATAAATACATCTACTATGTACACTTCTGAGCAACCCTTTTTGTGGAAATAGGTTTTCAATGTTCTCTAGTAAATGCCAAAGAGTAGAATGGCTGAGTCATAGAGTCAGTGTTTTTTTAATCTTGATTGGAAATTTCCAAATGGTTTTCTTAAGGGTGCCATTTTACAGCAATATATGAGAATTCCAGATACTCTTTACCACTTGTCAGTCCTTTTAACTGTAGCGGGTATGTAGTAGCATCTTATTTTGGTTTTAATTTGTGTTTCTCTGGTGATTAATTATACTGAGCATTTTCTCATATTCTTTTAGGCTATTCTGTATCTTCTTTTTTGAAGTACCTCTTCAAATCTTTTGCCATTTTTATTGGGTGATTTATTTTTTAATGTTGTTTTGTAGGAATTCTTTATATATTCAGGATGAGTTCTTTATCAGATAAATGTATCGAGAATCTTTTCTCTACTCTGTAGCTTTGCTTTTAATTATCTCACTCCATTAATGAGCAAAGAAATTTTGCCGAAATACAATTTGTCAATTTTTTATTTGAAACTAATGTAACATTGCGTGTCAACTTTATCATGTTGAGGATCTTCCATTCCTTGGTTTCTGAATATTTTTATCATGAAAGGATGTTGGATTTGGTCAAAATTTTCACTGCATCAGTTGAGATGATCATATGATTTTTCCCCTTTGCTCTATTAATGTGTTGTATTACATTGAATGCTTTTTATATGTTGAACCACCCTTAAGTTCTGGGGCTCACTTGGTCATTATGTACAGTCTTTTTAATATGCTTTTGGACCTACTTTATTAGTATCTTGTTGAGGATTTTTTAAAAGGTTTTTTTATTTATTCATTTGAGAGAGAGAGAGTGAGCAAGCCAGAGAGCACAAGCAGCAGAGAGAGAGGAAAAGGCAGGCTCTCCGTTGAGCAGGGAGCCAGACGCAGGGCTCAATCCCAGGACCCTGGGATCATGACCTGAGCCGAAGGCAGACGCTTAACCGACTGAGCCAACCAGGCGCCCCTTGTTGAGGATTTTTTCATCTATATTCATAAAAGATATTGATCTGCAGTTTTCTTTTCTTGAGGTACTTGCCTGGCTTTGGTATGAGGGTAATATTGGCCTCATAGAATGAGTTAGGAAGTGTTCTCTCCTCTTCTATTTTCTGGAAGAGTTTGAAAAAGATTGGTGTTAGTTCTTTAAATGTCTAGTAGAATTCACCAGTAAAGCCACCTGATCCTGAACTTTTCTTGTTGGGAGGTTTTTGATTACTGATTCAATCTTTTATCAGTCTATTCAAATTTTCTATTTTTTTTCTGGTGTCAATTTTGATGATTTGTGTGTTTCTATGAATTGGTCCATTTCATCTATGTTATCCAATTTGCTGGAGTATAGTTCATAGTATTCTCTTATAATTCTTTTTAAAGCCACTTTATTGAGGCATGATTGATATACAGAAAACTGTACATATTTAATGTATACAATATGATTAATCTGTAGATAAGTATACACCCATGAGACTGTCACCAAAATCAAGGCCATAAACTTACCCATCATCTCCAAAAGATTCCTTCTATTCTCTTTATTTATTTATTAAATTACATTTTTTTGTCTTTTGTGGTAAAAGCACTTGACAAAAAAATCTATCTTCTTAGCTAAGAAGATATTAGTAAGTAAGAATTAGTATTGCTAAATACAGGCTCTGTGTTGTATGGTAGATCTCCGGAATTTACACATCTTGCATAACTGAAACTCTGTACCCTTTGGCTGACACCTCTTTGTTTCCCCCTCCTCCCAGCCCTAGTAACCATTATTCTACTCTCTTTCAGTTTGACTATTTTAGATTTCTCATAAAAGTGGGATCATGCAGCGTTTGTCCTACTGGATCTGGCTTATTTCACTTAGCATAATGCCCTTCAGGTTTATTCATGTTGTTGCAAATGACAAGATTTCCTTCCTTTTTATGGCTAATAATATTCCAGTGTGAGTGTGTGATATGATATATATCACATTTTCTTTCTTTTTTTTTTAAAGATTTTATTCATTTGCCAGAGATAGAGAGCGAGAGAGCACAAGCTGGGGGGAGCGGCAGGCAGAGGGAGAAGCAGACTCCCCGCTGAGCAGGGAGCCCGATGTAGGACTCGACCCCAGGACCCTGGGATCACGACCTGAGCTGAAGGCAGACACTTAACTGACTGAGCCACCCAGGCACCCCTTCCTTTCTTTTTCTTAATTGAAGTATAGTTAACATACAGTGTTATATTACTTTTAGGTGTACAATATAATGATTCAACAATTCTGTATTTTCTCACCGCCCCCACAGTGATTCAGCAATTCTCTACCTTACTCAGTGCTCATCATGATAAATGTACTCTTAAACCGCTTTACCTAATTCACCCACCACCACCGCCCCCATCTCCGCTCCCGCAACCACCAGTTTGTTCTCTGTATTTAAGAGTCAGGTTTTCAGTTGGTTTGTCTCTTCTTTTGTTTTTTTGAATTGTTTCTTAAATTCCACATATGAATGAAATCATATGGTACTTGTCTTTCTCTGACTGACTTGTTTCACTTAGCATAATACCCCCTAGGTCCAATCATGATGTTGCAAATGGCAAAATCTCATTCTTTTTTATGGCTGAGCAATATTCCATTGTGTATATATACCACATCTTCTTTATCCATTCATCCATTGATGAATACTTGGGTTGCTTCCATATGTAGGCTGTTGTAAATAATGCTGCAACGAACATACAAGTGCATATATCTTTTCGAATTAGTATTTTTCTATTCTTTGGATAAATACCCAGTAGTGGAATTACTGGATCATATGGTAATTCTATTTTAAACTTATTTAGGAACCTCCATACTGTTTTCTACAGTGGCTGTACAAATGGGCATTCCCACCAACAGTACATGAGGGTTCTTTTTCTCTACATCCTCGCCAGCATTTGTTATTTCTTGTCTTTTTGATTCTAGCCATTCTGATGGGTGTGGGGTATGAGGTGATATCTTGTGGTTTTGATTTGCATTTCCCTGATGATGAGTGATGTTAAGCACATTTTCATCTACCTCTTGACCATTTGTATGTCTTATTTGGTGAAATGTCTACACAAGTCCTTTAACTATTTGTTTTTGTTTTTGTTTGTTTGTTGCTATTGAGTTGTAAGAGTTCCTTATGTATTTTGGATATTGACCTCCTATCAGATAGATGGTTTTCAAGTATTTCCTCCCATGCCATAGGTTGCTTTTTCAGTTTGTTGATTGTATCCTTTGTTGTGAAGAAGCTTTTTAGTTTGATGTAATCCCACTTATCGATTTTTTCTTTTAATGCCTGTGCTTTTCATGTCATATCCAAGAAATCATTGCCAAATCCAGTGTCAAGAAACTTTTCCTGATGTTTCCTTCTAAAAGTTTTTTTGTTTCAGCTTTTACATTTAAGTCTTTAATCCATTTTGAGTAGATTTTTATATATAGTGTGTAATAAAGGTCTAATACCATTCTTTTGCATGTGGATATCCAATTTTTCTTTTTCTTTTTTCTTTTTTTTTTTTTTAAGATTTTATTTATTTGACAGAGAGAGACACAGCGAGAGAGGGAACACAAGCAGGGGGAGTGGGAGAGGGAGAAGCAGGCTTCCCGCTGAGCAGGGAGCCCGATACGGGGCTTGATCCCAGGACCCTGGGATCATGACCTGAGCCGAAGGCAGGCGCCCAACGACTGAGCCACCCAGGCGCCCCTCCAATTTTTCCATCACCACTTTTTGAAGAGACTGTCTTTTCCCCATTGTGTATTCTTGGCACTCTTGTCAAAAACCAGTTGATCATATATGTGTGGGTTTATTTCTGGGCTGCCTATTCTGTTTCATTGACTTACATGTCTGTTATTATGCCAGTACCATACTGTTTTGATTACTATAGCTTTCTAATGTAACCTATAAGCAGAGAGTATGATACCTCCAGTTTTGTCCTTTTTCCTCAAAGTTGCTTTGGCTATTTGGGGTCTTTTGTGGTTCCAAATGAATTTTAGGATTGTATTTGCTATTCTTGTAAAAAGAAAATGCCATTAGGATTTTGGTAGGGATTAAATTGAATCTGTAGTTCACTTTGGGTCATATGGACATTTTGACAATATTAATTCTTCTAATCCATTAACATGGGATATTCTTCCATTAACTTATGTCTTTAATTTCTCTCATCAGTGTTTTATAGTTTTAAGTGTACATGTCTTTCACCTCTTTGGCTAAGTTTATTTCCAGGTATTTTATTCTTTTTGATGCTATCGTAAATGGGATTATTTTCCTAATTTCCTTTTCAGATAGGCCATTGTTAGTGTATAATATTGTTAGTGTAAAAATATTGGCCTGATTTTAAAAATATATTTATTTATTTATTTATTTATTTATTTATTTATTTATTTACTTGAGAGGGAAAGAGAGCATGTGAGCAGGGGGAGGGGCAGAGAATCTCAAGCAGGCTCCCAGCTGAGCATGGAGCCCAATGCAGGGCTCGATCCCACAACCCTGAGATCATGACCTGAGCCCGAATCAAGATCATGACTAAGCCACCCAGGCACCCTCCCCCCACTTTTAAAAAGATTTATTTAGAAAGGCAACTGATTTTTATTTGTTGATTTTATATTCTGCAACTTTACTAGAAGTGTTTATTAGTTCTAACAGGCTGTATGTATATATTGCCTCTGTGTGTGTGTGTGTGTGTGTAGTCTTTAGGGTTTTTAACATATAAGATCATGTCATCTGTAAACAGATAATTTTACTTTTTTCTTTTGGATTTAGAGTCCTTTTATTTATTTATTTTTCTTGACTAATTGATCTGTCTAGGACTTCTGGTACTATGTTGAATAGAAGAGAGAAGAGTGGATTTCCATTCCTCGTTCCAAATCTTAAGAGGAAAGGCTTTCATCTTTTCACCACTGAGTATGATGTTAACTGTGGGCTTTTCATAAATGTCCCTTATTGTGTTGAGGTAAGCTCCTTCTATACCTAATTTGTTGGGTTTTTTTAAATGATGAAAGGCTGTTGAATTTTGTCTAATGTTTTTCTGCATCTTGAAATGTAATCATGTGACTTTTATTCTTTCTTCTGTTAATGTGGTATCTCACACTGATTGATTCGTGTATGTAGGGATCTTTGTATTTCAGGGATACAGGGATAAATCCTACTTGGCTATGGTGTATGATCCTTTTAATCTACTAAATTTGGCTTGCTAGCATTTTTTTTTAAGGTTTGCTTTTTTTAAAGACTTTATTCATTTGAGAGGTAGAGTGCAAGAGCCAGGGGAAGGGCAGACGGAGAGGGGAAAGCAGACTTCCCACTGAGCATGAAGCCTGGCGCTGGGCCCAATCCCAAGACCTTGAGATCATGACCGAAGCCAAAGTTAGACGCTAAACCGACTGAACCACCCACGTACCCTGGTTTGCTAGTATTTTTTTTTTTTTTTGAGGAGTTTTACATCTATATTCATCAAGAATATTGGCCTGAAGTTCTCTTCTCTTGTGGTGTTTTTGACCTTTGTATCAGGGTAATGTTGATCTCATAAAACAAATTTGTGAGCGTTTAAGGTTTGTTATTAATTTTTCTTTAAGTGTTTGGTAGAATTCACCCATGAAACTATCTGGTTTTGGACTCTTATTTGTGGGAGTGTTTTGATTGCTACTTTTGCCTCCCTATTTGTTACTGGTCTGTCCAGGCTTTCTATTTCTTGGTTCAGTCTTGATAGATTGTATGTTTCTAGGAATTTTTTCATTTCTTCTGCATTGTCCAATCTGTTGGCATATAATTATGCATAATAGTCCCTTATGATTCTTTTTATTTCTATAGCATCAGTTGTAAAATCTCCTCTTTTACTCACAATTTTATTTGAATCTTCTTTTTCTTAATTAGTCCAGCTAAGGGTTTGTTGATTTTGTTTATCTTAAAAAAAAAAAAACAACCCTTAGTTTCATCAATTTTAAAATTTTTCTATTCTGTTTCATTTATTTCTGCTTTAATCTATTTTCTTCCTTCAACTAATTTTGGGTTTAGTTTGTTCTTTTTCTAGTTCCTTGGGGCATAAAATTAGGTTGTTTGAGATCTTCTATTTTAGGTAGACATTGATTGCTATAAATTTCCTTCGTATAACTGCTTTTGCTACATCTCGTAAAGTATGTGGTATGTGGTCTTTCGACTTTTGTTTGTCTCTCAGTATATTTTCTAATTTCCTTTTTTATTTCTTCTTTGGCCCAATGGTTAAGAGTTTGTTGTTTAATTTCTATGTATTATTGAATTTTCCCCTTTTCTTTCTATTATTGATTTCTGTTTTCGTTGCATTGTGATTGGAAAAGATACTTGGAAGGAGTTCACTCTTCTTCCGTTCATTAAGATTTGTTTTGTGACCTAGCATATGATCTATCCTGGAGAATATTCTGTGTGCACTTGAGGAGAATGAATATGCTGCTGCCGTTGGGGGGAATGTTTTGCATATACCTATTAGATCCATTTGGTCTATAGCGTTGTTCAGTTCTGCTGTTTCCTTATTGATTTTCTGTCTGGATGATTTACCCATTACTGAGAGTGGGGTATTAACATCTCCTACTACCTTATTGTATTGGCGTGTGGTGGGTCCACTACCAGGGGTGTGAGTAGCGCTCCTGCCAGGTCCACAGGTGGGCTGGACTGCTTTAGGTCTGTGGCAGCAAGCCCACCACTGGGGTATAATTCTTTTATCTTTAGAGTCAGTAGTAATGGACTCATTTTCTTTTTTTTATTTTAGTTATTTATATCTCTCTTTCTCTCTTGGTAAGTCTAGATAAAGGTTTGTCAATTTTGATCTCAAAGAACCAATTTTTTGTTTTATTGATTCTATCATTTTCGTATTCTCTATTTCGTTTATCTCCACTCTAATTTTTATTATTTTCATCCCTCTGCTATCTTTGGGTTTAGTTTACTCTTCTGTTTTTAGTCCTAGAAGATTTAAAGTTAGGTTATTTAATTTGAGATATTTATTTTTAATATAGACATTTTATAATAGTAATAATGCAGCCATTACGGCTCTTTTGTTTACTATTTTTTTAAGATTTTATTTATTTATTTGACAGAAAGAAAGAGAGAGCACAAGCAGGGGGAGTGGGAGAGGGAGAAGCAGGCTCCCCACTGAGCAGGGAGCCCAATGAGGGACTCGATCCCAGGATCCTGGAATCATGACCTGAGCCGAAGGCAGATGCTTAACCAACTGAGCCACCCAGGAGCCCAAATGTTTTTGTGTATTTTTAAAAAGATATTTTCTTAGTGTTTATGAGGGGATTAATATTAACATCCTAAATTTATAACCATCTAATTTGAATTGATACCAACTTAGCTTCAGTAGCATATAAAAATTTTGTCCAAAAAGCTCCATTCCCCCAAAGTTGTTATTGCCACAAATTCTATCATTATGCATTGTGTTCATTTACATTGATATATTATTCTTTCATACATTTGTCTTTTAAATAATATAGGAAATAAAAAGAAGAACTACAAATGAAAAAAAAAAAAAGGCCCACACAATAATACTAGCTTTTATTTTTATGTGTATAGTCACCTTTACTGGAGTTCTTTATATCCTGATAAGGCTTTAAAATACTGTCTAGTGTCCTTTCATTTCAGTCTGAAGTACACCCTTTAGTATTTCTTATAGGCAGTCTATTTGTGGTGCTCACTTTCAGCTTTCTGGGAAAGTCTTAATTTCTCCTTCATTTTTGAAAGAGAGTTTTGCTGAATATGGAATTTTTGGTTGACAGATTTTTCTTTTAGCTCTTTAAAACTATCATCCTACTCCCTTCTGGTCTCCCTGGTTTCTGATGAAAAATCTGTTGATTTTACTAAGGGTCTTTTATGCATGATGAATTTTTCTTTTGTTAATTTCAAGATTCTCTTTTTGTCATTTGCCTTAGACAATTTAATTATAAAGTGTCTCAGTGTGGGTTTCTTTATGTTTATCTTTCTTGGAGTTTATTGAACTTCTAGGAGATTTAGATTATTTTATTTTATTAAATTTGGGAAGTTTTTAGCCACTGTGTCTTCAGATATTCTGTCTGCCCCCTTTTCTCTCTCCTCTTAATCTGGGCTCCTGTTATGCATATTTTAGACTTTTGATCGTGTCTCATTCTCTTAAGCTCTATTCATTTTTCTCTGTTCTCTTTTTATTTCTTCTCCTCAGACTGGATAATTCAGTTGGCCTATCTTCAAGTTCATGGATTCTTTCTTCTGCCTGCTTAAATCTGCTATTGAAACCCTCTTGTAGTTTTCATATTGGTTATTGTACATTTCAACACCAGAATTTCTATTTGGTGCCTTTTTATAATTTCTTTCTCTTTGTCAGTATTCTCTATTTGTTCATACGTTGTTGTCCCAGTTTCCGTTAGCTCTTTGTCCATGGTTTCCTATAGCTCTTTGAGAATATTTAAGACAGTTGATTTAGAGTCTTTGTCTGGTTGGTTCAATGTCTGTGCTTCCTCAGGGACAATTTATGTTAATTTCTTCTGTGAATGGGTCATACTTCCCTGTTTCTTTGCATGTTTTGTAACTTTTTTGTTGAAAACTGAACGTTTTGATTATAATGTGGTAACTCTGGAAATCAGAATCTTCTCTCTCCCCAAGTTATCTTTTTATGGCTTGCTGTGGGCTTTGGTTGTTTGGTTATTGACTTTTCTAAATTATTATTTTAAGTCTGTGTTCTCCTTAATATGTGGTCTCTGAAGTCTGTCTTCCTTTAGCTGTGTTCAGCTAGTGATTTATTGGAAAATTTCTTGAATGCCAGGAGAGAGAAGAAACAAAGAAAAGAAAAAGGACTCCCCGGGTTTTTGCAAAGTGTTTCTGCACTGGGACACTCCTTCAACACTTAGCCAGGCCATGTAGGACTCTGCCTTAGCCTTCACTTCCTGTTTGCTCTTAGCTTAGAGATCAGAGAGAGGTAAAAGCTTCAGGTCTTTGCAGGGGTTTTCAGGTCTTTGCAGGTGTTTTCTGGGCATAAGTCTTGCCCTGGTCATGAACACAACTTTTTAAAACTCCCAGTATACACAGGCACTTTGAATGCCCTAATTTCTGAAAGAAACTATCCCCAGATTTTCCTGTGAGGCTTTTAGCACTCTACTGTATGCCTCAACTATAATCTTTTTCCCCAGGCAGCTGAGGTTGTTCACCTGCCTTATATTGTTCCAGGAATGCTTACTGCTTTTCCACCCCAAATGAACTCTGAGATAGGCAAACCAAAAGCAAGTGCCTTGCATTAGTCCTTCAGGTAACACTTGGACAAATTAGACCAGCAAACACAATTCCGTGGAGTATGGTCTGCTTTGCTCTGGAATCAGTAACCAGTTCCTGCACTGAGGATGTGGGCTGCCATCTTCAAGACAGCCCTCATTCTGTAGACGGGGGGTGGGGGAATGGAACAATGGAAAATAAAAATTCCACAAAATCTTCCTACTGTTTTTAAATTGTATTTTTCTTTGGGGTGCCTGAGTGGCTCAGTTGATTAAGTGTCTGACTCTTGATTTCAGGGTTGTGAGTTCAAGCCCTGTGTTGGGCTCCATGCTGGGCATGGAGCCTACTTTAAAAAAAAAAAAAAAAAAAAAAAAAAGCCTTTTTCTTTAATCAACATTCATTTGGTTGCTGTAAACTTTTGACTGTTTTCCAGAGTGCAGACAAAGTTGATTCTGATAGTTTTTGTTTGACTTTTTGATGTTTCTGTGGAGGAATGGGCCCTTGGACCTACCTGCTTTGCATTTTCACTGATATTGCTCCACTCCTGCTTTTTATCTAGAAACTTTTCTTTTAGCTCTTACATTTAGGACTTAGATCTTTGTTGAATTAATTTTTGCTTGTGATGTGAGATAGGGGCCAATATTAGCTTAATCCTTATGGATATTCAGTTGTTCCAGCATCTTTGTTAAAAAGACTCTACTTTCCTCACTGAATTATATTGGCACCCTTTTTAAAAATTAGTTGACCATAAATGGGTGGGACTATTTCCAGATTCTATTTTGTCTCATTGATGTATTTTTTACCCTAATAAACACCACACTGTCTTAATTACTGAGCTTACGGTAAATCTTGAAGTCAGGTCCGGTAAGCCCTTCATTTTTTTTTATTTTTTTCAAGATTGTCTTGGTTGTTCTAGGTCCTCTTCATTTCAATATAGGTTTTTAGAATCAGCCTTTTGAATTTTACAGAAACAATCTTTTAGAATTTTGTTTGGGATTGCATTGAATATATAGATCAATTTGTGGGAAACTGTAATCTTAACAGTATTGTCATTCAGTTCATGAATAATGGCATATCTTTTTATTTATTTCAGTCTTTAATTTCTCTCAGCAGTGTTGTATAGTTTTCAGTGTAGGAGTCTTCTATTTTTTTTTTTTTAAAGATTTTATTTGACAGAGAGAGAGAGACAGCAAGAGAGGGAACACAAGCAGGGGGAGTGGGAGAGGGAGAGGGAGAAGCAGGCTTCTCGCAGAGCAGGGAGCCCGATGCGGGGCTCCATCCCAGGACCCTGGGATCATGACCTGAGCCGAAGGCAGACGCTTTAACAACTGAGCCACCCAGGCACCCCTAGGAGTCTTCTATTTATGCTGTTTCTTAGGCATTTGATTTTTTAAAGATTTTATTTATTAGAGAGAGAGAGCATGAGTGGGGGAAAGGGCAGAGGGAGAGAGACAAGCAGACTCCACTGGCCAGATCCCAGGACTCTGAGATCATGATCTGAGCCAAAGTCAGATGCTTAACTGACTGCGCCACCCAGGTACCCCTGCATTTGATTTTTTTGATGCTATTGGAAATGCTTTTTTAAGTTTAATTTCAGTTTGAAGTTTGTTGTTAGATACAACTTACTTTTTTACTGTGGTAAAATATACATGACATAAAATTTGCTATCTTAACTATTTTTAAGAGTACATTTCTATGGGGTTAAATACATTCACATTGTTATGTAACCATCACTACCATCCAAATCCAAATCTGTTTCATCTTCTCCACCTGACTCTGTACCCATTAAACACTAACTTCCCATTCCCTCCTCCCGCTACCCCTGGCAAACACCATTCTACTTTCTGCCTCTATGAATTTGACTACTCTAGAAGTTTCATATAAGAGGAATCATACAGTGTTTGTTCTTTTGTGACTGGTTTATTTCATTTAGCATTATGTCCTCAGGGTTCATTCATATGGTAAATTATGTCAAAATTTCCTTCTTTTTGAAGGCAGAAAAACATTCCATATGTGCTACATCTATCAATGGACACTTGGGTTGCTTCCACTTTTTGACTATTGCAAATATGTTGCTATGATCATGTGTGTATGAGTATCTGTTGAATTTCTTCTTTCATTTCTTTTGGGTATATACCCAGAATTAGGCTTACTGGGTCATATGGTAATTCCATTTTTAATATTTTGAGAATTGCCATACCATTTTTTACAACAGCTGTACCATTTTGCATTCCCTCCAGCAGTACACAAATGTTCCAGTTTCTCCACATCCTTGCCAACACTTGTTATTTTGGTTTTTTGTTTTTTAATAAAATTCATCCTAATGGGTATGAAGTGGTATCTCATTGTGGTTTTGATTTGCATTTCCCTAATGACCAGTGATGTTGCACATCATTTCATGTGCTTGTTGGCCATTTGTATATCTTCTTTGGACAACTGATTTTTATATCCCATGACTGTTCTAAACTCATGTATTCAAGTAGCTTTTTGGGTAGATTCTTTATGACTTTCTATAGACATAATCAGGCTGTTTAAAAATGCAGACAGCCTTGGCACTTTTGTTCTAATCATTATGCCTTTTATTTTTTATTAACAGATTTTCCTTTTAGAGCATTTTTAGGTTTATGGAAAAATTGAGCAGAAAATAGAGTTCCCATGGCTCCCTGCTCCCCATCCTGCTGCACACAGTTTAACTTATTATTAACATCTTGCATTAGTGTGGTACATTTATTATAATTGACAAACTGATATTGATACATTATTATTAACTAAAGTCCATAATTTATATTAGAGTTCACTTTGTGTATGTAGCTCTATGGTTTTTGTCAAATATATAATTTCATGTATCTGCATTTATAATATCATACAGAATAGTTCTTTTTTTTATTTATTTTTTATTTTTATTTATTTGACAGAGAGAGACACAGCCAGAGAGGGAACACAAGCAGGGGGAGCAGGAGAGAGAGAAGCAGGCTTCCCGCA
Source organism: Halichoerus grypus (assembly GCF_964656455.1). NCBI lineage: Eukaryota > Metazoa > Chordata > Mammalia > Carnivora > Phocidae > Halichoerus > Halichoerus grypus. The sequence goes on along the minus strand of NC_135712.1, from coordinate 196,669,654 downwards.
GAGCGGGGAGCCTGATGCAGGGCTCGATCCCACAATCCTGGGATCATGACCTGAGCCAAAGGCATACGCTTAATGACTGAGCCACCCAGGCGCCCCCAGAATAGTTCTAATACCATAAAACTCTCCTATGCTTCACCTATTTATCCCTCATTTCCTCCACCAAACACCTGCCAATCATTTACCCTCTCTATAGTTTGCCTTTTCCAGAATGTCATATAGTTGGAATCATGAATCATGTAATATGTAGCCTTCCCAGACCACTTTTACTTCACAATATGCATTTAAGTTTCCTCCATGTCTTTTTCGTGGCTTGACAGCTCATTTCTTTTTCTCACTAAATATTCCATTGTGGTGTGGATGTACCACAGTAAGTTTATCAGTTTACCCTTTGGAAGGACTTCTTGGTTGCTTTCAACTTTTGACAATTATGAATACAACTGCTGTAAACATTCATATGCAGATTTTTGTGTAGACATATGTTTTCAACTCACTTGAGTAAATTCAAAGAAGCTCAATTGCTGGATCACATGGGCAGCCTACTTTAGTTTTGTATTAAACTGCCACACTGTCTTCCAGAGTGGCTGTGCCATTTTGCATTCCCACCAGCACTGAATGAGAGTTCCTGTTGCTCCACATCTTAGCCAGCATTTGGTGCTGTCAGTGTTTTGGACTTTAGACTTTCTAATAATAGATGTATAAGGTTATTTCATTTTTAATTTTCAATTCTGTAATAACATATGATGTTGCACATCTTTTAATAGGCCAATTTGCCATCTGTACATCTTTTCAGGTGAAGTATCTGCTCAGGGCTTTTCTTAATTTTTAATGAGTTGTTCATTTTCTTAGTGTTGAGTTTTCAGGGTCCTTTGTCATTTTTAGATAACAAATCTTTATCAGATGTGTCTTTTGCAAATATTTTCTTCCAGTTTGTGGCTTGTCTTCTCATTCTCTCAGCAGTGTCTTTGCAGAACAGAAGTTTTTATTTTAATGAAGTCCAGCTTGTGAGTAATTTCTTTCATTTCTCTAGGAGCACTACACTTCTGTGATCCATTCTGAGTTAATTTTTGTGACGGGTGTAAGCTCTATGACTAGCTTCACTTTTTTTTTGAATGTGGATGTCCAGTTTTTTCAACATCATTTGTTGTGAAGACTTTCTCCGTTGGATTGCCTTTGTTCTGTTTTCAAAGTTCAGTTGACTGTATCTGTGTGGACCTATTTCTGGGCTCTCTCTTCCATCCCATTGATCTATTTGTCTGTTCTTTCAACAATACCACACTGTCTTGATTACTGTAGCTTTACTGTAAATCTTGAAATTGCACAGTGCCATCTCATTTTGGGTTTGCCATGTGGGACAGAGAGAAGCAGAAGACAAGGCAGGATGGAGACCCTGAATGGTGGGATCAGAACTGAGGTTGAAGATGTATCGGGTGAGGGGCTTGAGAGCATGGGGTGGGCATCCTGGGAGCAAGGAGATGAAATGCCACCTGGGAATCCTTTTTCAGGGCTGGAAGGGACCAGTAGGGGATGGGCCCACTTGCTGAACTATCTTCTTAGGGGCCCAGTATGCTGGACCAGTCTGAGGGTCAATATATTTCTTTGTTGATCAGGCCTAGGGCACATATCTCTTGGGGACACAGTGTCACCTGGGAGAGGAGCAAGAATGGGGATACAAAGTCCTCCAGAGTGCCCTCAGGCCCCCTCCTGCCCCAAGTCTGCAAGCATCACCCCCCCCAAACCTCAATTCTGTTAGTGTAAGGGAGAGTTCCTTCAGCAGCCCAATTCTCAATGACAGTGGGGAAGAGAAGGGAGGGTCTGTGATGTTCCATGAAGGTGTCTGCCCCTGAAAGCCCCACCTGCAGCCTCACCTCTGCCGAGGATGTATCCGTGGCTCCCCCCACCCAGGCCAACGCTAGCTGACCAGGCCCCTAAGGGGATCCTTTCTGTGGACTCCCATCCTATGTCTCATTCACTTCCTCTGCCTGGGGCTGGGAAGGGCTTAACTCAGCGGTTTCCAAATCGTGGCTGCACACTGAACTCCAGTGTCCAGGCGTCTCCCCAGACTACTTAAAGCAGAATCTCTGGGTGGGCCCAGGCGTTGGTATGTTTTGTGTCCCAGAGGATTCCAATGTCCACTGTAGGTTGAGAATCAGAGACTTAAAGCCTTGCCAACCTTGGATTTAACTACTTCTCACTGCAGGGGTGGCGCCTGCAGGCATAGGCATGCAGAATTCCATCATGTGCAGCACGCAGACCTAACTAGTCTCCTACCACTCACTCCTGCAAGGCGGGCAGATGAGAGCCATGTCCAAAGTTCCTGAAGGGGCTCCTTTGGAAGAGCAAGGTACCTGGCTGCATCATTGCCACCTGCAGCTACTGAAGGCATTGGGTGTCAGACTGATCCCTGAACCCCCAGACCTGCCACAGTTGTTCTGGAGACACCCTCCCCTGAGCCCCAAACACACACACGCCCGCACACAGGCGCCCCTGAGGGGAGGGAAAGCCTTACCCAGCTGCAAGGCCCATGAGGACCTCTGACATCTGTACACCTCTCCAACTGGTCCTCCCACCCCTCAGGCAAGGCCACCCATCGCAGACCCCTAGGGAGGGTCACGAGCCTCAGGCTTCCAGGAGGCAGGTTCAGAGGCAGAGCCGAGGGACCTGCTTTAATGCTAAAGCAGAGGCTGTGAGAGCCTGGTACACGGAGGGCTGACCCTAGAGGGCTCAGTGTTAGCAGGAGCCTCAGCCCTCGGAGGCCCATTGGCACCCCCTTGAGGCAGGTCTTGTAGAGGCTGTAGCCATCTGTGGGAGGGTTGGGGCCAATACGGGGGACCTTGGGGGGGATGCCAGAACAGCTGCTTCTGAGGATGTGGTAAGATTTAGAGGTTGTATCCCCAAACCAATGACTTCCAGTGGCATTGGGACAGTCCTTCCCCCGCCCACCCCTACTCTCCCTCCGCTTGTTTCCTCAGCCCCACCTCCCTGTGCTTTCTCTCCCCCCCCCACCGCACCTGGTTCTCTCAGGGAGAGGCCGGCAGAGGGGAGGGAAGCCTTGTCTCAGGCCCTGGGGCCGAACGGGCAGGCACAGCTTGCTGCTCCTCAGTCCCTGCCCCGGCCTTCCCCAGGGCTGACTCCGGCAGACTATCCCCCAGTGGGGCACAGCGCCTGGCCTGCTGTTACTCAGCTGGGTGCCCTGTCCTCCTGGCTCCCTGCCAAGCCTGCACCGGCCCTGAGGGCCGTGCCCCGCACAGGGCTGTGGAATCCTGGCCTTCCCAGCCGGCTCTGGCTGCGGCCTGACTGTCTGGTGTCCTCCCCTGAATGGAGAAGCCCAGGGAGGGGCTGCAGAAGGATTCAGCCCAGTGCATAGCCCTGCTTGTGGAGCTGGGATCAGGCTGGCTAAGGTGTCAGAGCCTGTCCTGGGCCCCTGGGGTCTCTTTTGGGTGCAAGATGGCTCAGGTTTGCAGTAGGTGCAAGGACCTAGGGTGGCGTGCCCTGAGACGGGCTCTAGACCATTATTTAGGGGCTGATCCCTCTTTTATGGGTCTGATTTCCAAAGGGCAAGACTGTGGTCAGTAAGTGTCTTTATTGGAAGAGAGATCCAGTCTCCTTGGCTCTGCTAGCTCCCTAGGTCAAGAGGATTTCGATGTCCAGCTCCAGCCGGCTGGCTTTGACCTCATAGCGGCCCCGGATCAGGCCCCGGCTTTGGCTGGTATGGCAGCGCCAGTGAGACTGGATGATGCAGGCTGCCTGGCGTGCCTGGAGAAACCGTCTGCGGGCCTGCCACATTCGAACCTGGGCCTGCACCTTCACCACTGCCCACTCCTGGCAGGTGTAGAGTCTTAGTGCCAGGCGCCGTCTCTGCTCCAGCGTCTTGGCCTGCATCGACCTCCACCAGCACTGGATGACCCAGGCCCTGAGTGCCGCGTGCAGTAACGTCCGGCGCACCACGTTGCCACGCCACCAGGACTGAATCTTTATGGCTGCCTTCTCTGACTGATCGGGGAGGGAAGAACACGGACATGCTCAGTGGGGTACCCTCCCCTTGCTGTCCCCGTCTGTGGTGCTGGGAACAAAGGGGGCCGGCACAAGTGGCCCTGCCCCCTCGTTTCCGGGCCCATCCACCTTATTTCCAGTCTCCCACTCATCTGTAGTCACTGCTCATCATCCGCCAGGCAGACCCCGGCCATGCGGGCCTTACTCACATTTTGTGTGTCCATGGCCCCGGTCTTCAGAGTCCACTCATCCATCAGTTAGGATACCTTAGTCTTTAGCCCCGCCCTCAACTGTTAGTCACCCCCCCTCATTAGACTCCGCCCACCTGCGCACAAGGCTCCCCCTCCTCAGGCCTTATCCACACACATTTTGTTCGTGTCTCCTTAGGGCCTGACCAGTCCCCTCATTTGTTGGTTCCCGTCATTTGGGGGGCCTGCTGTTATCTCTTGCTTGCAGTATTTTTCTCAGACCCCACTGGCATCTTAAGTCCTGCTCTTTCTACACCTTCCAGTCACTTCTTTCTGCTCCTGCTGGTGGCAGCAAAGAGAGAGGCACACAACTCTCCTTCAAGTAAGGGGTTTTACTTTAGGAATACCCACAGGCAGTTTGGATTTCCGGAAGCTTAAGTGGCAGAGCCCGTGGGAGGGCCCCCAAGCACTGTGTTCACAGGCAAGTATGATTTCATGTAAAATTTGTGAAAGCAAAATCCTTTAGCTGCAATTGGAGAGGGCCTCTGTCTCCGCCTCTCTGACGCCCTTTGTCGCCCTTCTCTTGGGGGGTGTGGGACGGGCTGCAGCCCCTTTGGGGACATGACTAAGGAGAAGCAGAGCTAGGATGTGCGTACTTAGTTTGGGTTAAATGAGGCAGATTTATCTGGTTCACAGGCACGCTTGGAATTAGACATGTCCTTGCTAGCCATTCAGCTAGGAGATGGCTCCTACCAGTTACCGTGCCACGGGATGAATTTGCGGGGACAAAGGCTGCTACGGTGGTGTGAATGATATGAACGTGTCCTCCAGTGCCTGGCACCAGAAGTAGGTGGGCGGGGGAGGGAAAGGGAGGTTTGAAAAGTGTGGAGACAAGTCGGTCTGTAGAAAGTTCTTCCTGTTATCCATTTATGTAAAACCATAAATGGAAGATTCTGTTCTCAACTGATGCCTGATTAAAACTGAAGTTTTGTCTTGTTGGGAATATACTTGATAATGCAGTGAGACAATTATAAAACATACATTCTTATTTTAGCTTGAATTTTATGAAAGAGAATTGATCAGAATTCCTATGATTTCAGGGCAGCAACTAGTGGAGCTACTATGAACAGTGCATAAGGCAGCATGAGAAATAACATTTTATGCATCTGGAGCATCCATAATAAACACATTTTTATCAAAAATGATATTGCAGGGGCGCTGGGTGGCTCAGTTGTTAAGTGTCTGCCTTCGGCTCAGGTCATAGTCACAGGGTCCTGGGATCGAGCCCCACATCGGGCTCCCTGCTCAGCGGGAAGCCTGCTTCTCCCTCTCCCACTCCCCCTGCTTGTGTTCCCTCTCTCGCTGTGTCTCTCTGTCAAATAAATAAATAAAATCTTTAAAAAAATGATATTGCAAAATCATACGAAGAAGTAATCGCAGATTATGCTGCAAAAAAATGTTGGAAAAACGTGATAGAGGTGGGACAGTGACTTAATATAAACATTATGTTATGTTTTGGTATTTGCCAAGTTTTGAAAATTTACAATTTGTTGTGATTTCTTTGTTTGTCCTACATACTCACTTGCCTAATTTCAAGCCTGTAATTTTGCATTCTTTTTCTTAAAGTAGGACTTCCAAATTATATAAGCTTCAGGTCCCACAAAACCTGGCTCTGCCCTGCCTTGTGCAGCCAGTTGTCCTGGGAGCCCAGGGAAAGCTGCGTTTCTAGGATTCAGAGTTAGGACCGGAAGGGCAGACGCAGGTGATGCAGAGGTGCTGGGAGTCCTTTGGGATTTGGAAGGCCATTCTGGCTCTGGCTTTAGCATGTGTCCTAGCATTCATTCTTCTGCATGTGGGTTCGCTGGGGGCCCACTGCTTGTTGGGCTATGCTCTGTCTATGGCTCCTGTTTTTGTGTATTTGAGGCACTGGCCATTGGGTGTCTCACAGGTTCTGACCCTGTTGTCAACCACACAACCACTCTTGCCTCATGTTAAAAGTCCTAGGCGGCAGACCCTATTGCTTCCTTTAATGACTGTCAGTGACCAGCGCTGGTATCAGTCTCTCAAAGGCCTCCATCGCTGCACTAAGCTGTGCATCAGGGGGCATCAGGGATCCGTCCACTCCCAGCCCGGTCCGCCAGCCTGTGCAGAAGGGATCCACAGACTAGGGGTGTGGCCGGTGCTCTGAGGCTCAGTCCATCTGGGCCAGGTTGCCATGGTCAAGATGCCAGATCCCACTATTCCTTGTGGATCTCTCCCCTACTCCAACTCTGGCCTGGTTGGGTTGTTGCCAGAATATGCTGGCTTTGTCTCCTTCTTAGAAGTCTCTGGAAAAATCTGCTCGTCCCTTTTATGTTCACTTTTTTGCAGGTATTTACAAAGTGGCAGCAGATGAGGCTGAGGGGTCAGATCACAGTGCACGAGCCTTGGTCTCCGTTTCATCAGTTCTCCCCTCCCCAGCTTCCAGCTCTCTTCTGCTTGATTTCTTGCTCTGATTATAAATATGGTATGCCTGTTGCTAAAATTTCAAATAATGCAGAAATATATAAGGTGGAAAGTGAATTTCCCATGAAATTTGCCCCTGAAGCTCTTCCTCCGGAATTTATACCATGCACAGACTAGCTTAAATTTTCTATTAAAAATTATTTATTTATTTATTTATTTTTAAGATTTTACTTATTTATTTGAGAGAGAGAAAACAAGTGGGGCGGAGGGGCAGAGGGAGAGGGAGAAGCAGACTCCCCGCTGAGCAGGGAGCTCAATGTGGAGCTGGATCCCAACCAAGACCCTGGGATCATGACTTGAGCCAATGTCAGATGTTTAACCGACTGAGCCTCCCAGGCGCCCCCAAAATAATTTATTTTTAATTCATACATTTCATACTGAAATACATACATTTCAAGCTGAAATTTCCCTTGGCAATCCTTTACATTATTACTGTTCCCCGCTAGGAGGGCATCCTGGACAATGAGTTATGCCTTTATATGTACCTAAAGAAATGTAAAACTGTTTTGAGTGTTGTTATGTACCTTTTTAAGTCAATTGGGGTAAAAATCATAGAACATAACATTGACCATTTTTAACCATTTTAAAGTATATAATTGAGTGGCTATTAGTACCCACACCGTGTTGTACAACCATCCCCCATATCTACTTCCAGTTTCTGTTTTCAACTTGTTTTAGTTCTAATTTCGTCCCCCCAGACAGAAACCATGTAGCCATTACACAGTCACTTCCCATTACCCTTCTGTCACCCCAGGCCCTGGCAACCGTGGATCTGCTTTTAGTCTCTATGGATGTGCCTGTTCCAGATGTTGCATATAAATTGAATCAGAGACCACATGCCTTTTATGACTGGCTTCTTTCACTTAGCTTGTGTTCCAGGTTTGTCCATGGCATGTATAGCACGTGTCAGTCCTTCTTCAATTCCTTTCTATAGCTAAATACTCTTCCACTGCATGGATAGACCACATTTTGTGTATCCATTCATAACTTGCCAGGTATTTGAGTGATTTTCACTCTTTGGTGATTGGAATAGTATTGCCCTGAGCATTTGTGTACAAGTATTGGTTTGAACACCTGTTTTCAGTTCTTTTAGTTATATACCCAGGAGTGGAATTGCTGGGTCATGTGGGAATTCTGTGTTTAACCCTTTGAGGAACCACCAAACTGTTTTCCACAGCAGCCAGACCATTTTACATTCCCACCAGGCTCCACATGCTTGCCAATGTTCATTATTTCCCATTTTTAAATACTATAGCATCTCATGTGGGGTTATTATTTGCATTTCCCTACGATAAATGATGTTGAACATCTTTTCATGTGCTTTTGGGGCATTTGTCTATTTTTCTTTGGAGAAATGTCTGTTCAAGTCCGCTGACCACTTTTTAATTGGCTTCTTTGTCTTTTTGTTGTTGAGTTGTAAGTGCTCTTTATATATTCTGGACACTAGGTCCTTATCAGATATATGATTTGAAAATATTTTCTCCCATTTTGCAGGTTGTCTTTTCACTTTCCTCATAATGTCCTCTGATGGACAATAGTTCCTAATTTTGAAGACATCCAGTTTATCTATTTCTTCTGTTGGTTGTGCTTTGGTGTCATAGCTAAGAATCCACTGCCAAATCCAAGGTCATGAAGTATTACTCCTGTGTTTTCTTCCAAGAGTTTTATAGTTTTATTTCTTACCTTTAGGACTTCAATTATGAGCTGTGAGATAAGAATCCAACTCCATGCTTTTGCAGGGGGTTACCCAGTTGTCCCGGCACCATTTGCTGAAGAGATTATTCTTTCCCCTGAGTCTTGGTAGCCTTATTGAAAAGTAATTGAACATAGAGCTATAGGTTTGTTTCTAGTCTTTCAATTCTAATCCATTGATCTACATGTCTGTCTTTATACCAATACCACACCAGCTTGATTACTGTAGCTCTGCAGTAAGTTTTCAAATTAAGAAGTTTGTGTCCTCCAAATTTATCTTTTTCAAGATTGTTTTAGCTATTCTGAGACCTTTGCAATTCCATATGAACTTGAAGATCAGCTTTCCACTTCTGTAAAAAAAAAAAAAAAAGGCAGTGGAAATGAAAGGGATAATGTTGACTCTGTAAATCAATTTGGGGAATATTAAGTCTTCTGACCCATGAACACAGAATATCTTTCCATGTATTTAGGTCTCCTTCAATTTCTTTAAACAAGGTTTTATAGTTTTAAGTGTACAAGTCCTGCACCTGCTTGGTTAAATTTATTCCTAAGTATTTTTATTCTTTTTGATGCTACTATAAATATAATTATATCCTTAATTTCATTTCTGAATTTTCCATTACTGGTGTATAGAAATACAAATGATTTTTGTGTGTTTATTTTGTATGTTGCAACTTTGCCGAATTAGTTTATTAACTGTAATAATTTTTTGGTGGATTCTTTAGCATTTTCTATATGTAAGATCATGTCATCTGCAAGTGGAGATAGTTTTACCTCTACTTTTCCAGTTTGGATGCATTTTAGTTCTTTTTCTTGCTTAATTGCCTTGGTTAAAACTTCCAGTACTTTGTTGAATAGCAGTGATGAGAGCTGATATCTTTGTCTACTCCTCATCTTAGAGAAAAAACTTTCAGTCTTTCACCATTAAGTATGATGTCAGTTGGGGGTTTTTCGTAGCTGCCCTTTATCGGGTTGAGAAACTTCCTTCTATTCCTTGTTTATTGAATTTTTTTTTTTTTTTACCATGAAGGGCTATTAGATTTTGTCAAATTCTTTTTCTGTATCAATTGAGATGATCATGTGATTTCCCCCCTTTATTCTATTAACGTAGATTTTCATATGTTGCACCTACCTTGCTTGCATTCCTGCAATAAATCCCATTAAGTCACAGTGTATAATCCTTTAAATATGCTCTTGGATTTAATTTCCTAGTATTTTGCTGAAGTGTTTGCATTGCACTTATAATTGTTGTTGGTCTTTACGTTTTTTTTTTTTTCTGATGGTATCTTTGTCTGGCATTGGTATCATGGCAATACTGGCCTCAAAGAATGAATTAGGGAGGGTTCCCTTCTCTTCTGTTTTTGGGAAGCATGTTAGAATGAATGGTATCAGTTCTTTAATGTTTGATAAAATTCACCAATGAAGTCAACTGGTCCAGGACTTCTCTTTATTGGAAATTTTTAAATTACTGCTTCAATCTCTTTCCTTGTTATAGGCCTTTTCAGATTTTCTATTTCTTCTTTAGTCAGTTTTGGTTCTTTGTTTTTGTCCAGGAATTTGCCTATTTCACCTTAGTTATCTAATTTGCTGGCATACAGTTTTTTATAAGACTCTCTTATGATCTTTTTTATTTTATAAGGTCCCCACTTTCTTTTTTTTTAAAAGATTTTATTTATTTATTTGTCAGAAAGAGAGAGCACAAACAGGGGGAGAGGCAGGTAGAGGGAGAAGCAGGCTCCCCGCTGAGCAAGGAGCCCGATGTGGGACTTGATCCCAAGACCCTGGAATCACGACCTGAGTCGAAGGCAGACGATCAACTGACCGAGCCACCCAGGAGCCCCAGGTCCCCACTTTCATTCCTGATTTTAGTAATTCGAGTCTTTTCTCTTTTCACTTGTTCTGTCTAGCAAAATATTTGTAAATTCTCTTAGTCTTTTTAGAGAATCAACTTTTGGTTTTATTGATCTGTTGCTTTTCTTTTTAAAAAAGATTTATTTATTTATTTGAGAGAAAGAGAGAGAACATGAGTGGGAGGGGCAGAGGCTCTCAAGAGGGAGAGAGAATCCCAAGCAGACTCCATGCCCAACGCAGAGCCCAATGCAGGGCGTGATCTCATGACCCTGAGATCACAACCCAAGCCAAAACCAAGAGTCAGATGCTTAACCAGCTGAGCCACCAAGCATACCTGTTGTTTTTCTATTTTCTATTTTGTTCATCTCAGCTCTAATCTTTATTTCTGTCCTGCTTCCTTTGCGTTTAGTTTGCTCTTCTTTTTTCTAGTTTTTTGAAGTGGAAGTTTATTAACTTGAAATAGTCTTTTTTAAAAGTTTATTTATTTAAGTAGGGGCCCCTGGGTGGCTCGGTCCGTTGAGTGTCTGCCTTCGGCTCGGGTCACGATCTCAGGGTCCTGGGATGGAGCCCCTCGTTGGGTTCCCTGGTCAGCGGGGAGCCTGCTTCTCCCTCTCCCTCTGCCACTCCCCCTGCTTGTGCTCTCTCTCTCAAATAAATAAATAAAATCTTTAAAAAAATAAAATAAAAAGTTTATTTATTTAAGTAAGCTCTACCCTGAACATGGGGCTTGAACTCATGACCCTGAGATCAAGAGTCACACACTCTTCCAATCGAGCCAGCCAGGTGCCCCGAGATACTTCTTCTTTTTTAATTGAGGCATTTATAGCTATAAATTTCCCTCTGAGCACCACCTCTCATTTGGGGATGTTGTGGGTTTTTTTAAAATCATATAAAGGTATTTTCTAATATTTCTTGTGATTTCTTTTTGACCCATTAGTCATTTAAAAGTGTGGTTTGTTTTTGTTTTTTTAAAGATTTTATTTATTTATTTAGAGAGCACGTGCACGTGTGTGAGCTGGGAGAGGGGCAGAGGGAGAGAGAAAGAGAACCTCAAGCAGACTCCGAGCTGAGCACTGAGCCTGTTGTTGGGTTCGATCTCATGACCCTGAGATCATGACCTGAGCCAAAATCAAGAGTCGGATGCATAACTGACTGAGACACCTAGGTGCCCCTAAAAGTGTGTTTTTGATTTCCACAAAGTGGTGAATTTTCCAGATTCCCTTCTATTTTTTTAAAAAGATTTTATTTATTTCCTTGACAAAGAGAGACACAGCGAGAGAGGGAACACAAGCAGGGGGAGTGGGAGAGGGAGAAGCGGCTTCCCGCGAAGCAAGGAGCCCGATGCGGGGCTCGATCCCAGGATCCTGGGATCATGACCTGACCCCAAGGCAGACACTTAACAACTGAGCCACCCAGACACCCCCAGATTTCCTTCCATTATGAATGATTAATTTTTATTAATATTCTGCTATTCGTACATATTTCTATTATCATTCCATTGTGGTCAGAAAAGATACTCTGTATGATTTCAATCATTTTCAATTTATTGAGACTTGTTTTGTCGTCTAACATATGGTCTGTCCTGAAGAATGTTTAACATGCCCTCCAGGAGAATGGGTGTTCTGCTGTTGTTGGGTGGGGTGTTCTGTAGAGGTCCGTCAGGTCTGGTTGCTATATAGTGATGTCCACATTTTCCATTTCCTTGTCCATCTTTTGTCTAATTGATCTATTGGTTAGTCTCCAGCTATTATTGTTGAACTTTCTATTTCTCCCAAGATTTCTGTCAGGTTTTGTTTCCTATATTTTGGAACTCTCGTTATGTGCATATGTGTTTATAATTACTACATATTCTTGATAGATTGACCCTTGTATCACTATATAATGTCTTTTTTATCTCTTATACAATTTTTGTCTTAAAGTCTACTGTGTCTGATGTCAGTATATCTACCCAGATCTCTTTTGGTATATGATTTGCCTGGGATATCTTTTTCCATCCTTCCACTTTCAACATGTGTTTTTGGATGCAAAGAGAGTGTCTCGTAGACAGAATATAGTGGACCATGTGTTTTTTTTTTTTTAATTTTAGAGAGGGAGAAAGGGGGAGGGACAGAAGGAGAGGGAGACAATCTTAAGCAGGCTCCATGCCCAGCGCAGAGCCTGACATGGCGTTTGATCTCACAACCCTGAGATCATGACTTGAGCCAAAATCAAGAATTGGACGCTTAACCGAGCCACTCAGGCACACTGTTTTGTTTTTAAATCTATTCTGCCATCCTCTGCTTTTTGATTGGAGAGTTTAATCTGTTTAATGTAATCATTGATATGAAAGAACTTCCTTCTGCCATTTTGTTGTTTGTTTTCTATATGTCATATCCTTGTTTTTTTTTTTAATTCCTCCCTTACTGCCTTCTTTTGTGTTAGATTTTTTTAGTTTACCATTTTGATTCCTTTCTTGTTTCCTTTACTATATATTTTTAAATGTTTTGTTAGTGTCACTCTGAGGATTACAATTAGCATCTTAAATTATAACAACCTAGTCAAATTAGTTCGATTTAATTTCAATAGTAGATAAAAACTTTGGTCCTATATCGCTCCACCCTATTTTATGTTGTTTTTGTCCTTACATTTTAATTTATTCTTAAGTATTTAATAGTTTGTTGTTGTTGTTGTGGATGGAATGTTTTATCCAACCCAATTTCAATTTGGTTACTATTAATACAGAGAAACACCACTGATTTCTATATATTTATTTTATATCAGGCCACACATCAAATGTTCTATTATTTCTCATTGATTGTTTTTTCTCATTAGATTCCCTTGGAATTTCTAGGTATATGATTATATCAGCAGCAGAAAGAAATAATTTTTATTTCCTTTTCAAAATTTATACTGATTTTCCCATTCTATTGCATTTGCTGGAACCAAAACACTGTGTATAATGGGAATGATAGGCATCCCTGTCAGGTTCCTGATTTTATTGGTAATTTTATTGGTAATAGTTTTCTTTCCCACCACCATTTAGAATGCTGTTTGCCTCAAACAAAACAAAATAAGTTTTCATCAATTTTAAGTAGTTTCTTCCTATTCCAGTTTTATCCAGAATGTTATTAAGATTAGCTGCTGAACTTTATAAGCATCCTTTTGGCATATATTGATTTGATCAAGAGGCTATTCATTTTTCCTTTAAATTGTTCACTAAGGACACACGCTAATTCTTCCTGATATCAGGCCATTCCTGGAATAAACTTTGTTTAATCTTATTGTATTATTCTTTTGACATATTGCTGGATTCTATCTGGCAATGTTTTATTTTACATTTTTACATCTACAATGATTAGTGAGAATGGGCTATTACATTGGTCATTGGTCAGCAAACTATTGCCCCCCCCACCCCACCCTCCACGGCCAGGCCAAGTTTGGCTCAATGCCCATTTTGGTACAACCCACGACCTAAGAATGGTTTTCACATTTTTAAATGGCTGAGGAAAGAAAAAAACAACCAGAAGAAGAATAATATTTTGTGACACTTGAAAATTATATCAAATTTCAGTATCCATAATAAAGATTTATTGGAACACTACCACACTCATCTATTTACGTAATGTCTGTGGCTGTCTTTGTGCTCCAGCACAGAGTTGAGTAGTTGTAACAGACACCGTATGGCCTGCAAACCTTAAATATAGACTATTTGGCTCTTTACAGGAAAAGTTTGCCAACCCCTCGTCTATCTAGCTTTCTTTTTGGGGCCTATCTTTATCAGGTTTGGTGTTAATGTTAAGTTGGCTTCATGAAATGAACTGGAGAGTTTTCCTTCTTTTTTTTTCTATTATGTGGAATCATTTAAATAGATTTGGAATTGTCGCCTCTGTAAATGTTAAATAAGACTCAGCCATGAAACCATCTGGTTCCCAGGCAATATTTAATACATAATAAATATAATCTTCTGTGGTAATTGATCTATTCAAGTTTTCAAATTTTCTTGGGTTGATTTTGATAATATATGTTTTGCTAAGAAATCATCCATTTCCTCAATAGTTTCAAATTTGGTTAGCCATAAAATTGCACAGAATACTCTCTCCAAATAATTTTAATCTTCCCCACATCTGTAGTCATTCCCCAGCTCTCATTTCTTATCTTGTATATTTTTACCCTCTCTCTTTTTTAAAAAATCTGGCTCATAGAAGTTTATCTATTTTATTAGTCTTTTTCAAATAACAGCTTTTAAGCTCATTTATCTTTCCTGTGTGTTTTTTTTTTTTTTTGAAGGGGGAGGGTTTCTGTTTCAGTAATTTGAGCTTTTAAAAATTATCTCCTTTGTCCTCATTTCTTTTTTTTTTTTAAAAGATTTTATTTATTTATTTGACAGATAGAGAGAGAGCACAAGTAGGCAGAGCAGCAGGCAGAGGGAGAGGGAGAAGCAGGCTCTCCACTGAGCAGGGAGCCGGACGTGGGGCTCAATCCCAGGACCCCAGGATCATGACCTGAGCTGAAGGCAGCCGCTTAACCAACTGAGCCGGCGCCCCTGTCATTTCTTTTGGATTCTTCTGTTGTTTCTGTTTTTGTTTTCATTTGAGGGATGAGTACTGGGTTTGCACATTTTTGGTCTATCTTTCTTGATAATTGGAGGCATTCGAGACTATGACAGCCCTCCAAGCCCAGGCTTTGTTAGGAAATAGTCTCTTCTCAGAAAAAAAAGAAGTAGTCTTCTTTTTCTTTTTGCTCTTTTGGTAGTTTGCAATTTTATTTTGGTTTTGCCTTCCATCGAAGGTTTTCCTTAATTTCCAATGAGATGAGACTTTTAAAAAATTTTAACTTATTTGTTTCTGACATAACCCTAGACATGATCACTGATTATACTTGTAAATTAAGCTTTTCTTGCTGGTCAAGTATGTGCCACTCCTTTGTAAATATTCTGTGGATGTATGAAATAAATGATTACTCTATTTGAAAAATCTAAAGTTCTGCATGTGTCTCATGAATTTTGTTTATTATTTATTCAGTTCCCCTATGTCCTTAGTTTTGGTTAATGATGTTGAAATCTCTTACAATAATGATCCTATTCTCCCTGCATTTCATACATCTAACAGTTTGTTAGTTAATTCTTTTGTCCTGAGCACTGACAACTAATACAATTTGAGGGGCGTAGAGGTGAGAGATACGTAAATGATAAATAGATGAGGAAATTATATTTTCAAAGTTTTAAGTGTTCAGCTATAAGAGTTTTTGTGAGTGAATTTTTGGCAACAAAATCATGTAAAGGAAATATTTCAAAACATCCGTTTTCTAAGAGCATTTTCCATGGCATCTTATTTTGGCTGATGAGGAGCTCCCTCCAGAGGCTAGAAAAATTTCATCACCAGGGTTTCGTTGGGTAGCTTGTGCTTGTGAGTTAGTAACACTTCTGTGTAGGATTTTTTTGGAGGAATCTTTGTAACACACTGGCCCTTGTTGGTGAGGGTTAGCATTGTCAAAACTAGACAGTGTGATCCATAAACCCCTTTGTCAGTGCACAGCAATCACAAATGGCCACCTGTCCCAATGCATGGAAAGCACATTTATTTGGTGGTTTGTTTTCCTCCCTGGAATGTGACCTCTGTACAGGTAGGGACTTTCTCCCTGTCTTACTCTTGGCTTTAACAAGTACCTATAATAGTACCTGGCACATAGTAGGGGGTTCAATGATTGTTGCATGGACAAATGAGTGAATCTATGAACAAAAGTTCTTTGCTTAGTGTTGCTTGGAATCCATGACTAGGCCCTGTGGCCCAGGGAAGGCACTTGTCTGTGTCCCAAGGCTGAATGGCCTGTGCTCAGTGGGATTCATTTTACTGGTTTGGACCAAAGGTATTCACTCAACACTTGTTTATTGAGCGTCCACTCTGTGCCACAGTGTTGTAGGGGCTGGGGATCCAACAGTAAAAAAAAGCAGGCAAGATTCCTGTGCTTCTGGAACAGTTATGTAGAGAGTGTTTGGATAGTAATGTTATGAGGAAAAGTCAGGCAGGGGGAGACAGAGCATGCTGGATGGAAAGGAGGTCTCACTTTTATATGGTAGTCAGAGAGTGGGTGAAATCACTTTGAGGTGAAGGAGGCGGGGAGGAAGCTCTGCAGGCATCTCGGGGGTGGAGAGGTGTTAAGACACTGAATCTGGCATGTTTGAGGGACACCAACAAGGCTGGTGTGGCAGAAGCAGAGGAAGAGAGGGGGAGGGGGAGGAGGATGAAGTCAGAGAAATTTAGGAGACGTGCCGCAGAGATGTGAAATGCCTAGAGAGGATGATTGAGATTTTTCCAGCAATGAGGAAGGACCTTGTGAGTCAAGGGCAGAAGCGGGCCTGGGCTCTTCCCACAGACATCTCTACTTCCAAAGGTGGCTTCCAGGCTGCCTTGTCAGAGATCCTTTCCTTCTGATCACGACTATGGAAAGAGTCTGATCACGACTATGAGGTGACAACTCCTGAGGTGGTGATGATATGGCCCACATGTCAGGACACGGGAGGTATGCTGGGACGGCACAAGGTACGTGAGGATGACCACAGAACCAGATTCTTGCTGAAGGAAGTTGAATTAAGAAGAGAGCACCTTAGGGGTGCCTGGGTGGCTCAGTCAGTTAAGCATCCAACTCTAGATTTCAGCTCAGGTCATGATCTCAGGGTCGTGAAATCAAGCCCCATGTCCAGCTCTGCGATGGTTGTGGAGTCTGCTTAAGATTCTCCCTCTCCTTCTGCCTTCCCCTGCAAAAGAAAACACCTTAGACCCCAAGGGTCAGGGCTGGAGGGACCATTACTCTCTCTCAGCTCTTGTCTGCAGGGCATCTGGTCAACATCACCCAGACTGCCACCACCACCCTCACTGACAAATGAGAACCTTGAAATGAAAACTCTCAAAACCCACCAGCATCTGCTGATTCCAGAAAGGAATAGCCTCCATTTGAGATAACAGAACAAGATGGACTTTCTGAACACTGGTATGATTCCCTGCAGCTTCATCCTGTTTTTTTGGACTCTTTTATACCTTTTCACAGACTGCTAATCATGCTAAGCTTTCTAGTGGGATTGGTGATAGACAATGGCATTACTCTGGGCTCTCAGCTGGCTAGGGGAGGTCGGATGTGTGCTTTTGCCAACATCTCTGCCGCATCTGGATGAATGACCTACTCAACTGGCTCGGCTCCAGACTGCAGAGCATGGCTGCAGTCCAGTACTCAGTGGGCCTGATCACCCACCTAGGAGTCATGTTATGGTCATTCATCCAATGCTGCCTTAAGACAAATAAGGCTCAGGCCCCAAACTGCACAACTAATGAGGGTATGGAGTGGCCTGGGCCCCTGAGACATCTTAGTGGACACACGAGAATCAGGGGATAGAGCTATAGAGGAATGATCTTGCCATGGCAGGCTTGCATATATCCACATAGGTTACGAAGGCAGAAGCTTGAACCACAGGGAATCTGAGTCTTGGCCGGATGCCTTGGGATCCTGCTGGAACAGGAGAAGATGGGGGGCTTATGAGGAGCTGCTGTCTTCCCTGGGAGGCTATCATGAGACAGTTGCCTTCTCCCCCTGGGTTCCAATGAGGAGCAGGGCTCTCTGGCCAGCCTCCCCCAAGTAGGGCTGCAGAAGATAAAACCACTAGGCCACAGCCTAGATCAGGCTCCTCAGTGACAAAATGCATTGCTGTCATCTGGCCCTTTTATTTCATGTCATCCCTGTTGTTCTGTGGGACAAGAACCACAGGGACCTGGCACTTTGGCTAATCTTGCTTTCACTGTCTGTCTGAGTCATAAACTGTCTGAATCTAAGGTGGCCCACTGTGTCCTTACCAGTAAGACCAATCAGGCCTTGGCCTCAGGTTTCCCTTGTCATGTGTCTTGAGTGTGCTTGACAGAAAGCCATGAACCAGGGGCGGGTTATCTGTCTTGGTTACTCTGAAACCTCGGGACTGGGAGAGCCGCAAGTTATAATGCTGACCTTGTGACTGTGGGACTGGAATGATGTACAAGACCAGTAGGCAACTAAGAGAGAGTTCTCCGTGCCAGGGTGCTCCTTGTGGGTGGACGGCGGGGAGGAGCAAGCACCTGCCTGCGTGGACTCCTGAGGAGACTGCCGTTGCCATGCGTGCTGATTTCCTGGCCTGCGTTTTCTGCAGAGCTAAGTAAACTTCGTGCTAGATTAAAGTCCATTGTGTCTTGAGTTTGATGACTAACCTACCTGCCGGGGGTGGGACAGATCTGAACTTTCAGACGGAGGACAGAAAGAAGTCCAAATATATTAGCAATCACCGTAAGTGTAACGCATTCACTCAGCAATTAAAACGCAGGTTCCTAGATGGAATTCAATACGTTAAATGCATCTACGAAATGTGTAGAATAGGGACACCTACGACAAAGTAACACAGAAGCTTGAAAACAAAAGGGTAAAGATTTATCAGGCAAATTCTCAACAAAAGAAAGCTATTGTAACATAACATAGAATAGAATAAATAGGACATAAGATGAAATTTAATCATTAAAAGGAGTAATAGTGTTTTGTGCTAGGGGTCAGCAAACTGAGGCCCACTGGCCAATCCGACCCACTACCTGTTTTTATAGGAAATGTTTTATTTTGTGTGTGGTCGCTGTGGCGTTACAGTGGCGGGTTGAGTAGTTGCCACAGAGCCTGGATGGCTGGCAGAGCCCAGCGTATTACTATCTGGCTCTTTACAGAAGAACTTTGCAGCTCCTGTTTTAAACCAACGAAAGGAACATTATTCTAAGAAACGATAATAACTGGGAGTTTGTATGTATTCAACAAATAACTTCAAAACATAAAGTAAAAAACTGATAGAATTACAGAGACAAGTAGAAAATTCTACACTTCTACCTATCTCGGACACTCATAGAATCAAGCAGACAAAAAAAAAAAAAAAAAAGCCTTGCTTTCAAGCACACACACAACACTACCAGAAAACATTCGTGGGGCGCCTAGCTGGTTCAGTTGAGAGAGCGTGCGACTCCTGATCTTGGGGTTGTGAGTTTGAGCCCCACATTGGGTGTTGAGATTATTTAAAAATTTTAAAATCTTTAAACAAGAGAGAGAAAACATTCTTGTTCCCTGAAGTTTGAATTGTAAAAAGTAAAGACAGCTGGAAAGGAAGTAGCAGAGCTGAGGATCTCATGCATAGATGCGTGAGGGTCATGAGTGGTCATGGCCAAGCCCAAATTCTGCAGTAATCAATGTTACAAGGCAGAGAAACCAAAGAAAATAAAGATCACAAAGAAATGGTAGTAGCAAGAGAAGTTAGAACATAAAAAGTTACCAAACTGGAATGTGATGAGCAGTGAGTGTTACATGCAACCGATGAATTACTAAACTCTACGTCTGAAATTAATGATGTAATGTATGTTGGCTAATTGAATTTAAATTAAAAAAAAAAGGGGATGCCTGGGTGGCTCAGTCAGTTAAGCATCTGCCTTCGGCTCAGGTCATGATCCCAGGGTCCTGGGATCGAGCCCCGCATCAGGCTCCCTGGTCAGCGAGGAGCCTGCTTCTCCCTCTGCCTGCCGTTTCCCCTGCTTGTGCTTGCTCTCTCTGACAAGTAAATAAATAAAATCTTTAAAAAATAATAATAAAAATTTTAAAAAGTTACCAAACTGGAGAATGTAGCCCAGAATGAATGCCACCAACACCCTGAGAGCCCCAGAGCTGCCTTGAATTCCATTCACATCTTCAAGGTGTTCCATTTTATGACTATTTCTTTACCTGCATCTCCAGAACATCCTCTTACTTGTATTTGTCCTCCATCACGTGAGTTAGTCCAAGGGAAGCCATGAGGGAAAACAAAGGAAAATCTCCTCCTGACCCAGTCCCATGGCAGACATCTAGATGGGTGGGTAAAAGCCCAGGAGAAGCTGGTCTGCCAGGAAGGAAGTCCTGGGGGAGCGTATCCTGGCCCTGGCTGGTGCAGCAAATCTTGAGGCGCTGGCTGCCTATGGAAGAAAATGGCCGTACCAGCCCCGAGATATTAAAACAAACCTGTGGATGCCTGGGTTTCCTGTACCATCTCATGTGTAGTAAGGACCAAGAGTTTTATAAACTTTGCCGCAATGCCTACTTGGTTATTTTGTGTTCTTCATGTACAGTATCTAAAAAATAAAAATAAACAGTGTGTTTGTCTGTGAGGCACTGAGGAGAGCTTGCGAGATATGTGCTGGGTGGCATCTAGATTTAGCTGAGAGGGACATCTTCAGGTACCCACAGAAGGACATCATCAAGTACCCAAGGACAAAGGATCAGGCCATGAAAAGCATGTGCAGGGCTGGCTAGAAAGAAAACTTTGAACCAATATCCCTTATGAACATTGATGCAAAAATCCTTAAAAAAAATACCAGCAGGGGCACCTGGGTGGCTCAGTCGTTAAGCGTCTGCCTTTGGCTCAGGTCATGATCCCAGGGTCCTGGGATCGAGCCTCACATCGGGCTCCCTGCTTGGCGGGAAGCCTGCTTCTCCCTCTCCCACTCCCCCTGCTTGTGTTCCCTCTCTCACTATGTCTCTGTCAAATAAATAAATAAAATCTTTAAAAAACAAAACAAAACAGTGTCATATCCTTTAAAAAAAAAAATACCAGCAAACTGAATTCAGCAGCATATTAAAAGGATTATACACATGACCAAGTGGGGTTTATTCCTGAAACGCAAGGATGGTTCAACATACAGAACCCATCAATATAATATACCACATTAACAGTATGAAGGAAAAACCCACATGATCATTTCAACTGATGCAGAAAAAGCATTTGACAAAATTCAATACCTTCTCGTGATAAAAACACTCGACAAACTAGGAGTTGAAAAAAACTAAGTCAACATAATAAAAGCCACATATGAAAAACCCACAGTGAACATCATACTCAATGGTGAAAGACTAATGGCTTTTCCTCTAAGGTCAGGAACAAGATGAGGATGTCTATTTTCACCACTTCTATTTCAACATAGTGTTAGCCAGAGCAATTAGGCAAGAAAGAGAAATAAAAGGCATCCAAATTGTAAAGGAAAACATAAAATTATCTCAGTTCATAGATGATAGGATCTTATATGTAGAAAACCTTAAAGATTCCACTAAATAACTGTTATAACTAATAAATGAATTCAGCAAAGTAGCAGGATGCAAAGTCAATGATAAAAATCAGTTGTATTCCTATACACTAACAATGAACAATCTGAAAAGGAAATTATAAAAAATTCATTTGCAGTAACATAAAAAAGAATAAAATAGGAACAAACGTAACCAAGAAAATGAAAGACAAGAGTTCAATTAAAACTACAAAACATTGCTGAAAATAATTAAAGAGGACAAAAATAGATGGAAACACATGCCACATTCATGGATTAGAAGACTTAATATTGTAAAGTTGTCAGTACTACCCAAGATAATCTACAGATTCAATGCGATCCCAATCAAAATTCCAAAAACTTTTTTTTTTCAGAAAAAATAGAAAAAAATCCATTCTAAAATCCATATGGAATCTTCTCTTCTTTTCTCCACAGTTGTGGTGTGTGCAGTTGACTCTTCCTTGCCATGTCTTCTCACAAGACTTTCAAGATCAAGCGATTCTTGACCAAGAAACATAAGCAGAATCATCCCATTCCTCTGGGGATTCAGATGAAAACTGGTAATAAAGGCAGGTACAACTCCAAGAGGAGGCACTGGAGAAGAATGAAGCTAGGTCTATAAGGGATCAAACATGAGATGGTACATATATATTCATGCTGAATGAAGGTCATGTGTAAACATCACTACTATCTGAACAATAGATGTGCTTTATTGAAGAAATGATTTTTCTCTGTTACTATGCTTCTGCACTGGTAGGTTGGTTCAGTAATAAATATGTGAGACTTCTTGTTTGAAAAATAAATAAAAATATAAAATTTATATGGGATCTCAAAGAACTCTAAATAGCCAAGACAGTCTTGAAAAAGAACGAAGCTGAGGGACTCACACATCCTTGATTCCTGATTTCAAAAATTACTACAAAAAAATTTTTTTAAAGTTACCACAGTGTTACAGTAATCAAGGCACTGTGGTACTGGCATGAAGACAGACCAACGAATAGAACAGAGAGCCCCCATATATGGTCCTCACATATATGGTCAAGTGATTTTTGACAAGGATGCCAAGACCACTCAATAAGGAAAGGACAGTGCTTTCAAAAAAATGGTGTTGGGAAAACTGGTTCTCTATATGCAAAAGAAGGACTTTGGACCCTTATCTAACACCATATAAAAAAATTCAAAGTGGATCAAACACCTAACTGTAAGACCTAAAACTCTCTTAAACTCTCAGAAGAAAACATAGGGTAAAAATTGCACATTGGACTTGGCAATGGTTTCTTGGATATGGCACCAAAGGCACAGGAAACAAAAGAAAAAAGACAAATTAGACTACAATTTTGTTCATTAAAAGACACTATCATCAGAGTAAAAAGGCACCCCACAGAATGGGAGAAAATATTTGAAATCATGTATCTGGTAAGAGATTAATATCAAGAATATATAGAGAACTCCTAAAATTCAACAACAACAAGAAACAACCCAATTTAAAAATGAGAGAAGGACCTAAATAAACATTTCTCCAAAGAAGACATACAGATGGCCAATAAGTCCATGTAAAGATGCTCAACATCACTAATCATGGGGGAAGTGCAAATCAAAACTACAGTGAGACACACCTCACACTCATTAGGATGGATATTATTTTAAAAAAAAAAACCCAGCAAATAACAAATGTTGGTGAGAATGTGGAGAAACTGGAACCCTCATGCATTGTTGGTGGGAATGTAGAATGGTATAGCCACTGTAGAAAACAGTATGGTGGGCCCTCAAAAAATTAAAAATAGAACTACCATATGATCCAGCAATCCCACTTCTGGGTATATACCCCAAATAATTGAAAACAGGTCTCAATGAGATGTTTATACACCCGTGTTCATAGCAGCATTGTTCATGATAGCTAAAATATGGAAGCAACCCAAGTGGCCATTGATGAATGTATAGATAAACAGAATGTGGTATATACACGCAATGGAACATTATTCAGCCTTTAAAAGGAAAGAAATTCTGGCATACGCTACAGCATGGATAAACCTTGAGAACATTATGCTGAGTGAAATAAGCCAGTCACAGAAAGAAAAATACTGTATGATTCCATGTACATGAGGTACCTAAGGGAGTCAAATTCATAGGACTTAGAAAATTTAACACAAGGGTGCCTGGGTGGCTCAGTTAGTTAAGCGACTGCCTTCAGCTCAGGTCATGATCCGGGGGTCCTGGGATCGAGTCCCACATCGGGCTCCCCCTGCTCTGTGGGGAGCCTGCTTCTCCCTCTCCCTCTGCCTGCCACTCCCCCTGCTTGTGCTCTTTCTCTCAAATAAATAAATAAATAAATAAATAAATAAATAAAATCTTTAAAAAAAAGAAAGAAAATTTAACACAAGAATTAGTAAACTACTGACTCCCACAACAGCATAGGTGAATCTCAAAAATGTTAAGCTAAATTGAAGAAGCCAGACATGAAAGATACCAGACATGAAATCATACTTACAGGATGATTCCACTTACAAAAACTTAGAAAACAGGCAAAACTAAACTATAGGTAAAATAATTCAGAACAGTTTACATCTGGGTGGGGGTGTAAGTGGTATTGCCTACAAACAGCACAAAGAGACAGAAATTTGCTGTGTCTTGTTTTGGGTGGTGGTTACCAGGGAATACAGAATTGTGAAAACTCATCAAACCCCACTAAGAAATAACAAAACCACAAAGAATGAGTTTGTTCTCTATGGACTGACAGGGAAGGTGTAAGTAAAACAAATTTAATTGTATAATATGGGTTCCTATCTAGGTACATATTCTATGTATGTGTTATAAAGGCATTATTTTTAAAAGGAGAGGATTAGAGAAATAAACACTATAAAATTTAGCAATCATCTTTGACGAGGATAGTGGAATTGGGGTGACAGTAAACTCCCTCATTGTGGCTGAATCCCCTGTGTCTGGCCCATCTTCCAGGTACCCAGTTATTAGCCTTCTGGGAGAGCAGGACCCACACAGGCCAAAAAACCCATGAAGCCTCAAGGACCAGCCAGGGCACCCATCTCAGGCTCAAGTGGCCTCAAGTAGTCTCCTGTCCTCCTCTTCCCCTGAGGGCCTCAAGGTCACAGTCAGGACATCTACTCTGATACTTGCCAACTCTCAACTCTCTCCAGCTCAGCTGAGCTTCTGAGAGATATCTTTATTCATGGTTGGACATCCCTAATCACAGCTGAGCTTCGACCCCATGGCAGGACCTCTTTCCATGACTGGACATCCTCATTATGGCTAAATGTTCCCACCCATGGCTAGACATTCTTCCAATGTGTAGACATCTCCCTATGGCTGCACCTGCCACCAGTAGGATGTGTAGACATCCCCCCTCATGGCTGGGCATTCCCCGTGGCTGGATCTGCCCTTGCATGTACCAATAAAGGGCTCCTGCACATTTGGCAATTTCATGGGTTTGAGAAGGGACCACTCCCCCTTCTTTTTCCTTCTCCTTCCTCAGGCAAGTTCTGCTTTTTCTAGCACCTGCCCCCAACCTCCAATTACCTTGACTCCTTCTTAGTATGTGGCCAAGATTTTTATGTCTTTGCATAAAACAAACAAGGCCCAGTGTTGCTCTATTAGGTAATGGAATTTGGCTTGTCCCTATTTGCCACCTTTCCTCTCAAAAAGCTGGTGCTCCATCATTTAGGTTTTCAGGCAGACTTAGATTGGCAGCTTTGGGTTATGTCTCAGATCAGCTTCCTCTCTCTGGCCTCTGTCTCTCTGTGTGTCTCTGTCTCTCTGACACACACATGTGCACACACACACACGCACACACACAGTTGAAGATAATGGCATGGATATTCCTATGTCATAACTGATCATTGTAACAGTCCCATCAATGATTATTACCACCATGTGGCCTGGATAAAATTCCCATTGCTGCGCTGTCTCCACCTGTCCTTTCCTTCCCGGGGCAGTGCCTGCCTAGCGGCACCGATGGAGCTCGTTACCCCCTCCCCCTGCTTTAGCTCCCCCTCTTCTCTCCTCCATTGTGCTCAGATAACACTCTATTCTTTTGCCTCTCTCTCTTCTCTTAAACTCCTGTCTGAATTAGGACTCTTTCAGTTGCAAATGATAGAAAACCGACTTAGCTTAAGCAAAAAAGAGACTTCACTGCCCTACTTAAATTTAGGGGGTGTATGAGTTTACGTGGCTGCTGGGACACAGTACCACAAACATGGGAGCTTAAAACAATAGAAATGTGTTCTCTTGACATTCTGTAGGCTGGAGCCTGAAATCGAGGCATCAGGAGAGCCAGATTCCCCCAAGAAGCTCTACAGAATTCCTTCCTCGCCTCTTCCAGCTTCCGCTGTGATCTCTGCCTGCATCTTTACGTCATCTTTCCTTCTGTGTCTCTCTCAAAACTCCCACAGCCTCTCTCTGATGAGGCATGCATGTGATCGCATGTAGGTCTTACCCAGATAATCCGGGATGAGCCCCTCCTCGCAAGACCCTTCACTTAATCCCATCTTTTACTGTAGGAGGTAACCTTCCAGGTTCCAGGGATTTGACATGGTTATCTCTTGGAGGCCCGTTTTTCAAGGGGCAAATATGGATGTAGCTGCCCCTAGATTCAGGCCCCCAGACAATGTTACCAGGTCCCTCCTTGATTCCTGTTACAACTGTACGGTCCGCGAAGCCAGATGGAGCTTGAAATAAAGAAGGCCATGACGTAGGATACCCTAGGCTACCCAACCTGATGACCACTTATGGAAATCTACTACATAGAAGGGGGTGGGGGGCTGGGTCTAGTCCACCCAAGGCAGAGCTGGAAAATCTCCTCTCTAAAATA
This sequence comes from Halichoerus grypus, assembly GCF_964656455.1. NCBI lineage: Eukaryota > Metazoa > Chordata > Mammalia > Carnivora > Phocidae > Halichoerus > Halichoerus grypus. Next base: position 196,643,519 of record NC_135712.1, on the reverse strand, counting down.
GACCCTAGGTTTCAGGCTCACTGGGATGCAAATAAGGACAGGGAACATGGTCTAATGCTTGTCCCCAGGGACTATAGGACTTGGGCTTTATTATTCTGCATCCCCGGCCCAGGCATCTCCTCCACTCAGGGTAGGACAACAGAGAGTCTGTCTGTAGCCAGAGCCAGCTGGGAAGGCCAGGCCAGGAGCTGAGGGGCAACACCCTCCCTCCCCGGGGGCTGCGACACAAAGCATTCCTCCCTTCTGTGGCCACTTCCTGGGAAAACCAGGCGTGGAAGCCATAAAACAGTATCACAATAACTCCAGTCATATTAGAAATCATGATAAATGTGAATTTGCAGCATTCATCTATTAAAAATACAGACTTCCTTGCTGAATCAAGAGACACCTTGATTTATTTTATCGCCCCTGCCGCCCACCTCCCGAGCTGTGCCTTAGGTGTTGCGGGCCCCCGCACTCCTCCTGCTCTGCTGACAGCCAGCTCCCCCCCACCCTCCCCTTCTAGGGGGTGAGCCACTGCAGAGGGAGCGCCAGGCTCACACGGTCAAGAAATGAATACGAGTGACCAGAGACCCTGAAAACAGAAACAAAGGGAGACCAAAGAAGTGTTTGCAAAGCTCCTCCCAGACCAGCTTGTCTTGCTTCTGGAGCATCTCGTGAAGCAGAAGACTCTCAACCCCCGAAAAACTCTGCAAAACCTCGACTCCACATACCGCCTCCCCCAGCAGGACGCAGAGGTTCGCCATCGGGGGTCTGAACTCATTGTTAAGTACAAATACACAAAAGCGTAGAAAGACGTGGAGAGATTCCTCCAGGAGGATCAGGCCACGGGCATATACCTCTCCAGGAAGCTGACGGTGAGCGAGGAGGCCGGGCAGCCGCAGGTCGCCCGCGGGGGCTCTGAGCTGACCAAGGAGCAGATGCGTAGATCCTCAGCCGAGGTGGTGGTGGCCCAGATGTTATTCTGAAGACGAAAGATCACAGTGAGATTCTTTCATGCATCTCCTCTAGCCCTGGTGCGACCAGGATCGCACTGACCTTGGACATCCAAGGAAGGGCCATCAGTGGGCAGCAGCATCCCTGTCTTGGTGCTTCTCTTTCCAGAGGCTGCTCTCCCTGGAGCTCACTGATTGCTCAGTGCCTTTGTCCCCTGTCCTGACTTTCCACCTCGAGATACTGACTCTGTGTTGGATCTCCTCTGTGAGGCAAAGGCAGTTCTTTCACACAAATGCTGAAAGCCGTCTGAGCTACCTGCTGAACATTTTGCATCCGGTCCGCTCAGCATATGGCTGCACTGGAGATTTCTAGAATTCCAGGAAGTCACAGAGATTCTGTACAATGGGACCCGGGAACACCATTTCACATTCTTCTCTGGGTCATTTCAGCAAGATTCTGCAGAATTATTTTGATTGATAAGTCTCTTGTTTAGATGTTTCCAAAAACGTTAATACCCTTGGTAAAAGAGCAAGGTAAGAATTCAAGATGTGTTCATAATAAAACATAATAGATTACTATTTTTGTGGTTCTGTGTGCATCTGAATTTAATACTGTTTATTTTTTTTATGTTCAGTTAGCCAGCATATTGAATTTAATACTTTTTTTTTTTTTTAAAGAGAGAGAAATGGTGTTACCCAAAGGGTATTCTCCGCAAGCTGGGACCGTCCCTCCGCCACCCACACGGGTCTTGTCGCTTTGCCTGGGAAGGCGCGCTCCCACGCCGATGGCGTGCCTTGGGAGCCTGTGGCGCTGTCACCTTTCCCCACGCACATGCACAGAAACCAAACTTCCCGGCACTGTCCAGAAGGAGGATGGCGTGAAAGCACGAGAAGCTGTTGTGGTGGGGACAGTCCCGAGATGGCGCCACAAACTGAGCTGAACGAGAGTGACCTGGCCCCCAGGCTCCGCATCTGGCCTGTGGGAGGAAGGCTGACTTCAGCACATTCCTTCATTAGCAGCTCTTGGTCTTCAGAATTCTTTCAGGGTGACTGCTATTCTAGAAGGTTTCCCAGGGGGTTTGCTCTTCGCTGTTATATGCGCTCTGTATATGATTGTATGTGCTCTGTGTGCCCTAGCGGTACGGGAATCAAATTTTGATTTTTGAATTTGAATAAATATAAGAATGCTGAGGGAAAAAAAGACACCTCTATTTTGTTAACAAAATGTGATGAAAAGTTGAAAATAAGGTGGCGGATAAAAATATAGCAGGGGTTAAACGTGTCCAGTCACTGTGTTGTACACCTGAAACTAATGTAACCGGGTGTGTTAACTGTGCTTCAATTTGAAAAAAGCACATATAATCTGGAGAGATTTCCACGTCAGATAATAGTGTGCTGAGTCATTAGGATTATCCTTTTGCTGAGAAGAGGTGAATAAAGAACTGAGTAACTGTGGTTCTGATTTTCCTTTCCCGTGTGACTGATGTTGGGGATCTTTTCATGTGCTTCCTAGCCATTCATAAATCTTTAGTGAAGTGCTTGTTTAAGATTTTGCTGAAAACTCATTCTTTCTAATCATTACTTGGTTCCATTGTTTGATTGAAATGAAATGCATCTAATTGAATGCTCTATTAATGGATGTTTAAATTGTCTCAAATTTATGTTTTTATCGACCAGCCTGGAAATGACTGTCTCTATACACTTTTGTGTCCGTGGGCAGTATTTTCTGTGTGCTGCCTTTTTTGCCAAATTTTGGGCACTTATGGTAGGAAAGAGTGGGCAAGGACTTCCATATTTTCACCAAAAAGAACTCAACTGTCTGGAACCATCCTGGTGCCTGAGTCATAGGTGCCCTTATGACATCATATCCCTGTCTCTTCCTGCCAGGCTGCGGCTGGGAGAGTACAGACCTGGGAGCAATGGAACCATTACGCTCCTAACCATGGGAAATTTAAGGGATTACAGACCTGAGGGGCTTTGAACCATCTATAACCAAGTCATGGGCATTCGGTTTTGTGTAAGAGAGAGCCACCCGGAATTGCAGGCAGGGGAAGGTGGATTCCCACAGTTAACTCAGGATGCAAGTTCTACATCTAGGGACTCTGGGCCAGGCAGGAAGTTGAGTATGAGGCGGATGTGGCACAAAGTTGTACAGAGAACACCTACCCATACCTTTCCCCTCTAAACTCTGATTACAGAAGGATGGCCACTTTTGTGAAATCATAATAGAAGATGTTGATGAAACCACATTGCTGAAAGAGAAAGAAAAACAGAAGAAAAAGAAAAAAGAGCCTCCACCCACACCTCCTCCATCTCCACCCCCACCCCGTCCACCAAAGGTAGGTCACTGAAGGCCCTCAAAGTTGAGGGTGACTCCTATTCTCAAGGACTGATGGGTTGTCTTCTCTGTGCCCCATAGCATGGCTTGATCCTGGAATCTGTCATCTGAACCAGGTTCCATTTGTATGTGACAGGTAGTGCTATGAATGATTCCTCAGGAATAATAAGCATAAACTGAGAATGTCCCAGGCCAACCAGGATGAATGCTTGCCCTATCCAGAGCATTCATTCCAGCTCATCCTTGGTTATCCTCTCCTCCGAATTCCTTCTCGGTCAGAGAAAGGGGGGTGACTGAGGCACAGAGACTTGGTTGGAGGGAGGGGAACCCCTGACGAGTGGGAAGCAGACCATGCCAAGCTGGGGCATGGGACAGTGAGGCTGTGTTTGGGGAGGGCATTGCCACGGACAGGGAAAGCCCCGTCTAGAACTGTGTGTGTGAGTGCAGACACATATGTGCTTGTATGCGTGCTAACTGAAGTTTAAGATGTGAGAACCCAAAGAAGTGAAAGTGAGAGCTAGATGAGAAGGACTCCACACTGTGTGGAGCAGAGAAACTTCTAATACTGTGACTTGACAGAGGGACACAGCAGGTTGTGGGTTGAGCTGGAGTCAGGCATGAAAGCAAACAAAGGATGCTGCTTCTCCAGCCGTCTCGGTGCGGCGGGGGGAGGGAAGGACTATGCAGCCCAGGTAGGTGGCCAGACCCAGGTGGAACATGATTCAGGGCATGCTTGTTCCAGACAGGCCAACCAGGTCCATGTAATGGTGGGATAGCTAGTGCCAGAATGCTCCATTTTACAGATGAGGAGCCTGAGCCTCAGGGGACAATGTGATGTGTCCAGGTGCATTAAGAGAGAGGGGCACAGACAGGAAACATATCTGGCCTACTGGGTCCCTGCCCAGTGCTCCTGAACTTCTGAGGAAGCCCTTCTTGGCATGCTCTGGAGCTGAGGTGGGTGAGGAATGTTCCCTGAGAATCCCTTCTTTGTCTTTGCAATCTCTCCCCCCAAAGAAAAAGAAGCGCCCTGACCAAGAGCAGAAAGCCGTAAAGATCCAGGCGTGGTGGCGGGGCACTCTGGTGCGCAGGACCTTGCTACACGCAGCACTCAGAGCATGTATCATTCAGCACTGGTGGAAGGTGACGCTGGCAAAGCTGCTGGAGAAGAGAAAACGAGCAGTCCTCGAGTCTTTCTTGTGGCAAGAATGGGCAGCGGTCAAGCTGCAGTCCTTGGTCCGCATGTGGCGCATCCGCCAGAGATACTGCCGTTTGCTCCACGCAGCCCGCATCATCCAGGTCTATTGGCGCTGGCATAATTACCGTACCCGTGGCTTTTTCCGTGGCAACTACGACCTCACAGCATCCCATCTGGGTCTTGAACTCGAGATTTTTTTGGGGTCACAGATTTGTCGGATTACAGACAACATCCCCTTCCCAATAAAGAACTGATCAGGTCTGCTCCCACTCTGTGTCACCGTGTCTCTGTCAGACCAGCCCCAGGAGGTCCCTGTGTCAGCAAAGGGTCAGGGAAAATGATGGCAGAGACTGGGCCTGGCACGCTCAGCTCTGAGGAAGTGGCTGAGGTCATCTGGGGTCCCTGGTGGAGAAGGATTCTGAGCATCCAGTGCTGGGTGAGTGGGGCCTGTAATTGATGAGCAATGTCTGCCATGGGTAGGAGAGTTGGGGTTGCAGGGCCGCCCACTCAGCCAACTCCAGAGACACTCCTTTACAGTGTGGTCCATGTACATAGCGCCCCCTGTGGTTGTGCCACATGGAGGTTGCGTCACCTGATGCTCTTCATTCTTCAGTGTCTTCCCATTAAATTTAGAACAATTCCAAAAGCCCTCCTGGGTCTCCATAAGCCTGCATGATCTGGCCCTGGCCATGTCACCCTTTCCATGTCCCTCCTGGCCACCCTGCTCTTCAGATCTACCCCCTGCCTCACACTCTCATCTCAGAACTTTTCACTTGTTGCCTCCTCTCCTTAGATAGCCTTTCCAGATGGAGCTCCCCTCCACTCACGTGTCTCTGCTCCGTGCTCCCTCCTCAGGGAGACCTTCTTTGACCACCTTATTGAAATGGCTTCCCCACCCCCTACTGTATGTTCTACTACCTGACTCTGCTTTCCTGTTTTCAGAGTCCCAATCACTACCCAAGCTTATCTTACCTCATTTTCTATTTTCTGTTGCCCCCACTAGCAGGCGAGTTCCAGGAGAGCAAGGACTCTGGGTTCAGTGCTGTTCCCAGAACCTAGGTCAGTAGGTTCTCTCTGCTTCTCCCTCTCTCTCCCTTTCCAATATGTTATTATATATATATATATTTTAGGTTCTTCGTATTAGGCCATTTTGTTGTCCTTAAAAAAATCCGTTTCTGAGTTGGGAGAGACTGCCCCTCCCAGGGCCAGCCAGTTCTTAGAGATAGCAAAGGACTCATCCCGGAGCATGCCTTTCATCCACAAACGAACCTGTTCAGGGCCATACCTCCTCTCTTTGTCCTGTACACCCCCAGAAGGCCATATTCCTCTGCTTTAATCATCCCAAGCCAGGTATGAAGCATCTGAGGTCCCCCCAACAACTTAGAGACCACAGAAAATACTCAAACCAGCCAATCCTAAACTGTTTACCCTATCCTGCCTTGCCTTTCCCACTCCAACAAAGACCATGGGAAAAGCTGTTTTCTCAGTCCTGCCTTCTGTCACCTGACCATACCTGATGCTGCCCCTGTGACCCTGGGGGACAGGCAGTGACCTCCTCTTTCAGACCTTGGAGTATAATAAATTTTGTGTTCTTGGGCTTCTGTTCTTTTGTGGCCACACCTGACAGACCATCATATAAAAGAACACAGAACATGAATCTAATTTAAGTAAAATTCACATAACCATTTTTAGATTCACCACATAATAACAAATTCAGTGGCATTTAGTACCTTCACAGCGTTAAGCAACCACTATGATTTGTATCAAGTTCTAAAACATTTTCACTGTCCTAAATGAGAACCCTGTGCCCCTGAAGCAATCCCTTGCCTGCATCCCATCCTCCAGCCAATGCCAACCACCAGTCTGCAGCCTGTCTCCGTAGATTTCCCTCCTGGGGACTCTTCATATAAATGAAATCATAAAATATTCTGTGTTGGTTTTACTTAATATGTTTTTGAGGCTCATCCACACTGTAGCATGCATCAATCCTTCATTACTTTTTAAAAAAGATTTATTATTTTAGAGAGAGTGCAGGGGTGGGGGAGGGGTAGAGGAAGAGAATTTCGAGCAGACACCCCACTGAGCATGGAGCCCAATGTGGGGCTTGGATCTGAGCCTCTATCAAGTTGGACGCTTAACCAACTGAGCCATCCAGGCACCCCATATTCTTTGTTACTTTTTAAAAAATATTTTATTTATTTATTTGACAGCACAAGCAGGGGGACCTGCAGGCAGAGGGAGAGGGAGAGGGAGATGCAGGCTCCCCGCCAAGCAAGGAGCCTGACGCAGGGCTCGATCCCAGGAGGCTGGGATCATGACCTGAGCGGAAGGCAGACGCTTAACCCACTGAGCCACCCAGGTGCCCTTCTTTGTTACTTTTTATAGCTGATTGATATGTCATTGTATGGCTATACCAGCTTTTGTTTATCCACTCATCTTTTGATAGACATATGGATTGTGTGCACTTTTTGTGCTACTGTGAATGATACCACTACGAGTATTTAGCATCTACACCATTTTACATTCCCACCAACAATGTACAGGGCTCCAATTTTTCTACATCCTTGCTGACACTTGTTATTTTCATTTTTTCAAATTCTAGCCAACTGGTGGGAAGTGGCACTTCACTGCAGTATGATTTGCATTTCCCTCATGATGAATGATATTGGACATCTTCCTGTGCTTTTTGGCCATTTGCACCCCTTTGGAGGAAAGTCTGTTCAAGTTTTGAAATAAACTTTTCATTAAGTTGTGGCTTTCTTTTGTGGTTTCAGTAAATACATAATGAATGAGTACACGATCCTACCAGGCTTGGATTTGTGGTTACACCATGGTTCACATCCTACTTTCTAGAAACACCTATCCCACCATCCCTGAATGAATCTCTCAGATAACCATCCTAGATCCCTCATACCCAATAGACATGTTATTTTCAGGCTCCTTGAATTATTATTTCTCTGTGGCAATGTTTCCACGTGTGTGTGTGTGTGTGTGTGTGTGTACCGGGTGGTGGAGGGAGGATCTATTGTTGTCTCTCCATTTCAGCTACAGATCCTGCCCTATTGGTTTTCATCTCTCTATGTGTCTCTGTTTACCCCTCATAAATTTGTCTTTCACTATATCTATAATTATCTGTTTATGATCCTCAGTATCTTTCTCCCTCAGTCCAGGCCTTCCTCTCTACCCATTTCATAATGTCATGTCTCCTTGCCTCTGTTTTTTCAATTCACTGGATTTTCTGGATCTGTACATTTTTGGTAAAGATCATTAATAGTTAACCTGCCAATCCTCAGATAAAGTTATGCTCTTCTAGGCCCTGCTTACTCCTTATCCCTAAGAGCCTCACAAAGATAAGTGGGAGAAGTCTCATGGAGGGCACCAACGTGGTTGCTCCTGGATGATGGAGGCACTTACCTAACCCAGACTCAGCCTAGGATGTGCAAGTACTTTACAGGAATGTCAGAATATTTTATGCCTGTGGTTCAGGGATGAGCACATGACACAAACCAGGCCACTGAGTCTCCATTCTGGTGCCGTTTTGGAACTCCTAGGATTGCCAACTATAAAGATTATGAAACCAGAGCTGCGACAGGCACCACATGGAAATAGCTGAGAATGGAGCTGACACAGAGGAAAGTAGATCCAACAGGTGCCGGGAGAGAGATGAAGCCCTGAGGATTCCTTTGGGCCTCTGGATCCAGCCATGCCTGAGGCTACCACTACCTATACTGTAGGAATTCATTTTGTGAGCCAATAAACCCTCATTTTCACTTAAGTCAGTTTGCTGAGACAGATAGCAAGAGAATAGGAGATCTCAATAGATTAATAAACACTTAAAGAGATTGAATTTGATGTGAGCTGGTTTTCAGAAAGTGGTTTTCAAAAATTGGTTTTTGAATTAGAAACTTGGCAGAAGGTGTCCCTAGGGAATTCTTGACAGTAAGTGTGGAATTATCTCTCATTTAATGTGCCCAGAGGACCAGAACATTCTTGTAATGCTGTGTAGTGCAGTGAAAGGGGAAAATGCTGTGGATTAATGGGTAAATGTTCTAATTATCTAGAATCAGAATGGCCTGAATATGAATCTAATAATGGATTAGTGACCTATGAGCCAAATGTGGAGTCTTTAATTAGCCTAGTTCAACAAGTCAGCAGGAAGGAGACATGGGCAACCATCAGCCATTCATGAAACAACTGTATTAGGAAGAAATAAAATTGTCACATCCTTCTCTTGCCCTCTACTCAACTTACACAAAGTATATGTGTGGAAGCCTTCACTTCCAGGATAACTTCTGAGCTCTGCCTCCTAAAGAAAGTAGGCAGTCGTCCCATGGACATACTATTGTATGTGTTGGACTTAGGAGAGAAATAGAATAATGCTTTTCAAATGGTAGCACATGTCACAATCACATGGAGGCCTCATTAAAGCAGATTGCTGGGCCCTACCCAGCACTTCTGATTCAGTAGAGGGTCCCAAGAATGGGTATTTCTAATAAGTTCCAGGTGATGCTGTGGCTCCTATTCTAGGGAACCCCATTTTGAGAACCCCTGAGGTAGAACATAACTATGTGGTCACTGTGAAGTAACAGAGGTTCAAATAAATTGGAGTTTTATTTCTCTTTCCCAAAGAAGTTCAGAAATAGGTGTCTAGGCCCAGATGGAACTTCACAGGGGGAGGAATCCTGGCCCCTTCTAACTTGTTACTCGGCTGTATATGGTATCGAGCCCAAGGTCACTTCATGATCCCAAATGGCTTCTGAGGTTTCTTTCTGTTGTTATTGTTTTGTTTTTTAAGGAGACTCCACATTGGTGGAGCCCAACCTAGGGCTCGAACTCACGACCCTGAAATCAAGACCTGAGCTGAGATCAAGAGTCAGAGCTTAATCAAATGAGCTGCCCAGGTGCCCCAGCTGCTTTAACTTCAATATTCCTATCCACAGTCTAGCCAGCAAGGAGGAAAGAGGAGGAGAAAGGCATGCTCTTTCTCTTTTAGGGCATATCCTTGAAGTTACACATGCCACTTCTGTCCACAGCTCAAAGGATATACAAGGAGACCAAATAAAAGGAGAAATATACCATATAGTTATTGATAGAATGACTTACCATTGTAAAGTTGTCAGTTATCTCCAAGTTTATCTATAAGTTAAATTCAATTCCTATAAAAATAACATCAGGAGTTTTTGGGAATTTGACAAAAAAAAAAAAAATCACATTGACTAAGTGTCCACAGTTAGTCAAGGCAATTTTGAAAAAAGAGACTAGAAGGTAGGAGTACGATAAGTCACATTAAAATACACCACAAGACTATAATAATAACAACAATATGTAATTGAGGCACCAACTACTAAGAATCTGAGATGAGGAATAAACATTTAAATAAGAATTTGTTGTATTTTTCCTTCACCCCGTTCTCCTCCTTCCTGTGTACAGCTGGACAATAGCCCTCCTCCACCCTGACAGAAGAGAGGTTTATTTTCTGCATAAGTTGAATGACAGAGCATCTAGACTCAGGGATTTCAGTCATGGCTAAAGGCAGAGGTGAAGCACCATACCAAAATGGAGGGATTAATTGAAAGTGTGTAGGCTGGACAGTGAGGCCTCCAGCCTTCTGTGCCAGTTCACCTCCCTGAAGCTTGCAGTCAGGTTTCATTCTACTCTCTGACTGGATGTTCTGGGATTCCTCTCTGGGGCATCAGTTAATTATTGCTACACAAATGCTGTTTAGCAAACTGCCACAGCGTCAGTGACCTACAACAGTAAGCATGTTGCCCCAGGCTGTGTTTTGGTGGGAGAGCTTGGTTGGGGAAGCTCTGCTCCACGTGTTTCCCATCCTCCTCTTCATACCAGCAGGCTACCTGGGCACTTCCTTGTTGGCAATGGCAGAAGTACAAGAGGGCAAATATAAATTGACAAAGACTTTTGAAGCCAAGGCCAAACTTGCCTATCATCATTCCACCTTATTCTGCTGGCCAAAGCATGTGCTGCCAAATGGGAAGAAAATACAAAGTCCCATAGGAAAAAGTATGCATATAGGACCACTAAAATAATCTACCACAAGCTCCAAAGAATAAAAAAATTGAATGCTGATATTTGGGGTCCACCATTGAAACAAAACCCAACTCTGCCTTATTAACCCACACTGAGTGGTACCAGTTAGTAAGTCCTACGGATGTACACAGAGCTTCCCTTTGGCATTCTAGTGCCAAGCTCATACACATGAATAGACAACCAAGGATCATCAACATGAGAGACTAAGATAAAAACAGAAATAGAAAAAAGGGGAATTAAAAGAAATAGAGACAATACGGGGAACAGAAGAAAAAGGTTTAAAAACCCAAACTAACAATCATAACTAATATTCCTAATAAGAGATAACAGATTAATGAAACAAGAATAAGTGCTATAAAAGGAGAATAGTCTGAGGCCAGGAAAGAGCTCTTGAAAGTTAAAACTCTTACAAATGGAGAAAATCGGGCGCCTGGGTGGCTCAGTCGGTTGAGCGACTGCCTTCGGCTCAGGTCATGATCCCGGAGTCCTGGGATCGAGCCCCACATCGGGCTCCTGGCTCGGCGGGGAGCCTGCTTCTCCCTCTGACCCTCCCCCCTCTCATGCTGTTTCTCTCTCGCTCACTCTCTAATAAATAAATAAATAAAATCTTTAAAAAAAAAAAAAAATGGAGAAAATCTTCCAAAAAGTAAAATAAAAAAACAGAGTTAGAAAATAGCGTAGGGGTGCCTGGGTGGCTCAGTTGGTTAAATGTCCCACTCTTGATTTCAGCTCAGGTCATGATCTCAGGGTCATTGGGTCAAACCCCACATCGGGCTCCATGCTAAGCGTGGAGTCTGCTTGTCCCTCTCCCTCTGCTCCTCCCCCACTCATGCTCTCTCTCTCAAAAATAATAAATAAATAAATAAATCTTTTAAAAAAAGAAAATAGTGTAGAAAATATTGGAAAATTAGAGGATCAGTCAATGATTTGACTAGTAAGATTTCTATACATATTAAATTGAGAAAATTGAAAGGTAGAAATTATTTCGTTTGTTATTTTTTTAAAGACTTTTATTCATTTATTTGACAGAGAGAAAGAGCAAGATAGCACAAGCAGGGGGAGCAGCAGAGGGAGAGGGAGAAGCAGGCTCCCCACAGGGAGCCTGATGCAGAGCTCAATTCCAGGACCCTGGGATCACGACCTGAGCTGAAGGCAGACACTTAACTGACTGAGCCAACCAGGCGCCCTGGTAGAAATTATTTTTTAAAAAACCCAATAAGGTTTTCCAGAGTTGGATCATACAAATTTTATAAACTAACATGCCCCATACAATGAATGGGGGGGGGACATCTCAGAGAGGCTGAGAACAACATGTCTATTGGGTACGAGGGATCTGGGATGGTTTGGCACAGAGATGTTAGGACAGTTGTTTCTAGGGAGTAGGATTTGAACCTTGATGAAGCCACAAATCTAAGACCTATATGGAATCACGTATTCCTTCATTTCATAATTACTTATTGAAACAACAATAATTTCAGAACATCCTAAAAACTACAGGGATAAAGAGAAGATTCTAAAAGCTTCCAGAGAGGGAAAAATAAGTCACATCACATGGACAAAGGAATCAGAATAACATTAGACTTCTAGAAAAAAAGTAAAACAAATTCCTCAAAATTCTGAAGGAAAACTATTTGCAATCTGGTATTCCATACTAAGCAAAACTATCAATCATATTTGAGGGTAGAAAAAAGTCATTTTCAGGCTTGCAATCTCTACATATTTATATCCATGCATCTTTCCTTAGGGAACTATCATAGCATGTGCTCTATCCAAATGAGGGACTGAATCCAAGAAAGAGGGAGACACAGTGCGCAGGATCATGTTCCTGTCACTTGCTGAAGACCTCAATGTAAGACGTAAACCAGAATTTAATAAGAAAACATGTGATCCTGGATGGGAAAGCAGCAGTTTAAAAAATTTCAAAAGCACAATTATAAAGGGGGACATGGATGGAATGATATCTGTGCAATGAACGACACCATGAAAAAAGTCAGCTGGCAGGTGGTTGTCTGGGAAAAGATATTTGCAACATTTCTATCCAGCAAAGGAAGTCCAGTCCAAGGAAATCCTACAAGAGGATGATGGGATTCCAGTAGAAAAATAGGCCAAGGACTAGATCAGGCAATTGCACAGAGGTGACAGGAGGCCAAGATGAAATAATCCTGAGAACTGAAAGACACAGAGCTGTTCCAGGACCAGGTGCCATTCCAAGGACTTCACCTGCGTGCATTTCCACAACAGCTCCTTAAAGGAGGCGCCATGTTGCTCTCTCCACTTTGCCCAGGAGGAAACAGACACCACTGAAAGACTTGCTCCAGTTCACACAGCCAGAAAGGGTCTGTGTCAAGATTGGAGCCCAGTTAGTCACCCTGAAGACTCATGTTCTGCTCAAGTCCCTACTCAGAAATGCAAATTAAAACAGCAAGGTGACACCACTTCACATCTTTCGGTTCGGCAGAAATTAGGAGGTGATTGACAGAGGTTGGACTGGTGCTGCCACTGTGGAGAGCAGTCTGTCAGCATTTAGTAGCGTGGAGGAGCCACCTGTCCCATGATTCAGCAAGCCACACCAGTGTGCATCCCTTGGAGAATGTCTCCCAGGGCTGCACGGAGATGCGCGGGACGATGCTCCTCCCAGTGCTGTCTGCTGTAGAGAAACACTGGGGTAACTGAACTCAGCAGTGAAGCAGAGAAGAGGAGAACAGGTTATGCCGGGTCATGAGGACATAGGGAGTTCATTATCTGTTGTCAAACCTTGTATATATTGAAACATAATAAAAAGCCTTTAGGAAGTTGTGCAGGAAAGGATAAGGAATCAGAGTAGGTTCTGGAGCACCGTGGTCAGTGGAACTCACAGAGTCACGATGATAATAAACACTAAATTGTGACTAGAGACCTAAATTGCAAGTGCCCTAATTGGGAAGATGAAAGGAGAAACAGTGGGGTTGTTTGGGATGGGGCAGAAAGCCAAATCCTGTCTTTTTTGGTGGGAATTGATGCCTTGAAATGAAGAGACCACATCAGCATGTTACTGAGGGCTGGAGGGGGGCTATCTAGAATCAGTTAAGAGAAGTGAGCGTGGCCGAGAGATGGCATTGGGGACAGCCAGAGGGAGCTGGTTTTGGAAGCAAGCCTGAATAACTAAGCGACCCTTTATTTTTTTTATTTTTATTTTTTAAAGATTTTATTTATTTATTTGACAGAGAGAGAGAGAACACAAGTAGGCAGAGAAGCAGGCAGAGGGAGAGGGAGAAGCAGGCTCCCCGCAGAGCAGGGAGCCCGATGCGGGACTCGATCCCAGGACCCTGGGATCATGACCTGAGCCGAAGGCAGCCACTTAACCGACTGAGCCACCCAGGCGCCCCTAAGCGACCCTTTAAAATAGGACAATTGCCACCACCAGAGGAGACTACATTGGGGAACACTCTCTGACATAATAGCTCATGTTTAGAAAATTCCCCCAGCCCACTAAGTTTCAGATACAAAATGGAAGGGCTTGTTTTGTTTTAAGAAACATATATTGGCTTGCTAGGCACCAAACAGCTGCAGAAGGACAGGGGGTTACGGCAGCTGGAAGGTGTAGAAATTGACTGGGCTACCCCCATCCTGACCCTTCCTTGGCCCCTTCTGCTCACCCTCCATACTCACAGTGATCCTCATTAAAAGGACTTTCCCACACACTCAGGAAGGGCACAGTGGCAGAGAAGGCAGGATACAGGGAGAAGCCTGAGCTCATACGCCTTCTTCTGCACTGTATAAGCTGCTCTCCTCAGTGGTTGATGACAGGAGGGTCCTGTGGGTTGGTGGAGTAGAAGTCACCCTTGGGACAGGACAGACTCACAGGGGCTGTGGTTTCACCAAGGACATTAGTCCATCCCTGGCAGGAGGGAAATGGGCAGATGTTTCCTCTTTATCCAACAACTTTGAGCCTGAAGAAGGCAACCTGGTCCCTGGGTCATAGTTGCCCTTGTGACATCATGGCTATCTCCTCCTCTCCCACCCTTCCTGCCTCTGCCAGGACCAATGGAGCAGCAACCAGAGGGGGTGTGAACACCAGAAACACTGCCCCAAACCATGGGCAGTACATGCTGTGTAAGACAATCAGACACCCCCTCCCTGGGGATAGGGAGCTGGCCCACGCAGAAGGAAGCACCAGATGACTTCAAAGGACTCAGGAAGAATGGGGAGGTAGGGCTGTGAGGACTCTGCATAGAAGCTGGTCCTCACTCATGCTTTCTCCCTATATTCTGATTGCAGAAGTCTGGTCCAGATAAGGATGCACTAGAGAAAGAGAAATTGAAGGTAGGTGGGGCCCAGGAACATGAGAGAACCACAGATCACTGATCGTCTGGCCACAGAGTCACTGTGGAGGCTCCATCTCTGGTCCCACAGCTGAGGAGTCAGCTCAGTGTTACTCTCCTGTCCCCATAAATTCCCTTCCTGGTCTGAGTGAGCTGTGTTAAGCATGGAAAAACAACAGTGAGGTGAGGAAGCAGGATGTGGGCAGGTCACTGGAAGTTGGGGCACAGCTGTGGGAACTGGAAAGCTGGAGAAGGAGCGGCCTGGGTTTAGAAGGATATGGGGGTGACTGAGAGGTAGTAGTGGAAATCAAAAAAAGTGAGGTAAGGGCGAGACCTCAAGGGGTCATGGCCTGGCATAGAAGTATCAGGAGGCAACATCACAGGTGGGGATCTGGGCTGAGATGCAGGCCATAAATGCAGAGGTTCATCCTCAGAGGACCCTTTGGTTCCTCAAACCCATGCCAGGGCTTCTGGATCAGAAAGTGTTTCCACTGATTCCACGAACCTGTGAAAACCAGAGAGCAAGCATATCCCCATTTTGTAGATGAGGACCCTGTGACTCAGAGGATGAGCCCTTGTGTCTATGGCCACAGACAAGACAGTAGAGGCAAAACCCCACCCAGGACTCCTGGGTCCCCAGAACCACCAGGGGGAAGCCTCGTTGTTAAGAGAGAAGATCAGAGCTCCTTTGTGGCAGACGCCAGACTTGTGGTTGTCTGTGACAAATTCACGTGGAGTCCTCTGCTTTGCTTGGTTAGTGGCTTCGTGAAAAACGCCTCAGAGCGAGAGTCAAGGCGGCTGGGAAGATCCAGGCCTGGTGGCGGGGCACCCTGGTGCGTCGCACCCTGCTGGTGGCTGCCCTCACGGCCTGGATGATTCAGATCTGGTGGAGAACACGCCTGTGGAGGCGGGTCCTTAAGCGGCGGCAGGACCTGTTGAAGATCTATGTCATCCAGGAGGAGGCGGCTGTCAAGCTCCAGTCCTGGGTTCGCATGTGGCAGTGCCATCGGCGTTACTGTCACATGTGCAACGCCCTCTGCGTCCTCCAGGTCCCAGGGGGCTGCTTCGCCTTCCAGACCCATGATGTTCTACAGGAACAGTATGAAGTCACTCCCAGCCATCCCGAGTTCCACATTGAAATCCTATCAGTCTAAAAGTGATATAGGGTGGAGAACTGGCTCCACTGCCCTAATAAACGTCTGACCAGGTTTTGTGTGTCTCAGTGACTCCCACACTATGAAGACCCAAGAGCCCTGCTGCCCTCTTCTGCTCAGGGAGACAGCTATCTCTCTCCCCCAACTCCCACCCCTTAGTGCCTATGGCCCCTGCTTTGGACTGACAGTGACTCAATGCCACTGACTCTGTCCAAATCAGAAGCTGCCACCTGAGGCTGTCGTCACACATCCAGAACCAAGTCTACGGTTCCATAGCCCCGGAACCATCTTTGTCTCCTGAACTTGCAGTTGGCTGGGGGTGGGAGGGGGCGGCTTTATATTCCCCAAGACTCTGGGCACCTCCTCTTATGAGAATTGCCTCTGGATCCATGCTTTGGCAGCCTGCCAATGCGGGCCAGCTGGGGCTCGCAGCCATTTGCTCTCTATTTGGTAAGCCCCCAGACCTAAGTCAGACATTTGGTTGGCTCTCTTAGGAGCCGCACAGCCCAGAGAATGCACAGGAGGTTGGCCTTAGTGATGACTGGGCCCGAGGTCCTGCAAGTTTTATGCTAACCTGGATATTGTTTTCTTTGGGAAATAGCATATATCATGATGCTAAGGAACCTCAGCTCTGCCTCCACCCTCAGGACCACTTCTGCAGGGTGCTGAAACACAGATAGGGCTCCCACTGATATCATTGCCACCCTATGTGTGCTACCATTCTTAGTGACTTCAACATTGCTAGATGACAGCCCAAGCCCCTTGCCTCTCACCTCCAGTGATTTTCACTTCCATCCTACCTGAATCACTCACTCCTATAATTGCCTGTAAGGAAGTAGCATTATTTTTTAAATGTCCAATCCATCATAGACCAAATTCTTTTGTAAAACAATAAAAATGAATTATGAGAAAAATAAGTAGAAAAGGTATACAGAGTATAAGGCTTGTTTTGAATGGTTAGACCAAACACACATAAAACTGCTATTTCAATTTGATATACAAGTTTCTAAGTGTTTCATCTCAGTCTTTGTACTTAATCTCAGTAGTAATAAATGCTCACCATACTTTGGGTGGCATTGCCCTGGTTCTTGTCATAACTGACCACAGCGACAATAATACTGATTTCAATCATCTTGGCCTCTAACTTTTGCTTTCTATGCTTTAGGGCAAAGGTCAGAAAACTATGGCCTGCAGTTGAGTGGTTGTGACAAGGACTGTATTGACATCAATCCTGAAATACTATCTGGCCCTTTACAGAAAAAGTTTGCCAACCTCTGTGTTAGAATGACTGATTCTTATGCATCAATACAAATGTTTCTTTAGTTCTAATTAGGACTTCCCAAAGACTGACCTTACCAGCGTTGTACTGCCCTTGTGCCCAGCTCAGATTCCATTCTCTGTTGAGGATTCTTACAGTTTTACCACCGTTGGCCTTCTTTCCACCTCTGTATGAACCCAACCCTTCACCTACTTCATCCTGCACCAGAAGAGTTGAATTTCCTTGAAGAAAAACAAATCACCACATTGCATGGTTTTGGTTCATATTCAGGACCACAGATGGACAGACGTACTTCTCAAAACACATCTCTGTAAATTTGCTTTTTGACCTGAAGACTTCACACTCTTCTCTCCTCAAAGAGGCACTTCATTCTCCTTTCCTTTTGACCTCAAATGATGATGTTATTACACACTGAACTGAGAAAATGGCAGTGGACTGGCCCCCTATCTCCCTACCGTCTCATCCCCCATCTCAGTGCCATTCGTACCACACTTGTTGCCTTCCTTGAGTTGAAATGAGTTGTCTTTGTGCCATCCAAAGCCACCCCCAACACATTGCTCTTCTGGTGCTCTTCTTTTTCTTTTGCCCACTATCACCTCTTGCCTTTGCAATGATGTGTTTCTGTAATTTCATTTGTTTCTCTAAATCAGTTTCTACCTTTTCACCAAATCATTTCCATCAGCATACAGTGTTCTCCACCATTAAAAACTCCATTCTTGACTAGGTCCTATTCCAGTTCTTTGCATCTCCTCATAGCAAAACATGTCACTGTCTCTCCTTTCACTCCTCCCATTCTCTCCTAAACTCACTTAATTGGGCTGCCCTTCCCCGCGCCCCCCCCACCCCGCCACAGAAACTTCACAGGTCAAAAGTATTGATCGAGAAAGTTGTTTGCAAAAATGACCAATGTTACTGCCCTCCTTGTATCCATGCCGCTTTGCAATGTGATTTTATAAGTTTATCAATTAAGAAACAGAGGTTACTTAACCTCCTTTTGTGTCTAAGCTTCCCTGTGACTTTCTTTGGCCAATAGTATGCAGTGAAAGTGATATTGTGCCAGTTGCAAGCTTAGACTTTAAGAGGTCTTGAACAACCATCCACCATGTGAGCAAGGAGACTACTGCTGTAGCATTAAACACAACATGGGACAGAGATGAGCCCTCTCTGATGAGGCCATCTTACACCACCAGCCTCCATCACACCTGCCAACTGACCACATATTTTTGAGTGGGCCCAGCTGAGAAAAGAATCACCCAGATGAGGCTAGCCCATTGTCACTCCACAGAACTATGAGCTCTGTAAATGGTTATTGTTTTAAGCCTTTATGTTTTGGGTGGTTGGTTAAACAATAAAAACTACACCATCTAAAATCACCAACTAACTTGCTTACATGACGATGGTGAATTCTCTGTCCTCTGCCCTCTCTCTGCATCAGACTACAGGTTGACCACTCTATCTTACTTGAAACACTCTCTATTTGGCTTCAGGAGCATCACACTCTCCTTGAGTTAAAATGAGTTGTCTTTGATGAATGGATAAAGAAGATGTGGTATATATATACAATGGAATATTATGCAGCCATCAAAAAAAGAAATCTTGCTTTTTGCTCTAGAACTAGAACTAGAGGGTATTATGCTAAGCAAAATAAGTCAATCAGAGAAAGACAATTATCATATGATCTCACTGATATGTGGAATTTGAAAAACAAGGCAGAGGATCACAGGGGAAGAGAGGAAAAAATGAAACAAGAAAAAACCAGAGAGGGAGACAAACCATAAGAGACTCTTAATCTCAGGAAACAAAACTGAGGGTTGCTGGAGTGGAGGGGGGTGGGAGGGATGGGGTGGCTGGGTGATGGACATTGGGGAGGGTATGTGTTGTGGTGAGCGCTGTGTATTGTGTAAGACTGATGAATCACAGACATGTACCCCTGAAACAAATACATTATATGTTAATAATAAAAAAAAGGACAAAAAAATTGCAGTAAGATACACATAACATGAAATTTACCATTGTAACGATGTTTAAGCGTACGGTTCTGTGGTGTAACTAAGTCTATTCAAATTGTTGTGCAATCATCATCACTATCCGTCTCAAGCACTTTTTCATCTCCCCAAACTGACACACTGCACCCACTAAACAGTCTCCCCATACCTCCCCAAATCTCCCCACACCACCCCAGGCAGCCACACTTCTCCTTTCTGTCTCTCTGAATGTGAATACTCTAGGGCTCTCATAGAAGTAGAACCAAAATACAGTATTTTGTAACTGGCTTCTTTCACGGAGCATAATATTGTCATGGTTCATCCGTGTTGTAATATGTGTCAGAATTTCCCTCCTTTTAAAAGCTGACTAATAAGGGCTTTTGAGTGGCTCAGTTGGTTAAGTGTCTGACTCTTGGTTTCGGCTCAGGTCATGATCTCAGGGTCATGATATCAAGCCCCACATTGGGCTCCACACTCAGCATGGACTCTGCTTGAGATTCTCTCCCTCCCTCTCTACCCCTCCCCCCGCTCGCTCAGGCTCTCTCTCTAAAATAAAATAGGTAAATAAAATCTTTAAAAAAAAATAAAAGAAAAGAAATTACTTGTCTTTGCTCCATCCAAAGCCACCCCCTCCACTTTGCTCTTCTGGCGTTCTTCACTGGCTGCTTTTTCTTAATCTTATCAATGGCTTCTTCATTGATGAGCCTCTAACCTACGAGAGGCTGTCTTAAACTTCTTTTAGTCTCAGGGTGCCTGGGTGGCTCAGTCATTAAGCATCTGCCTTCGGCTCAGGTCATGACCCCAGAGTCCTGGGATCAGGCTCCGCATCAGGCTCCCTGCTTTGCGGGAAGCCTGCTTCTCCCTCTCCCGCTCCCCCTGCCTGTGTTCCCTCTCTTGCTGTGTCCCTCTCTGACAAATAAATGAATAAAATCTTAAAAAAAAAACTTCTTTTAATCTCTCTTAATGTGTATTCTCAGATAACATCATCCAGTCACATAGTCTTAAATATCTGCTATATCCTGATGACACTCAAATCTATATCATTATCCTTGATACCTCCTTTGAATTCCATATGCAAGGTATGGCTTCCTACTTGACATCTTGCTTTGATGTCTAATAGGTTTTTTCTTTCTTTCTTTTTTTTTTTAATTTAAATTCACTTAGCCAACAGATAGTACATCATTAGTTTTTTGATGTAGTGTTTAATGATTCATTAGTAGGGTATAACACCCAGTGCTTTCAAACATAATGTGGCAGAAACAGGATTCTCATTCCCCAATTTCATGATCTTATCCAAAAATTGCTTCTCCTTGTGCCTTGACCATTCACCAAATCTATTTGATTCAAGTTCCTTTCTGAACCCTCTCTTTTACTTATCTCTATCCATCCCCATTCACGTCAGCAAATGCAGTTGACTGCCTCTCTGCAATATGGTAATATCTGAAATATAGCAGATAGTAGGATTGGAGAAACTGGATCTTACACACACCGCTCTTAGGAATGTAAAATGGGATGGCTGATGTGGAAACAGTTTCTTGGTCTCCCAAGAGCTAAATATAGAGTTACCATAAGACCCAGCAATTCTACTCTTAAGTATATATCCAAGAAAACTGAAAACATAAACAAAAACTTCTACAAAAATTTCATAGTAGAATAATAGCCAAAAAAAGTGGACATAACCCAAATGGGTGAATGGTTAATCAAACTGTGGTATATCTACTACTCAGCAGTAAAAAGGAACAAACTACTGATACATGCAACAAATTGTATGGGTCTCAAAGAAGAGAGCAGACCCGAAAGTGATGGGATAATTGAACTCTTAACTATGGGGAATTTAGGGGATTGCAGACCTGAGGGTATTTGAACTATCTATATCCAAGCCATGGGAATTTGATGTTGTATAAGTGAGAGCCACCCAAAGTTGCAGGCAGGGGAAGGTGGATTTCCACAGTTAACTCAGGTTGCACATCCTATATCTAGGATCTCTGGGCAAGGCAGTAGTGTGTGGTGGACTTGGCACACAGTTGTACAGAGAACTCTTACTGATATCATTCCCTTCTAAACTCTAATTACATAAGGATGAAATCATTAAGAAGGATCCAGATGAAACCACAGTGCTGAAAGAAAAAGAGAAGAAAGAGAAAGGGAAAGAAAAAGAAAAAGGGAAAGGGAAAGAGAAAAAGAAAGAGAAAGAGAAAAAGAAAGAAGAGCCTCTACTTCCAATTCCACCCCCTCCACCAAAGGTAGGTCAATGGAGGCCCTCAAAGTTGAGGGTGACTCCTATTTGCAAAGAGTGATAGGTTGTCTTCTCTGTGCCCCATAGCATGGCATGATCCTGGAATCTATCATCTGAACCAGGTTCCATTTGTGAGTAAACGATTGGGCTCTGAGTGATTCCTTAGGAACAATAAGCATAAACCAGAATGTTCCAGGCCAATCAAGATGAATGGTTGCCCTATCCAGAGCAGAGCTGAGTAGGGCAACCATTCATCCTGATTGGCCTGGGACATTCTGGTTTATCCTTAGTTATCCTCTCCCCCGAGTTCCTTCTCAGTCAGAGAAAGGTGGGTAACTGAGGCACAGAGACTTGGTTGGAGGGAGGGGAACCCCTGACAAGGGGAAATCAGACCATGCCAAACTGGGGAGTGGGGCAGTGAGGCTGTGTTTGGGGAGGGCATTGCCACGTGCAGGGAAAGCCGAGTCTAGAACTGTGTGTGTGAGTGCAGACACATATGTGCATGCATGCGTGCTAACTGAAGTTTAAGATGTGAGAACCCAAAGAAGTGAAAGTGAGAGCTAAATGAGAAGGACTCCACACTGTGTGGAGCAGAGAAACTTCTAATACTGTGACTTGACAGAGGGACACAGCAGGTTGTGGGTTGAGCTGGAGTCAGGCATGAAAGCAAACAAAGGATGCTGCTTCTCCAGCCACCTCGGTGTGGCGGAGGGAGGGAAGGACTATGCAGCCCAGGTAGGTGGCCAGACCCAGGTGGAACATGATTCAGGGCATGCTTGTTCCAGACAGGCCAACCAGGTCCATGTAATGGCGGGATAGCTAGTGCCAGAATGCTCCATTTTACAGATGAGGAGCCTGAGCCTCAGGGGATAATGTGATGTGTCCAGGTGCATTAAGAGAGAGGGGCACAGACAGGAAACATATCTGGTCTACAGGGTCCTTGCCCAGTGCTCCTGAACTTCTGAGGAAGCCCTTCTTGGCATGCCCTGGAGCTGAGGTGGGTGGGGAATGTTCCCTGAGAATCCCTTCTTTATCTTTGCAATCTCTCCCCCCAAAGAAAAAGAAGCGCCCTGACCAAGAGCAGAAAGCCGTAAAGATCCAGGCGTGGTGGCGGGGCACCCTGGTGCGCAGGACCTTGCTACACGCAGCACTCAGAGCATGTATCATTCAGCACTGGTGGAAGGTGACGCTGGCAAAGCTGCTGGAGAAGAGAAAACGAGCAGTCCTTGAGTCCTTCTTGTGGCAAGAATGGGCAGCGGTCAAGCTGCAGTCCTTGGTCCGCATGTGGCGCATCCGCCAGAGATACTGGAATTTGCTCCACGCAGCCCGCATCATCCAGGTCTATTGGCGCTGGCATAATTGCCATTCCCGTGGCTTTTTCCATGGTACCTACGACCTCACAACAACCCATCTGGGACTTGAACTTGAGATCTCTCTGGGGTCACAGTTGTGTCGGATTACAGACAACATCCCCTTCCCAATAAAGAACTAACTGATCAGGTCTGCTCCCACTCTGTGTCACCGTGTCTCTGTCAGACCAGCCCCAGGAGGTCCCTGTGTCAGCAAAGGGTCAGGGAAAATGATGGCAGAGACTGGGCCTGGCACGCTCAGCTCTGAGGAAGTGGCTGAGGTCATCTGGGGTCCCTGGTGGAGAAGGATTCTGAGCATCCAGTGCTGGGTGAGTGGGGCCTGTAATTGATGAGCAATGTCTGCCATGGGTAGGAGAGTTGGGGTTGCAGGGCCGCCCACTCAGCCAACTCCAGAGACACTCCTTTACAGTGTGGTCCATGTACATAGCGCCCCCTGTGGTTGTGCCACATGGAGGTTGCGTCACCTGATGCTCTTCATTCTTCAGTGTCTTCCCATTAAATTTAGAACAATTCCAAAAGCCCTCCTGGGTCTCCATAAGCCTGCATGATCTGGCCCTGGCCATGTCACCCTTTCCATGTCCCTCCTGGCCACCCTGCTCTTCAGATCTACCCCCTGCCTCACACTCTCATCTCAGAACTTTTCACTTGTTGCCTTCTCTCCTTAGATAGCCTTTCCAGATGGAGCTCCCCTCCACTCACGTGTCTCTGCTCCGTGCTCCCTCCTCAGGGAGACCTTCTTTGACCACCTTATTGAAATGGCTTCCCCACCCCCTACTGTATGTTCTACTACCTGACTCTGCTTTCCTGTTTTCAGAGTCCCAATCACTACCCAAGCTTATCTTACCTCATTTTCTATTTTCTGTTGCCCCCACTAGAAGGCGAGTTCCAGGAGAGCAAGGACTCTGGGTTCAGTGTTGTTCCCAGAACCTAGGTCAGTAGGTTCTCTCTGCTTCTCCCTCTCTCTCCCTTTCCAATATGTTATTATATATGTGTATATATTTTAAGTTCTGCATATTAGGCCATTTTGTCATCCTTAAAAAAATCCCTTTCTGAGTTGGGAGAGACTGCCCCTCCCAGGGCCAGCCAGTTCTTAGAGATAGCAAAGGACTCATCCCAGAACATACCTTTCATTGGCAAACGAACAGCTCAGGGCCATACTTCCTCTCTCTTTGTCCTGTACACCCCCAGAAGGCCATATTCCTCTGCTTTAATCATCCCAAGCCAAGTACTAGGCATCTGTATAGCTTAGAGACCACAGAAAATATTCAAACCAGCCAAACCTAAACTGTTTACCCTATCCTGGTTTGCCTTTCCCACTCCAACAAAGGCCATGGGAAAAGCTCTTTTCTTACTCTTGCCTTCTGGCACCTGACCGGAACCTATTGCTTCCCCTGTGACCATGTGTGACATGCAGTGACCTCCTTTTTTGGACTTGTAGTATAATAAATTTGGGGGACTAATTAGTAACAAGAATATATATGAAAGAATTAATCTCCCTGGAAGAGTCAATATATAGTAAAGATAGCGGATTAATAGCTTATAAACCTTGTATGTCAAAACTACTATTTGATATCACCTGTCAGAATGGCTAGAATCTAAAAGATGAGAAATAACAAGTGTTAGCATGGATGCAGAGAAAAAGGAACCCTTATGCATTGGTTATAGGAATGTAAATTGGTCCAACCATTGTGGAAAACAATATGGAGGTTACTCAAAAAATAAATAACAATACCATATGATCCAGTAATTTCACTACTGGGTATTTACCAAAAAAAACCAAAAACACTAATTCAAAAAGACATAGTAGCTGCTCAAGCGTCCATCGATAGTTGAATGGATAAAAAATATGTTATATATATATATACTACTCAGCCATAAAAAGGAATGATATCTGGCCATTTGCAACAACATACATGGACCTAGAGAGTATTAGACTAAAGTGAGATAAGTCAGACTGAGAAAAACAAATTCAATATGGTTTTACTTATATGTGGATAAGAAACAAAACAAATGAATAAAGAAACGCAAAAAGAAGAATCAGACCTATAAATACAGAGAATAAACTGATGGTTGCTAGAGGGGTAGGGGGTGGAGGATACATAAAATCGATGAAGGGGAGTGGGAGATATAGGTTTCCAGTTATAGAATGAGTAAATCAAGGAAAGAAAAAAGAAAAAAGAAAATGACTATAAAATATAGTCAATGGTATTGTAATAGCATTGCACGGTGACAGATGGTACCTATTTTACTGGTGAGCTACTGGTGGTGAGCATAGCATAATGTATAGAATTGTTGAATCACTATGTTGTATGCCTGGAACCAATGTAACATTATGTGTCAACTATACTTAAAAAATAATAAAATAAAATAAAGCTAGTAGAAGGTTAAAAGACAAAAGTAGTAAAACTATGATTATAATAATTAGTTAAGAGATAGACAAAAAGATGTAAGATATAAGATTAAAAGGTGTAAAATGTGACATCAAAAACAAAACATGTTGGGAAGAGTAAAAATACTGAGCTTTAGAATGGGATCAAACTTAAGGTGTTTTTTTTGGTTTTTGGTTTTTTTTCCTTTCAAATTTATTTGAAGGCTGAGGTAAGACAGTGGAATATTTGAATGAACAGACATTTGAAATATGGAGGAAAGTGAAAAGATCTAAAAATCCAGATTTGAATAGTCCCTTCAATTAATAATTACTAGAATATAACTACTTAGTTGATTTTTAAAAAATTTTTTTGTATTTTACATTTTTTTATTTTATTATGTTATGTTAATCACCATACATCATTAGTTTTTGATGTAGTGTTCCATGATTCATTGTTTGCGTATAACACCCAGTGCTCCATTCAGTACGTGCCCTCTTTAATACCCATCACTGGGCTAACCGATCCCCCCACCCCCTCCCCTCTAGAACCTTCAGTTTGTTTCTCAGAGTCCATAGTGTCTCATGGTTCGCCAAACAAGTTTTTTATCAACTTAAAATAGACTTATGGATATAAGTTGTTACATGTATGCCTCATGGTAACCACAAAGCAAAAACCTATAGTAAATACCCAAAAGATAAAAAGTAATATAAGCATACCACTAAAGAAAGTCCTCAAACCACAAAGGAAGAGAGCAAGAAAAGAACAGAGAGGAGCTACAAAAACAGCCAGAAAACAATTAACAGAATAGCAATGAGCACATACATTGCAATAATTACTTTAAATGTAAATGGACTAAATTCTCCTAAATTCTGCCTTCAATGACATCTTAGACCAGATGGAATTAACAAATATACAGAACATGCCATCCAAAAGCAACAGAATACATGTTCTTTTCGAGTGCACATGGAATATTTTCCAAGATAGATCATATGTTAGGCTACAAACAAGTCTTAATAAATTTAAGAGGATTGAAATCATATCAAGCATCTTTTCTGACTCTAATAGAAATTAATTACATGAAGAAAACTGGAAAATTCACAAATATGTGGATATTAAACCCCATGCTACTGTATAACCAATGGACCAAAGAAGAAATCAAAAGAGAAATTTAAAAATGCCTTGAGACAAAAATGAAATATAACATACCAAAATTTATGAGATGCAGCAACAGTAGTTCTAAGAAGGAAGTTCATAGTGGTAAATGCCTACTTCAAGAAACAAGAAAAGTATGAAATAAAGAGATTAACTTTGAACCTCAAGGAACTAGAAATAGAAGAACAAAAGAGGCCAAAGTTAGTAAAAGGAAGGAAATAACAAAGATCAGAGCAGAAATAATGAAATAGAGACTAAAAAGACAATAAAAATATCAATGAAACATGGTTCTTTGAAAAGATAAACAAAATTGATAAGCCTTACCTAGACTCACTGAAGAAAAAAGTGAGAAGGACTCAAAATCAGAAATGAAAGAGATGTTACAACTGATACCACAGAAATACAAACGATCATAAGAAACTACTTTGAACAGTTATACAACCTAGAAGAAATTGATAAATTCCTGGAAACATATAACCTCCCAAGACTGATCATGATGAAATAGAAAATCTGAACAGACTGATTGTTAGCAGAGATTGAATTAGTAATCAAAAACCCATTTGGATGTCTGGGTGGCCCTGTCAGTTGAACAACCGACTCTTTGTTTTGGCTCAGGTCATGATCTGGTCGGGAGATCAAGCTCCATGTCCAGCTCCATGCTCAGCAGGGAGTCTGCTTCCCCTCTCGCTCTCCCTCTGCCTCTCCCCCTACTTGCCCACTCTCTATCTCTCAAATAAATAAATAAACCTTTAAGAAAAACAAACAAAACATCTCTCAACAAATAAAAGTTCAGGACCAGAGAGCTTCACTGGTGAATTCTACCAAACATTCAAAGAAGGGTTAATACCAATCCCTCTCAAACTCTTCCAAAAAATAGAAGAGGAAGGAACTCTTTCAAACTCATTTTACAAAGCCAGCATTACCCTGATACCAAAACCAAACAAGGATGCCATAAGAAAAGAAAATTACAGACCAGTATCCCTGATAAACATAAATGCAGAAGTCGTCAACAAAATATTAGCAAACTGAATTCAACAATACATTAAAAGGATCATATATCATGATTGAGTGGGATTTATTCCAGGGATACAAGGATGATTGGATATCCACAAATCAGCCAATGTGATACACCACATTATTAACAAAATGAAGGATAAAAATCATATCATCTCAACAGATGCAGAAAAAAATTGACAAAATTAAATGTTCATTTATGATTAAAAAAAACTCTCAACAAAAGGGTTATAGAGGGAATGTACCTCAACATAATAAAGGCCACATATGCCAAGCACACAGCTAGCATCATACTTAATAGTGAAAAGCTAAAAGCTTTCCTCTAAGGTCAGGAACAAGAGAAGGATGTCCAATCTTGCCACTTTTATTCATCATAATATTGGAAGTCCTAGCCAGAGAAATTAGGCAAGAAAAAGAAATAAAGGGCATCCAAATTGGAAAGGAAGAAGTAAAACTATCACTATATGCAGATAGCATGATATTATATTAAGAAACTCTAAGGATTCCATCAAAAAACTGTTAGAATAAATAAATTCAGTAAAGTTACAGAATACAAAATAAATACACAAAAATCTGTTGCATTTCTTTACACTTATAATGAACTATCAGGGAAATTAAGAAAACAATCCCATTTACAATTGCACCAAAAAGAATAAAATACCTAGGAATAAATTAAACAAAGAGGTGAAAGACCTATAAATCAAAAACTACACAACATTAATGAAAGAAATTGAAGAAGACAAATAAATGGTAATCTATTTCATGCTCATGGATTAGAAGAATTAACATTGTTAAAATATCCATACTACCCAAAGCAATTTACAGATTTCAATACAATCCTTATCAAAACTCCAATGGTATTTTTCACAGAAATAGAAAATAACCATCATAAAATTAGTGTAGAATCACAAAAGACCCTGAACGCCAAAGTAGTCATGAGAAAGAAGAACAAAACTGGAAGCATCACACTCCCTGATTTCAAACTATATTATAAATCTATAGTAATTAAAACAGTATGGTATTGGCATAAAAAGGGACACACAGGTCAAAGTACCATAATAAAAATCTCAGAAATAAACTCATATACACATGGTCAATTAATTTACAACAAAGGAGTCAAGGATATACAATGTGGAAAGGACAGTTTCTTTGAGAAATGATGTTGGGAAAATTAGACAGCCACATGCAAAAGAATGATACTGGCCCACCATCTATATATCATGCACAAAAATTAACTCAAAGTGGATTAAAGGCTTGAAACCTGAAATCATAAAGCTCCTAGAAGAAAACATAGGTGGTAAGCTCCTTAACATAGGTCTTAGTGATGATTTTTTTAATCTGACACCAAAAGTAAAAGCAACAAAAACAAAAATAAACAAGTGAGATTACTTAAAACTAAAGGTCTTCTGCACAGCAAAGGAGACCATCAATAAAATAAAAAGGCAACCTACTGAATGGGAGAAAATAATTACAAATCATAAGGAGTTAATATCCAAAATATATAAAGAACACATACAACTCAATAGAAAAAAAAAATCAAACAATCCAACTTAAAAATGGGCAGAAAAGCTAACAGACATTTTTCCAAAGAACACATACAGATGGCCAACAGGTACATGAAAATATGTTCAATATCATTAGTCATCAGGGAAATGCAAATCAAAGCCGCAATAAGAGGGGGGCCTGGGTGGCTCAGTTGGTTAAGCGTCAGACTCTTGGTTTCAGCTCAGGTCATGATCTCAGGGTCCTCCGCAATGCGGAGTCTGCTTGTCCCTCTCCCTCTGCTCCTTCCCCACTCACTTGCTCACTTTCTCTCTGGAATAAATAAATAAAATCTTTAAAAAAAACACACACACACACAATGAGATATAACCTCACACCTAGCCATAGAATGGCTATGATTAAAAAAAAAAAAAAAAAGACAAGAAATAAGTTGGTGAGGATGCAGAGAAAAGGGAACCCTTGTGTACTGCTGGTGGCATGTAAATTGGTGCTGCCATATGGAAAACAGTATGGTGTTGCCTCAAAAAATTAGAAATAGAACTATCATACTATCTGGCAATTCCACTTCTGGGTTTTTATCTGAAGAAAATAAAAACACTAACTTGAAAAGATATATGCACCCCTATATTCATTGCAGCAATAGCCAAGATATGGAAACAACCTAAGTGTCCATCAATGGATGAATGGATAAAGAAATTGTGGTATGTACAATGGAAAGTTACTTAGCCATAAAAAATAATGAAATCTTGCTATTTGCAACACCATGGATGAACCTCAAGGGTTCACTTATACTAAGTGAAATAAGTCAAAGAAAGACAAATATCATATGATTTCTCTTATATGGAATCTAAAAAAAACCCAAAAACAACAAAAGATAAGCTCATAGATACAGAGAACAGATTGATGGCTGCAAGAGGCAGGTGGGTGAGTGGAGAAATGCATGTGTTTTATTTTGTTTTTAGGGAAAAAATAACCTGCCATATGACCTAACAATTCCACTCCTAAGTACATACCCAAGAGAATTGAAAACATATGCCCATACAAAAACTTGTACATCAATATTTATAACTATATTATTCAAAATTGTCAAAAAGTAGACACAACTCAAATGTCCATTAATTGATGAATGGATTAAAAAAAGTAGCATATACACGCAATGGAATATTATATGGCCATAGAAAGGAATGAAATACTGACATGCTACAACATGAGTGGACCTTGAAAACACTATACTAAGCAAAAGAAGCCAGACACAGAAAGCCATTTATTGTGTGATTCAAATCATATGAAATATCCAAAATAGTCAAATCTATAAGGACATAAAGTAAATCAGTGGTTTTCAGAGATTGGGTTAGGGAAGAATGGAGATTGACTGCTAATGGGTATGAGGCTTATTTGGGGGTTTATGAAAATGTTCTCAAATCAGATAGTAGTGATAGTTGCACAACTTTATGAATCTACTAAAAATTATTGGATTGTACAGTTTTAAACAGTGAGCTTCATAGAATATAAATTATATCTCAAAAAGACCTTCACAGGGGTGCCTGGCTGGCTCAGTTGGTGGAGCATGTGACTCTCAATCTCAAGGTTGTGAGTTCGAGCTCCACATTGGGTGTAGAGATTACTCAAAAATAAAATCTTTGAAAAGAAGACCTTTATAGAGAAAAATTTTAAAACATTATAGAAAGACATAAAAGAATTCTTAAGCAGAGAGGAATAGTCCATGGTCTTAGAAGGAACTCAGTATCAGAAGATAGCCTTTCTTCCCCAAATCGATGTACTTACAGTGAAAATCCTAGCAGGACTTTTCAGGGAACCAGCACTGACACTATGAAATACTTAATGGAAATCTCTGTCTAATAGGCTTGAATATTTTTCACATTGGATATATCTGAATTTGTAAAGTTTTTTGAGTTTGGATATGAATCTACCTGGTCTTGGTGCCTTATTTATGGTGGATCTTTAATAGCCTTCTCAATTTATCAAGTTTTACATATTTCTTCAATTAATTTTGGTAATTTACATTTTGTTAGGAAATCATTTCCTCTTAGCTTTCAAATTTATTACCATGATATTCTTATATTTATTTAAATCTCCTTGTGATTGTTTTGCCTTTCTCATTCCATTTTTGTTCTCTTTCTCCATCACCCAGGTTCATGGAGCATTTATCTTTAATACTGGTCTTTTCAAAAATACCATCTTTTAAATTTTCTATTTAATTTACAATTTTATTTCTATTTTGCTGCCTTCTAGATTCATCTGTTCTCCCTCTTCTAGTTTCCTATGGTGTATTAAGGTACTGAAACCTGAGTCAGGGGAAGACGAGAAATGCTAAGTCTGAGAAGACACTGGAGAACTATAAGGAGATACACTGCCATGGTCCCTCCTACTCTCCTGTGTGACTGATAATGAGGAGCAATGTGGATGGGCTTACTGGAGGAGAGCCCTGGTATTTCAAGTGCCTTATCTTTCCACTCTGAACTCTGGTACATCTCTGACATATCAGGGGGAAGTAGACAGGCAGTAAAAATTCCCATGGAGCTTGTTTCTGAGGAAGACTCAACTCTATGGTAGATATCCCAATCTTTATGTCATAATGCAGTTGTGAACTCATAGCTGTCCCCCTCATTTTACTCATGCCAGACTTTGGGAAGTAGAGAAATCAAGGCTAATGAACCATCTATAGACAAGCCATGGGGATCCGATTTTGTGTAAGAGACATGGCCAGATTTAGTAGGCAAGCTAGGAGTGGGTGGAAATTACCTGGGACTTCACAGGTCTTGGGAAAAGAAGGGATGCTGAAGCAGGGGGTATCTGAGCACAGAGCCTTAAAGAGAAACAGCGGTCTTACCTCATCCATTCATTTCCCATTTAATTCTGATGACAGACTCATGGCAATTTAATTTTAATTGTAACTGAAGATGTTGAGGAAGTAATTGAATTGAAGAAGAGGAAGAAGCAGAAACTCAAGGTGGGTAAAATCTCCATGTAGTTAAGAGATATCCAGAACATTTATGTCTGTGTCATGAGGCTGTGGAATTGTGCTTTTTATGGACCCAGAGTCTAAAATAATCAGGTGTCAACTCAATATTGGCTCATTTTTTCTCCACTCCCTTCTCTACATGGGCTCTCTTGGTCTCAGTTAGACTGTGGCATGAAAAGTGAATGGAGAGAATGAAAGCCATCAAGAAATGAATAGGGTTGGGAGGTGAGAATGTGAGGACTCTGAATTAGAGAGTACAATGTTCAAAATATGGGCTGAGTGGAAAATGGGATGAGGGTGTTGTTCAAAATATGGGCTGGAGTAGAAAATGGGATGAGGGTGCTGAAAACCCACCACAGTATTGAAGTACATTGTTGTGGCAGAGAGAAATC
Source organism: Halichoerus grypus (assembly GCF_964656455.1). Taxonomy (NCBI): domain Eukaryota; kingdom Metazoa; phylum Chordata; class Mammalia; order Carnivora; family Phocidae; genus Halichoerus; species Halichoerus grypus. Next base: position 196,611,265 of record NC_135712.1, on the reverse strand, counting down.
AACCAACAATGGTTTGGGACTAGAATTAGCAGAGAATACCAGGCAAAGGCATTATGAGGCCAAACCTCCCAAACCCAATAAGCACTGAAGAGGTAGAGCATGACTAACAAAGTCCTTCACATCCCTAATGCACCCTCCTAGCTACTAAAGGTTTTCCCTTTATCCATACACCTGTGAGATAGTCAGGAGGATGTTGCGACTCTGAGAACAGGGTGATCTGCCCATAGTGACAGAGGAGGGCTCACAACCCAGGTCTTCTGGCTCCTAAGCAGTGTCCTAACTCCCCTGAACTCTCCAAAGAAGTGATAATGGTTAAGAGAATCTGGGCCCCTTCCAGGAAGATCTTGGAAGTTGATGGCAGGAAGTTCCCTGAGTGGTCTCTCTTATCTCCACCCAGAAAAGTTTAGAAACAAAAACAAATGCAGCCTCAGAGATTCAGGCCTGGTGGCGTGGCACCCTGGTACGCCGAACATTGCTGCATGCAGCCCTCAGGGCCTGGATCATTCAGCGCTGGTGGAGGCAGACCTTGGAGAACCTGCTGCAGAAGAAGCGAAGGGAAGCCCTGGTTACCTACGCAAATACAGTGAGGGCAGTGGTCAAGATCCAGTCTTTGGTCCGTATGTGGCGTATCCACTGGCGATACTGTCAGGTGCTCAACGCCATCCGTGTCATCCAATGCCACTGGGAATGCCACAACTGCTATACCTGTGCTCTCCTTCGGGGCCACTGTGTAGTCACAGCCACTCACCTACAGTTCCACATTGAGATCATCAACTCCTAAGGGCTGGCAAAAAGGGGCACTGTGTCTCCTGTTCCCAGTAAAGATCTAACCTGGTGTGGTATGTCTCATGTTCTCCCCTAGCTAATGGAAATGTTGGGTCTTAGGCCATGCTACCTCCTCTTCTTCCTGGGAAAGAACTTCAGTGAGGTATTCCCCTTGTGCCCATGGACCCCATTCTGAACTCATGATGACCATATGCTATTTACTCAATTGTCAAAACAGAAACTGAGGTCCTAGTCTATCCTGATATATGACAGAGCCAGAAGTCTCAGTTCCCATTCCCAGCCCCATTCCTTTTTTCTTAACTGGGGATCTGAAAATAGGTGGGCTGCATCTTCCTGAAGACTCTGAGCACCTCTGCACATGAGAAGAGATGCTGAGACTGTTCTCTGTCAGCCTGGGGTTGGGGGTTGGTGGGGATACCTCAGACAAGGTATCTTTGACAAGCCCCTAGAGAAAATGCCAACATTTGCCTGACTCTACTGGAAGCAGTGCAATGCAGCTCCAGGTGAAGGACAAGAGGCTGGTCTTAGTGATAGGTACAGCTGGGCATGCTGATAAGCAGGTGATGACCCTGGGAACTAATGGAAAACAGGAGTTCATGGTACTCCAACTCTGTCTCCACAATATCCTTACCCAAACCCTTCCCCCTAAGGGCTGCAATACGAACAGGGTTCCCTCTGATAGTATCCCATCCTTACTCTTATCTCCATTTTTGGTGATTTTATCATTGGCCGGATAGTCCCATCAATCTCCTGGCCTCTAATAAGTTATTTTGGCTCCCATCCTCACTCCCATAGTCATACTAAAGCCACTCACTCCCATAGTCATACTAAAGCAATGCGATTCAATAGAACTTTCTGTGATGATAGAAATGTGCTGTATCTGTGCAGTCCAATGTAGTAGTCACTAGCCACATATGGTTGTGAAGCACTTGAAATCTGCCTAGTGCAACTTTAAAGAATTGAATCTTTAATTTAATTTAAGTTTAAATGGGCACACGTGGATAATGGCTATTCCATTAGACAGTGTGGCTGTAGACCTCACCAGTACGAATAATTGTTCTCTTGCCCAGATTGCTTTTCCTACTGTTCCATTTTCTAATTACTTTATTCTCTCCTTCCAGTTCACCTTTTAAATACTCTCAATAGAATGTTTCTTCAGATGAGGTCTTCTAATCTATTGACCTTACCTTTTTAGTTTTTACAGCCACCATCCCTGTCATGTCCTTGCATCTTTCTTTTCCCAGTTTAGATTCTATGGTTAATCGTTGTAATCTCTGCCCTGCACAACTTGACTTCTTTTAGCCCTCTCTGTGCAAACATGCGTGGGGTGAACTCAACCATCTACCTGCTCTGTACCTACAGAAAAATGAGCATGGCTGGAGCAAAATAAACAACCCTGAGGCATGGTCTCAGTTTATATTCATGACTGCAGATCTCTACTGGACAAATTTCCCAATACATTTCTCTGATATGCTTGCATTTCCATTTTCTGAGTTGAATATCCATATCACCTCCTTTCCAAATGTCCAATTTTATTTTTTCTCCCCTTGAAGTTGGTGATGTCACCACACATTTAACTGAAGAAATGGGAGCAGACTGGACCCCCATCTTCCTACCACCACATTATCCAACCCAGCTCCATCTGGACCATAATTGCTGCCTTCCCTTCAGTTTAAATAAATGGTCTTTGATTCCATCAAAGCCCAATCCCTCCACTACCCTGCTACCATCTCAAGGTATTTGATCCTGCATTCAAACCCCACTATCCAAATTGTCAGTGTCTACCTCTTCCATCTTTAACAATATATGCCCTTGATCAATTTCTGTTCCAGATTTTTGTTTCTCTTCATAGCAAAACATGTTGTTGCTGTTTCCACTTCTCTTTCTACCATTTTCTCTTCAACCCATTCCAGTCAGGCTCTATCACTCTCACTCCACAGAGACTGCACTGATCAACATTACCAATATTCCAACTGGCCAAATCCAATGACTATTTCTGTTTTTACCTTATGCATCCTCTCTACATCAGGCTACAAAGTTAACTACTTCCTCCTTATTGGAATACATAATTTTGTAAAAAAGGCAAACTACAAAAATCCCACCATTTAATCCATAAATACTTTAATATATATTTAATAAATGAGAACTTTGTAAAAAAATATAACCTCAATATTATTACTTCTTTCAACATTCACAATAATTCTTTAATACCATAGACTATGTATATGCACCCAATAACTGAGCTTCAAAATACATAAAGCATAATTCCCCTGTGCCCTTTTGAAGTCAACCACTACTCCACCACCAGACCCTAGCAACCACTGATCTGTACTCTGTCTCTATTATTTTACCTTTACGAGAATTTCATATAGAATGAATAATAGTTTGTTGCCTTTTGAATCTGGTTTCTTTCACTTAACATAATGCATTTGAGAATTCTATATGGTGTTGTAGGGATTCATTTTTTTTTATTGCTGAGTAGCAATCCACTGTATGGATGTTAAAAGGACATCATTGCTAGGTATAGTATTCTTGGTTGGCAGTTGAAGGATCTTGGAGTTGTTTGCAGTTTTTGGTGATTACAAATGACTATGCTATGTATAATTGTGTACTTTTTTGTATGAATCTAAGTTTTGCACTTTATTTTATTTATTTGGTTAAAAACCTAGATCTAGGAGCTTCCCATTCTGGCACAAGATGGTTTCAACTCACTTTTCCCTTCTTCTCCCCTCTACATAGAAACTAAATAGTCTGAAAATAATTCAATAGACAATCATAAAAGGACTCTGGAATGTGGAAAGAAGAAAGTGGATAAGCTAGGAACCTCAAGATTTTAAAATGTACACCATGATGAATTCCCTTGGTTATCTTTTTGTCTATCATATATCTCAGACTGGACACCAGAAATGTCTGCAATCCAGAACCACTTACAGGTATAGGGAAAACAAAACAAAAACAAGAAAACCTACTCTCTATAGCCCAGAAGAAACTATGCAGGGAGACCCATATCTAATGGCAACGACAGGCTAAACTGACTGCAGTAGTGACACTAGTACCCAGATAGGTCAATCCATCCCATGCTCCATAACCACTGGTAGCAGCAGGCATGATCTGCCCATAGCAGTAGTAGTGGAACCCAGGCTTATCTACCCTCTCCACAACCCACATTAGCCAGCAGCAGTGCCCAAGTTGTCCTCAGAAGTGGTAGCAGCAGAACCCACCAATTTCTCATTTGCGGGTGGAAGCAGGCCTGATTCACCTTCCCGATGAAAGAAACCGAAGAAGAGACAAATAAATGGAAACATATGCCATGTTCATGGTTAAGAAGAGTTAATATTGTTAAAATGTCCACACTACACAAAGTGATCTACAGAGTCAATGCAATCCCTATCATAATTCCAATGGCATTTTTCACAGAAATCGAAAAAACAATTTTAAAATTTGTATCTAGCCACAAATGATCCTGAATAGCCAATGTAATCTTGAGGGAAAAAAAAAAGAACAAAACTGGAGGCATCACACTTCCTGGTTTCAACTCATATTACAAAGCTATAGTACTCAGAACAGTATGGTACTGACATAAAAACAGACACATAGACTGATGGGACAGAATAGAGAGCCCAATAATAAACCCACACACGTATGGCCAATGTTTGACAAGGGAGCCAGGAATACACAATGAGTAAAGAATGGTCTCTTCAATAAATGATGGGAAAACTGGATATCCACATGCAAAAGAATGAAATTGGACTTTTATCTTCACCATATACAAAAATAAACTCAAAATAGATTAAAGACCTAAACATAAGACCTGAAACTGTAAACCTCAAGAAGAAAGCATAGGAGAAAAACTCCTTGACATTGGTATTGACAATGATTGGAAACATTTGAGAAGAATTGGCTTTAAATGGTTGGTAGAATTCACCCTTCAAGTATATGATTTCATCAAGTATATGGTTTTGGCTTTTCTTTTTTGGGAGATTTTTTTAAATTACTGCTTCAATCTCTTTACTCATTATTTATCTGTTCAGATTTTCTATGTCATCATGATTCAGTCTAGTAGGTTGTATGTTTCTAGGAACTTACCCATTTCTTCTAGGTTATCCAATTAGTTTGTGTATAACTGTTCATAGTTATCTCTTACAATCCTCTGATTTTCTGTGGTGTCAGTTGTAATATACAATCTTTAATAATTTTATTTATTTGAATCCTCTCTTTTTCTTAGTTAGTCTAGCTAAAGGTGTGTCAAAAATTGTTTATCTTTAAAAAAATAACTCTAGGTTAATTGATTTTTTTCTATTATCATACTATTCTCTATTTCATTTATTTCTACTCTAATATTTTTTCTCACTCTGGCCTTTGTTCTTCTTTTTCTAGTTCCTTAAGGTATAAAGTTAGGTTGTTTATTTGAGATCTTTCTTTTTTTCTTAATGTAGACATTTCCACTGTAAACTTCCCTCTTAGAACAGCTTTTGTTGCATCCCATAAATTTTGGGATGTTGTATTTTCATTTTTATTTGTCTCAAGATACTTTGATTTCCATTTTTATTCCTTTGACCCATTGATTGTTCAGAAGTGTGTTGTTTAATTTCCAATACTTGTGAATTTTTCAATTTCTTCTTTTTATTGATTTCTAGTTTCATGCCATTGTGGTCAGAAAAGATACTTGGTATGATTTTAATCTTCTTGAATTTTCCAAGACTTTTTTTGAGATCTAACATGTGATCTATCCTGGAGAATGTCCCATGTGTGCTTGAGAAGAATGTTATTCTGGTGTCATTGAATGGAATGTTGTGGATATATCTGTTAAGTCCATTTAGTCTATAGTATTATTCAAGTCCATTATTTCCTTATTGGTTTTCTGTCTAGATGATCTATCTATTGTTGAAAGTGGGGTTTGAAGTCCACTACTTTTATTGTATTGCTATCTGATTCTCCCTTCACTTCTGTTAAGATTTGCTCTAGGGGCTCCTGGGTGGCTCAGTCGGTTGGGCGTCTGCCTTCAGCTTGGGTCATGATCCCGGGGTCCTGGGGTCAAGCCCCATGTCGGGCTCCCTGCTCAGCAGGAGCCTGCTTCTCCCTCTCCTCCCCACTTGTGCTCTCTCTCACTATCTCTGTCACTATCTGTCTCTCTCTCTCTCTAAAATAAATAAATAAACTCTTTAAAAAAAAAAGATTTGCTCTAAATATTTAGGTGCTCTTGCACATATCTATTTACAACTGTTATATCCTCTTGATGAATTGACTCCTTTACCACTATATAGTGACCTTCTTTATCTTGTGACTGATTTTTTTAAGTAGTCTCCACACTGGACACGGAGCCCAACATGGGGCATGGAGCCCCATTTCAGGATTTGGGTCAGACCAAGTTTAACAGGATTTTCTCCAGGGGCTCCCAGGCTGTGGCTGAGAGGGGCTAGAGCTGGTTCACAGGCCACTTAGGGTCACAACTAGGGCCAGGTCTGTGGGCCTGTTGCCTGAGACATAAACACACACGACTCCTCCTAGGTTCCTGGATGTATGGTGCTGGTTGTAAGGTCGAGGCCAAACAGGGGACACAGAGCTGTTTCTAGGTGTGTAGACAGGACCATGTTTGGTGAGTCAGCCACTGGACATGGGCCAACATTCTCAAAATGGACCTCCTAGGTCTTGACTCCACTGGGGTTTCACAATCTCTTACCTGGATTCCAGAGCTCTCACAAAGTATTTTCATCCATGAGTGGCTGCCAAGTTACTGCTGCTGAAGGGCAATATGAGCAGGTAACCTCCTTTTCCACCATCTTGCTGATGTCATGTGCTAGAATACTTTTTTTTTTTTTAATTCCCAAAGCAAAACAGTAAAAAAGAAACAACCCAGCTAGAAAATGAGCAAAAAACATTAACAGACATTTCACTGGAGAGTATACAGATGGCAAATAAGTGCTTGAAAAGATATTCAACTTAATTAACCACTTGGTAAATGCAAATTAAAACCACAGTGAAGTGTCACTACACACCCATCAGAATGGCTAAAACAAAAAATAGTGACAAAACCAAATGCTGGTGAAAAGATGGAGAAACTGAATCTCTCATACATTGTTGGTGGGAATGTTAAATGGTATGGCAACTCTGGAAAACAGTTTTGAAGTTTCCTAAATAACTAAACATGCAATTCTCATACAATTCAGAAATTGTGCTCTTGGGTATTATTCCCAGAAAAAATGGCAATTTATGTTTACACAAAAGCCTTTATATGAGGTCAAAGCTAGAGAAAACATGGCAGAAGAAGGACCAGGAATCCATTTCCCTCATCTATACAACTATTGCACTGGCAGAATCTGTCTCTGCCATATAGCTGTTTTGGAGCTCTGGACTCTATTTGAAGTATTATAACTTCCAGAAATTTGGATGGTAAATTGTAGTTAATTTTGGTCAATTTCAGCTCTTAACACAGTACTGACTACCCATCCCTGACCCCTCACCCCAATCCACAGCACCATGGTAGGCAACCATGCATGAGTTCCATAAAAATTTGTACTCAGCTTTCAAGAGCCAAGGTGAGCAATAAAAATTCTGTCCTCTAACTATCAGGGATCTGTGCTCAAATTGCTTATTGCTGCTTGTGATCACAGAAGTGCAGAAACAGAAGCAGGCAGCCATTGTTGCAATCCCCACCACAATTGTTGCAATACCCTCCCCCTCCAGCCGAAACTATTTCCAGGGGATTTAAAGATATGGTTCGTTTTTACCCTTCACTTTTCTCTTTATCCCTTTTTCAAAACCAGACATTTAAGACCTAGAACACATGGACAGGGGAATTTAAGGAGTCACCATGTATGCCCAGGGAAAGGTGTGGGCTCAGAAATGACCAGAGAAGATCTTAAATTTACACCTTAGATTAATCCCAAGCACAGAGATGCCCTACAACAAACCAACAGCAACAACAACAAACCTAGCAAAATCAGAGAAAGGGTGAAAATCTGACCACTAGAATTACCACATTATAAGATTCAAATGTCTAGTATTTTACAACAACAAAAATTACAAGGTATACAAAGAAATGGGAAACTATGGCCTATTCAAAGGGAAAAAATTAGGGGTGCCTGGGTGGCTCAGTCAGTTAAGTGTCAGACTTTTGATCTCAGCTCAGGTCTTGTGAGTTCAAGCCCTGCACTGAGCTCCCCACTGGGCGTGGGCCCTACTTAAAACAAACAAAAATCAAACAAACCAAAGGAAAAAAATTAAATCAACAGAAACTCCTTGAGAAAGGTAAGATGGCAGGCTTGCTAGAATTAGACTTTAAAACAACTGTCTAAAATGTGCTCAGAGAGGGGACACCTGGGTGGCTCAGTCGGTTAAGTGCCTGCTTTTGGCTCAGGTCATGATCCCAAGGTCCTGGGATCAAATCCCACATCAGACTCCTTGCTCAGTGGGGAGCCTACTTCCCCCTCTGCCTGCTGCTCCCCCTGCTTGTGCTCTCTCTCTGACAAATAAATAAAATCTTTTAAAAAATGAAAAGAAAAAAAGTGCTCAGAGAGCTAAAAGAAGACATGGACAAAGCCAAGAAAGATATGTAAAACAAAATGGAAATATCAAAAGATAGAAAACATTTTTAAAAAGCAATTCTGGGGGGGGAAGCAATATAGGATTGAAAAGTACAATAACCAAAATGAAAATTTCACTAGAGGGATTAAAGTAGATCTGAGCAGGCAGAAGAATCAGCGAATTTGAAGATAAGACAATTGAAATTATTGAGTCTGAGGAACAGAAAGTAAGATTGAATAAAAGTTAACACAGCCTAAAGACCTGTGGAAGACCACCAAAGCATCCAACATATGCATTGTGGAAGCCCCAGAAAGAAGAGAGAAAGAGAAAAGTACAGAGAGATTACTGAAGAAATAATGACTAATGACTAATGACCTCCCAAATTTGATGAAATACATGAATATAAACACCCAAAAAGCTCAGTGAACCCAAGACAGGATAAACTCAAAGAGACCATGCCAAGGCACACCATAATCAAACTTCCAAAAGACAAAGACAGAGAGAATCTTGAAAGCATCAAGAGAGAAGCAACCCATTACATATAAGGGATTGCCTATAAGTCATCAGCACATCTCTCATTGGAAACCTTGAAGGTCAAAAGGCAATTGTTTGGTATATTCAAAGTGCAGAAGGAAAAAAACTGTCAACCAAGAATCCAATATCCAAATAAACTGTCCTTTAAAAATAAAGCAGAAATTAAGACATTTGCAGATTAAAAAAAAAAAAATGCTGAGGGAGTTTGTTACCACTAGATCTGCCCTGATAATGCTAAAGGGCAAGTTGAAATGAAAGGACAAAAAAAAAAAAGACAAAAAATAAATAAACACACACACAAAGAAATGAAAGGACATTAGACGTAACTCAGCCATTTAAAGAAATAAAGAAAATACATTGACAATTTTTAAAGCTATTATTTTAAACAATTATTTTTAATACTTCAAATTATTATTTTTCTCAACACCCAAAAACCAAATACTCCAATTTAAAAATGGGCAGAAGAAATGAACAGACATTTCTCCAAAGAAGACATACAGATGGCCAACAGACACATGAGGAGATGCTCAATATCACTCATCATGAGGGAAATGCAAATCAAAACCACAATGAGATATCACCTCACACCTGTCAGAATGACTAAAATAAAAAAACACAAGAAACAAAAAGTGTTGGCAAGCATGTGGAGAAAAAGGAACCCTCATGCCCTATTGGTGGGAATGCAAACTGGTGCAGCCACTGTGGAAAACAGTATGGAGGTTCCTCAAAAAGTTGAAAATAGAACTGCCTTATGATCCAGCAATTACACTACTGGGTATTTACCCAAAGAATACAAAAACTGGAGGAAAAAAAGAATACAAAAACATTGATTCTAAGGGATATATGCACCACTATGTTTATTACAACATTATTTACAATAGCCAAATTATGGAAGCAGCCCAAATGTCCATCAACAGATGAAGAGATAAAGAAGATGTGGTATATATACACAATGGAATATTATTTAGCCATAAAAGGCATGAAATCTCGCCATTTGCAACAACATGGATGGATCTAAAGAGTATAATGCAAAACGAAATGTCAGAGAAAGACAAATACTATATGATTTTGCTCAGGTGGAATTTAAGAAACAAAACAAATGAACAAAGAAAAAAAGAGACAAACCAAAAAACAGACTCTTAAATATAGAGAATAAACTGGTGGTTACCAGAGGGGGAGTCAAGGGGTGGGGGATGGGTGAAATAGATGAAGGGGATTAAGAGTATATTTACCATGATAAGCATTGAGTAATGTGTAGAGTTGTTGAATCACTATATTGTACACCTGCAACTAATATAACACTGTATGTTAACTATACTGGAATTTTTTAAATAAATAGATAATTTAATTTTAAGTTACTGTAACTTTGGTTTGTAACTCCACTTTTTTGTTTTCTACATGATTTAAGAGACTAATGCATTAAAAAATTATTAGTCTAGGGGTGCCTGGGTGGTGCAGTCGGTTAAGTGGCTGCCTTTGGCTCAGGTCATGATCCCAGGGTCCTGGGATGGAGCCCCGCATCAGGTTTCCCTGTTCAGCAGGGAGTGTGCTTCTCCCTCTGCCCCTCCCCACCTTGTGCTCTCTCTCTCTCTCTCTCTCTAAAATAAATAAAATCTTTTTTAAAAAGTTATTAGTCTAGAATTTTAGACACACAATGCATAAAAATGTAATTTGTGACATCGGTAACTGAAAAGGGGAGGACAGAGCAATATAGGAGCAAATTTTGTATGTTCCTGTATTTAACCTGATACAAATTCAGAGTAGAGTATTACAACTTTAGGATGTTAAATGTAATCCCCATGGTAACCACAAATAAAATCACTCTAGAATATACACGAAGGAAACAAGAAAAGTAAAAGTTTCACTACAAAAAATCAAACACAAAGAAGGCAGTAGAGAAGGAAATAAAGGACAAAGAAGCTTTAAGGCATATAGCAAACAAATAGCAAAATGACAGAAGTAAGTCCCTCATTATCTGTAATGACTCTCGTGGATTAAACTCCCCAATCAAAAGACAGAGGTTGGCAGAATGGATTTTTAAAAATATGACTCAATATATGTTAATTATATCTCAATAAAACACACAAAAAAGATATGACCCAACTATATGCTGTTTACAAGAGATTCAATTTAGATCAAAAGGCAGAAATAGGTTGAGAGTGAAAGGATGGAAAAGATATTTCATGCACATAGTAACCAAAAGAGAGTAGAGACAGCTATACTAATATCAGACAAAATAGACTTTAAATCAAAAAGGTTATAAGAAATGTAAATGAACATTATGTGTTAAAAGGTTCACTACAGCAAGATAGAATAATAATAAACACTTACACACCTAATAACAAACGGTCAAATACATGAAGTGAAAATTGACAGACTGAAGGAAGAAACAGTTCTTTAAAATAATTGGAGAATTCAATTTCAACAATGGATAGAACAATAATGGATCAAACAAGATGGAAGATATGTAAGGAAATAGACTTGAACAACACAATAAACTAGCTAGATCTAACAAACATATGCAGAACTCTCTGCCCAAACACAAATAGCATACAGATTCTTCTGAAGTGCACATGGGACAGTCTCCAGATTAGACCATATATTAGGCCACAAATCTAGTCTCAATAGATTTATTCTTTTTTAAGATTTTATTTATTTATTTGACAGAGAGAGAGATAGTGAGAGCAGGAACACAAGGCAGGGGGAGTGGGAGAGGGAGAAGCAGGCTTCCCACAGAGCAGGAGCCCAATGCAGGACTCGATCCCAGGCCCCCGGGATCATGACCTGAGCTGAAGGCAGACGCTTAACGACTGAGCCACCCAGGCACCCCAGTCTCAATAGATTTAAAAGGATATCATGCAAAGCATCTTCTCTGACCACAATAGGATGAAGTTAGAAATCAATAATATAAGAAAAACTGTAAAATTCAAAAATTAATACATCCTTAAACAACCAATGAGTCAAGGAAGAAATTAGAAGGTAAATTAGAAAATACAACCTACCAAAACATGGGATGCAGTGCAAACACTACTAAGAGGGAAATCTGTAATTGTAATTGCCCACATTAAAAAAGAAGAATGATCTCAAATCAATGACCTAATTTTATAACTTAAGGAACTAGAAAAAGAACAAAGAAAACCAAAAGCAAACAGTAGGGAATAATAAAATTAGAGCAGAGATAAAATAGAGAATAGTAAAACATTAGAGAAAATCAATGAAATCAAAAGTAGATTCTCTCAAAAGATTGACAAACCTTTAGCTAGATGGACTGAGAAAAAAAAAATACTCAGCTTACTAAAATCAGAAATGAAAGTGGAGACATTACTACCAACTCTACAGAAATAAAGGATTATAAGAGAGTGCTGTGAATAATTGTGTGTCAATGAATTGTATAATCTAGATGAAATAGACAAATTCTTTTTTTTTATTTAAATTTTTTTATTGTTATGTTAATCCCCATACATTACATCATTAGTTTTAGATATAGTGTTCCATGATTCATTGTTTGTGCATAACACCCAGTGCTCCATGCAGAACGTGCCCTCCTCAATACCCATCACCAGGCTAACCCATCCTCCCAACCCCCTCCCCTCTAGAACCCTCAGTTTGTTTTTCAGAGTCCATTGTCTCTCATGGTTCTTCTCCCCCTCCGATTTCCCCCCCTTCATTCTTCCCGTCCTGCTACATTCTTCTTCTTCTTTTTTTCTTTCTTAACATATATTGCATTATTTGTTTCAGAGGTACAGATCTGAGATTCAACAGTCTTGCACAATTCACAGCGCTTACCAGAACACATACCCTCCCCAGTGTCCATCACCCAGTCACCCCATCCCTCCCACCCCACCCCCCACTCCAGCAACCCTCAGTTTGTTTCCTGAGATTAAGAATTCCTCATATCAGTGAGGTCATATGATACATGTCTTTCTCTGTTTGACTTATTTCGCTCAGCATAATACCCTCCAGTTCCATCCACGTCGTTGCAAATGGCAAGATCTCATTCCTTTTGATGGCTGCATAATATTCCATTGTATATATATACCACATCTTCTTTATCCATTCATCTGTTGATGGACATCTTGGCTCTTTCCACAGTTTGGCTATTGTGGACATTGCTGCTATAAACATCGGGGTGCACGTAGCCTTTCGGGTCCCTACTTTTGTATCTTTGGGGTAAATACCCAGTAGTGCAATTGCTGGATCATATGGTAGCTCGAAATAGACAAATTCTTAAAAACACAAAACCTACCAAGACTAAATCATAAGGAAATAGAAAATCTGAGTACATACATAACTAGTGAGGAGATTGATTCAGTAATCAAAAACCTCTTGACAAAGAAAAGCCCTGGGTCCAATGGCTTCATTGCTAAATTCTACCAAACACTTAAAGAATTAATAGTAATCCTTCTCAAACTCTTCCAAAAAAATGAAAAACGAAGGTACATTTTCTAACTCATTTTATAAGTCCAGGATTGCCCTGATACCAAAGCCAGATGAAGAAACTACAAGAAAATGAAACTTCAGACCAATATCCTTGATGAATATTGATGCAAAAATCCTCAACACAATACTAGCATATACAGAATTTTACAGCACACAAAAAGGATTATACATCATGACCAAGTGGGAAATATTCCTAGAATACAAAGATTGTACAACATACAAAAACCAAAGAATGTAACATACCACATTAACAGAATGAAGGAGGAGAAAACCACATGAGCATCCCAGTTGATACAGAAAAAGCATTTGACAAAATCAACCCCTTTTTCATGATAAAAAATACTCAACAAATGAAGAATAGAAAGAAATCACCTCAGCATCATAAAGTCCACATATGAAAAGTCCAGAGGTAATACAATACTCAATGGGAAAGACTGAAAACTTTTCCTCTAAGATCAGGAACAAGATGAGGATACTCACTTTCACCATTTCTATTCAGCATAGTATTCAAAGTCCTAGCCAGAGCAATTAGGCAACAAAAGGAAATAAAAGGCATCCAAGTTGGAAAGGAAGAAGTAAAATTACCTGTTTTCAGATAAGATGATTTTGTATGTAGAAAACCCTTAAGATTCCATACCAAAAACATACCAAAAAAAAAAAAAAAAAAAACCTGTTAGAACTAATAAATGAATTCAACAAAGTAGCAGGATACAAAGTCAACACATGAAAATTAGTTGCACTTCTATACACTAACAGAAAAAAAGACCAAAAAAAAAAAAAAAACTAAGAAAATAATTTTGAGGGACGCATAGGTGGCTCAGTCGGTTAAGCATCTGCCTTCAGCTCAGGTCATGATCCTGGGGTCCTGGGATCAAGCCCCGCATCAGGCTCCCTGTTCAGTGGGGAGTCTGTTTCTCCCTCTCTCTCTGCCCCTCTCCTCTGCTCGTGCTCTCTCTCAAATAAATAAATAAAGATCTAAAAAAAGAAGAAAGAAAGAAAGAAAGAAAGAAAGAAAGAAAGAAAGAAAGAAAGAAAGAAAGAAAGAAAGAAAGAAAGAAAGAAAGAAAGAAAGAAAGAAGAAAACAATTTCAAAGGCATTTATTATGATGAGGACTGGGTATTACATGTAAGTGATGAATTACTAATTCTACTCCTGAAGCCAATATTACACTATATATTCTATATATTAACTAACTAGAATTTAAATTTAAAAATTTGGGAAAAAAAGAAAACAATTTCACTTACAATAACATCAAAAAGAATAAAATACCTAGGAATAAACTTAACCAAGGTGAAAAACTTATACTTTGAAAACTACAAAGAATTACTGAAAGAAGTAAAAACACAAACTGAAAGACATCCTATGCACATGGTTTAGAACACTATATTGTTAAGATATCAATATTACCCAAAGGAATATACAGATTCAGTGCAATCCCTATCAAAATCCAAATGTTATTTGTTGCAGAAAGAGAAAAATCCATCCTAAAATTCATATGGAACCTCAAGGGACCCTGAAGAGCCAAAACAATATTGAAAAAGAACAAAGTTGGAGGTCTCCCACTTCCTGATTTCAAAACTTATTACAAAGCTACAGTATCCAAACAATGCAGTACCAGCATAAGGACTGACATATAGGTCAATGGAATAGAATAGAGAGCCCAGAAATACACCTTCATATATATAGTCAGATGATCTTCAACAAGAGTGCCAAGATCATTCAATAGGGAAAGGACAGTCTCTCAACTAGTGGTACTGGGACATTTGGATATCCACATACAAAAGTGTCTAGAAGATGGTCCTTTACCTTACACCATATTAACAAACTGACTAAAAATGAATCAAAGACCTAAAACTTTAAAACTCTTAGAAGAAAACATAAAGGGAAACCTCCATGACATTGGATTTGGAATGAGAGGGAGAAACAGACTCCCCACTGAACAGGGAGCCTGATGCGGGGCTTGATCCCAGGACCCCAGGATCATGACCTGAGCTGAAGGCAGATGCTTAACCGACTGAGCCACCTATGCGTCCCTCAAAATTATTTTCTTAGTTTTTTTTTTTTTTTTTGGTCTTTTTTTCTGTTAGTGTTTAATGACACCAAAAGCACAGACCACAAAAGAAAGATATAAATTGGACTATACCAAAATTAAAAACTTCTGTGCATCAAAAAACAAAACAAAACAAAAAAACAGAAGAAAAGGTAATTAAAAAATAGGATCAGGGTGCCTGGGTGGCTCAGTCAGTTAAGCATCTGCCTTCAGCTCAGGTCATAATCCCAGGGTCCTGGGATCAAGCCCCATGTCAGGCTCCCTGCTCAGTGGGGAGTCTGATTCTCCCTCTCACTCTCCCTCTGTGCTCTCTCCCTCAAAAAAAATCTTTAAAAAAATTAGGATCAAATCTTTGCAAATCATATATCTGTTCAGGTATTAAAATCCAGAATATATAAAGAACACCTATAAACAAAAACAATAAGCAAAAAAAAACTGATACAAAAATGGGCGAAGGATTTAATAAATATTTCTTCAAAGAAAATATACAAATGATCAATAAGCATATGAAAAGATATTCAACATTACTAATTAGGGAAATGCAAATTAAAACTACTGTGAGCTACCACCCCACATCCATAGGATGGCTACTATCAAAAAAAAAAAAAAAAGAAAAGAAAAAAGAGAGAGAGTAACAAGTGTTGGCAAGGAAATTAGAACCCTTGTGCACTGCTGATGGGAATGTAAAATGGTCTAGATGCTATGGAAAACAGCTTAGCAATTGCTCAAAAATTTAAAATAAAATTACTGTATGATCCAGCCATTCCACTTTTGAGTATATATCCAAAAGAATCAAAAGCAGAATCTCAAAGAGATCTCTGTACACCCATTTTTCACAGCAGTATTATTCACAATAGCCAAAAGGTGGAAGCAACCAAAGTATCTATCCATGGATGAATGGATAAACAAAATGTGGTATATACATACAGTGGAATATTATTCAGCCTTAGAAAAGAAGGAAATTCTAACACATGCTACAACATGGGTGAACCTTGTAGACATGCTAAATGAAAAAAGCCCATCACCAATAATAATAATAATAATAATAATAAAAATAATAACACCGTATCATTCCACTCAAATTATGTTTTTACAATGATCAAATTCATGGAGACAGAAAGTAGAGTTGTGGTTGCCTGGGACTGGGGAAAGGGAGAATGGAGAATAATTGTTTAATGGGTACAGAGTTTTAATTTTGCACGATGAATAAAGTTCTGGAGATGGATGGTGGTGATAGTTGCACCACAACATGAATATACTTAATGCCACTAAGCTGTTTACTTAAACGTTGTTAAAATGACTAACTTTATGCTATGTATATTTTACCACAATTTTTTAAAGATGACACAGTCCTCCATGTTGCACAACTACAGAGGGCACCATTTACATGGACCACACCGTAAAGGAGTCTCCCTGAAGTTGGTCAGCTTGGAGGCCCTGAAGCCCCAACTCTCCTACCCATGGCAGACATTGCTAATCAAACTGTTCAAAGGTCCTATTCATCCTGCACTGGGCTCTCAGAATTCTCCACGCTAGACCCCAGACAAACCCTGCCACTTCCTCAGAACTGATTTATGAGATGCCATCATTAGCTCAATGACATCTTTGAAATCTGACGGAGAGAGCTGGGGACACAGATATAGCAGACCTGATCATTCCTTTATTGGAAGGGGTATGCACCGTTGCACTCTACAAGCCTGTGCGCCTAAAGACATTTCAAGTTGAAGATTCAGATGACTTTCTTTGAAAAGGTAGTGGCCCTGAATAAAGCCACGGGTACGGCAATTATGCCAGCGCCAATAGATTTGGATGATGCGGGCAGCGTGGAGCAAACGGCAGTAACGAAGGCGTATGCGCCACATGCGGACCCAGGATTGCAGCTTGACCACTGCCCGTTCTTGCCGCACATAGAAATCTAGGGCCAGGTGCCTCTTCCTCTCCAGCAGCTTCACCAGCATCTGCTTCCACCAGCGCTGAATGATACATGCTCTGAGTGCTGCGTGCAGCAGTGTACGGCGTACCAGGGTGCCCCGCCACCACGCCTGGATGAACATGGCCGCTTCCTCTTTCCTGGTGATCTTTTTTGGGGGGCCTTGCAAAAGAAAATGGGACACTTAAGAAACTCATGCATTTCAGCCCTAAGATCTGCCAGGAAGAAGCCCTGATCTCTATCAACAATCATCCCTTTCTCCGACATTCAGCAGAGCCATTTTGGGCAAGAGCTGGACCCAGGAGACCAAGTAGGTGTCCTGCATCTGCCACTCTCTGATTAACGGACATGGACACAACATCTTGCCCTCTGAATCTCAGGGTCTCCATCTGCACTTGCAATGTCACCCAGTTTTGCATGGACCTGGGTGGCCAGTCTAGAACAAGAACACCATGATCTAGAGGTGAAAGAGATTCAAGTTTCACCTGGACATGACCATTTATCTAAGATCCATGTCTCTTCCCTCAGACTCCTCCCATCTGCTGGAGAAGTGGCATCTTTTCTCCTCCTGCCCTCTCACCTCTGACTTCAGGTTACACCAACAACCTACTATCTCCCCTCTGACTCACCAAAGTATTAAAAGATTCGTCTGCCTCATACACTTTATTAAGAGCTTAAACACCAGTTAACACATTCATCAGTACAAAGATACACATGCACGCACACACTTCTAGACCCAATCTTTCTGTAGCTCTATCTTTGCATTCCCCAAACACAGTCCCCACCTTGTAGCTCCCAAACTTGTGTAGTCTGAGTTCATTCTCTTTTCCCACTTCCTTGGCACAATCCACACATTTTGGCCAGACCCACATCTCAGCCTAAGGAGGAAAAGGGGGGAAAGGATAGCCGAGGAGGAGTCGATCTGTGTTCATTCTAGCTCTGTGTATGGTGACTATTCAACTCAGTTTGCCTGGCACCCTGGGTTTATGCCTGTTGTCCGTAGTAATGTTGATAAGTACCCCTTTCACTCACTGAAGCATCTCTCTTTAGACAATAAATTACATGGTCACAGACTTTTGGTTTGGGGTATTCCACTAGACCCCAAGGGTCAGAGATGTCACAAGTCAAGGCTTTCCCCAACATAGTAGAGCCTGGAACCATCAACCATGGAGGAGTGGGGAGGGTAGTAGGAGTGGTATGGGTGGGATTGTCAGGGGCAGAGTTACTTCCCCTTCTCCCCTTTGCTCCTTCAAGCTCTGTTCTACCAATGTGACTTCATCATCTTTGACTATAACTTGGAAAATTTGCTGTCCAGTAATCAGAGTTTAGAGAAAAAAACATTGGAGAAAGTAAGGGTACTCTCCTCATCACTAGGTGTCAAGTCAACCACACAGGTTCCTGGCATTTCCCGGGACCTCAGACATGAAAAGGGGGTGGGGGAGTCCCATCCAGAGGAATCTATGGGAAATTTACTGCCCTCCCAGAAAGCTTGGGTGGATCTGACTATCTCTTGTAAAACATTAAATGCCTGTGACTTGTGCTGGATGGTCAAATCCCCCTCAGGTCTGCACTTTACTAAATTACCCATGGTTAGGGGCAAGATGGTCCCATCACTCTCAGGTCTGGACTCCTCCAGCCACACATGGGCAGCAGAAGTGGAGGAAGGGGAAGAGATATGATGTCATAAGGGCACCTATGACTCAGGCACCAGGATGGCTTCCAGCAGTTGAGCCCCTTTCTGAGAAAAACCTAGAAGACCTGCCCTTTCCTTCCTACCAGAATGGCCAGAGTTCTGGCTACAAAGAAGAACACCACAAATACTAACCCATTGACACAAAAGTGTATAATGATACTCACTAAAGCCTGGCTAGTATTTATTAAATGGATTTCTGTTCATTTAAAGAATGATATTCCAAAGAACAGAATCAGTGTGCTATGTACTGATATAGAAAGGTGTATCAGATTAGCAATCATCAAGTCAAGATGAATTCAATATAAATATATATTTATACACATGTATTGTAAAAGCATTATTTTTAAAGGGGGTGAAGATAGGAAGATATACATAAAAATTAGCAATAATCATCTCTGATGAAGACAGCAGAATTGGGAGAACAGAATAAACTCCTTCATTGTGGCTAAACCTCCTATGTCTGGCCTAACTCTAGGTCATATAGTTATCAGGCCTCTGGGAGAGCAGGACCCATACAGACCAGAAAATTCATAAGGCCCCCAGGACCAGCCAGGGCCTTCATCTCAGTCTCGAGCGGCCGCAAGTCCTCTCCCGCCTTCCTCTTCCTCTGAGAGTCTCAAGGTCACAGCGAGGAGATGGGTGAGGGACAACCACTGCACAAGAAGGGCCCCACTTCTGCCTGCTCCTGGCCTCTGAAGACCCGTGTGGTCATTGTGAGCACCTGGTTCCTTCTCAGGGTCATAGCCCCAGAGGTCACTGAGGAGTGCATTTGCAATATGTAGAGTACATATGTGGAGACAGTGTGGGGATCTAGAGGGATGTAGAGAAGATACACACTCCTTTCCCCTATCCTCTACCACCCTGTCTAGATTCCCCTCACCTTTGACTAGCATTTCTGCTGGTCTAGGAAGTTTGACTAGGGGGAGCAATTATCCAGCCCCTCATCCCTGAGGTATCTGATTCTCTAGTTACCATACTTCTCAGGCCATGATTGTGTTCATCTACCATCACACCTGGGCAGCAAAGCACCAACAGATCTTCCAATGAATCACCCAAGCAGTATCCATAGTCTTCCCTGCCTACATAGTGTGGCAGCAGCCCCCTCGCCTTCTCCTGATGGCCAGGCTTAATTATCCCTGCCAGTATGGTGACTCCTTTCATTACCTGGTTGTCTCTTGGCAAAGGATTCTAAAGTGACTGAGTCTCAGCCATAAGTTTAAGTTTAATGGGACTCTTACTATGACCCTTGATGACTGCCTTCCCCCCTAGAAACTAGAACCTCCAGTCAGATGGAGCCTGCAGGGACACAAAGCCCAAATTCCCACATGTATAACTGGAAGGGGTGCTCACAGATGCATTACCACTGCCACATTGATTCTGAAACATTGATTCTGAGATATATACATTCTACCTATTAGGGACCCAGCACCACATAATGGGCATTGATTCAGGGCTTGGGTTAGCAAAGGACGCCAGTAGGTTAAATCCAGCCCACTGCCTGTTGTTGTTTTTTTTTAAGATTTTATTTATGTATTTGAGAGAGAGTGAGAGAGCGAGAGCACGAGCGGGGTGAGGGGTAGAGGGAGAAGCAGACTCTCCACTGAGCAGGGAGCCCAGCGTGGGGCTCAATCCCAAGACTCCAGGATCATGACCTGAGCTGAAGGCAGATGCTTAACCGACTGAGCCACCCAGGTGCCCCCCACTGCCTGTTTTTATACATCCTGCAAAGAATGGTTTTTACATTTTCAGTGGTCGAAAAAACTAAAAAAAAAAAAAAAAGCTCATGACACATGAAAATCATATGAATTCAAATTTCAGTGTCCATAAATAAAATTATATTGGAACACAGCCACGCTTATTTGTTTAAATGTTGTCTATAGCCATGTTTACACTGTAATGACAGATATGAGTAGTTGTGACAGGGACAGTATGTGGCCTTCCCATCACTTCCCACTGTTGCTCAACACACAACAAACTGCAGAGGTGCTGTTATAACCAAGCAGTGTTTAGTGCCACACGTATTGCTGCACTGTGATTTACTTTTTTTTTATCACCAATACATACATATCCATCATGTCAAACAAAAAAAGGGGGAAAGTAGACTGTAAATGTCACATTTTTAAGACAATAGCAAAGCATTACAGCTGTGCTAAAGGAATACAGTATTATATATCTACATCACCAGACTAAGCAATCCACAGTACTCCTAACTCACAAGAAAGCAATGATCATAAAATTTAGAAATTTTAAATGAGTATCTAATCAGAGCAGAATTTCTTTACAAAAATAAAAAACAAAAATGAGGCTGCAAGCAACATTAGTTTGCAGATTGCTCATTTGTTAGCCAAGCAAGAAAAGGTGTTTATTAGTGGTAAGCTAATTAGATCATGTTTAATTGCAGCAGCTGAAAGAAAAAGGGATAAAAATAAACAACACTATTAGCCTTTCAATGGGAATAGCTGCTCCAAGAGTTTAAGACACTAGGAACAAAACCAATAGTCAATTTAAACAAAGCAAATGATATCAAGTGGTTTTGCCTTGGCTCTTGATGAATTGGCAGATGTTACCAATACAGCTCAGCTGTTGTTCATTGAAGGGGTTACTGCCAGGTTTGAAAGGGCCTGAAGAATTCAGCTTTATGAATAGTCTGCATGAAACAAATACAGTTGAGAATATTTGTTGAAGAAGTTGAAAAAACACTAATTGAATACCATTTGAAGTGGAATCTGCTAGGATGTGATAAAACTGACATGGTGAAAATATGAGGAAGAAAGCTAAAAAAAAAAAAGGTTGAGTTGGACAAATTTACAAAGTTTATGAAAATATAAAGGGCTTCTAGCTTTTAGTTACTCATTATATTATTCACCAATAAGTATTTTATGGAAAATATTTAATCTATTGTGTTACCAAAGCAGTAATGTCAACGGTAAGCTTCACTTGCCGTTGTTGACTTAACTATCATCAGTTCTGTGAATTTTCATCAGAAACAGAGGCGGAGTATTCTGACTTGCCAAGCACACAGCAGCTCCATGGGTTGAACACAGCGGTAGCAGCAGCTACATAAGCCTTGCTAACTTGGAGCCTGTGCTGTTGGGTCCATATACCGCCGCTGTCTCTGCCCCCATGGCCAGATCCCATTGTTCCAGTACTAGAGTGAGTGACAGGAGCTGGCTGACATCAACCAGCCCAGTCATTTTGTCTCCTTCACTGTTTAGTGACTTTTCTGTGACGGATGTTCCCTGGTGCCATACGAAGATTTTCACTATGTACACACTCCCATATGTCCAGCTATCTGCTTCCAGCCCAGACTTCCTTGTCTCCAATGTTCCAGTCTTTGTGTTGCCAGGAAACTGACCAGGAAGCCATTCACCACTGCTGAAAAGTCCATATATATTCTATCTCAGGCTACTTCTCTTGCCACACAAAGTGGATGTACAGCCTGAAACTCTGCCCATTGAGAGGACTTTCCCTCACCACTCACTGTCTTTCGAGGCTACCCTTGAATGAGGCTGTAGCTCAGCTGTTATTTTGGGATGACATATATATATTAAGCTTAACAAGCTATAAATCAGGCTCAGGCATTTTCCTTATGTCAGCTGGTCCCAAGGGGTTCCTTATTACCCCCACATGAGTATGAGCTGAGAGGGGATGGTGGTGGGTTACCCAAGAGTTGAGGCTACCTGCCCATGTAGTTTGCTCCTTCAGTTTCCCATTTTCTGTCATCATTGCTATCTGTGAGGTTAAGGAGGAATGTCACATGTCTTCAGTCTCAAGGGTTCAGGGGAATTTAAGAATTCAAGATTTGGGGGGCCATCAACCCAAATGATCCCATACCTTGTGTCAGGGTTTCTCCTGCCCTGATGTTGGCAGAGCACACTACCTTGATGGAGAATTTAACCTTCTTAAGAGAGTGGCCTCTCTAATGATTAAGTCCTGGGCCTGGCCCTCAGCTTTTTCAGCCCTTTATTACAGATGAGAGGGTTCTTTATATGCCATCAAGAAAGCCCTCTGGCTTGTACACTTACCTTTTAATTGCCTGTTACTTGTTCTCAGCCTTTGTTATCTTTTTTCAGAGCTTCACAAAGCCTAGGAATAGCCATCCAATCCTTTATAGTTAATTCCTCCATACTTTTCTCTTTTTTTCTTATACTTTTTTAAAAGATTTTTTTAAGTAATCTCTACACTCATCGTGGGGCTCAAACTCACAACCCCAAGATCAAGAGTCACATGCTCCGCCGACTGAGCCAGACAGCGGCCCCAGTTCCTCCATACTTTCCAAATGCCTGCTGTGTCACACCAGCTAGGGCATTTCCTGCCTCCTATAATGATCCCATTCACCTTTGAAAGGGTTACCATTTAAACCGCCACCTTGTGCCAGGGGCTATCTGTGTTGCACTTAACCACTAGTATTTGGGATCCTCATTGCCAGCCAGGCAATGATGAGGTGGAAGATCCCACTTCGGAACCCCATCTTATTACCTGCTTTCTCAGGCAACCTCTGGCGTCAACTGTTGCAGTTTGGGTTCTCCAGTAAAGGAGATAGAGTTTAGTGTCCAGGATGTTTTTATGGAATGCCCTTGGGATCAAAACCTATGGGAAGAAAGGGAAGGAAGCAGGATTGGGTAGAGGGAGAAAATCCAGCAATTCAGCTGGCAGCCCCAGAGCAGACACCACGGGAAGTTCTGTTGCTGAAATGGCCCAGCAAAATTGCCCCACATTGAGTCCAAATGGCCAGGTCTTTATACATCCACTCGGATCAGTCATTGTAGGTGGTATCTGAAGGGCTTGACTCTGGGGCAAGGTAGGCTCTTTGCAGCTGGAGCAGTCCCTGAAGGGGCTGAGAGCTGCTATCAGACTCCCAGGAGCTGAGGTGGCAGGTTCTTCCTTAAAGGGGAGTCTGTGTAGTTCATCTCCATGTCTACCAAAAGCAAGACCTATTGCTTTAGGAGTAGGAGAACATTTAAAAAAAATTTTTTAAAGATGTATTTATTTATTTTAGAGATGGTGGGGGAGGGTAGGGGCAGAGAGAGACAGAGAGAGAGTCTCAAGCAGACTCCGCACTGAGCACAGAACCCAACTCAGGGCTGGATCTTACAACCCTGAGATCATGACCTGAGCCAAAACCAAGAGTCAGACACTTAACTGACTGTGCCACCCAGGTACCCCAGGAGAGCACTTTTTATAGGTGGATATCACTAATTCACATTTATTGATTCCTGATATGTATGGACTTACTGCCATCTTATTTTGTGCTTTAAATCTATCATTTTTTTCTCGTGGTCTGTTTTTCATTTCCTATTTTTGTCAGATTGAGTTTTCAGTGAATTTTGAGGTTGGTGAGTTTTTTCCCTTCTACTGTTTTAGAAATTGTAGCAGAAATTGTGAGTTGCTTACCCATATCCACACCCTACAGAACTGTGA
Organism: Halichoerus grypus; assembly: GCF_964656455.1. Classification (NCBI taxonomy): domain Eukaryota; kingdom Metazoa; phylum Chordata; class Mammalia; order Carnivora; family Phocidae; genus Halichoerus; species Halichoerus grypus. The sequence continues at coordinate 196,586,886 of NC_135712.1, read as the reverse complement.
TTTCATTGGGTCATTAACATGTTCACTTAAGTAAATGACATTTCTCAGGCTCCCTTGCGCTCGAGTGGTCATGTGATACTCACTGACCAATGAGATGTCTCTGGGTGGTTCTTTTGGAAAGCTCTGTAAGAATGCAAGTGGGTCCTTTTTGTCATTTTACCTTCACCCTCTTCTTCCCTGAAAAGTAAATATGATAGTCAGCACTCTGGTAACCATTTTGAGAGCATGAGAACAAGGCTCACATCCCTAAGATAGTGAGGAAGAGCAAATGAGAACATAGTAGCTTAGTTCCATGAACTGCCACAACCAGGCCTGGACTGTCCACACTCAGATTTATGTGATGCAAAAACATACCTCTAGTTTGTTGATCTCGTCATATTTTAGATTTGTTTTTTGCTGAACATAATTTATAATTTATATGGAAGCTATACACCTTATTCCTTTTCTTCTAGTACTTACACTTAGATTCATTTTAACACTTACACTTTAAATTTTACATTGGGGGCACCTGGGTGGCTCAGTTGGTTAAGGGTCTGCTTTTGGCTTAGGTCATGATTTCAGGGTCCTGGGATAGAGCCCCGTGTCAGGCTCTCTGCTCAGCAGGGAGTCTGCTTCTCCCTCTCCCTTTCTCTCTGTGCTATCTCTCATTCTCACTCTCAAATATATAAAAATAAAATCTTTTAAAAAAATTAGTACATTGTGGACTATTCTGAGCAAATCAGTATCTATCGCTTCTACCCCAAAGCAGGCAAGAACTTCAGCCCAATTTTCTTTACTTCACCCAGTGCCTCCAGCATCCTCTCATGTTGGTGTCATCTGAGATAGTACACATATTTTTTATAGAAAAATCTTGTTTGTAACAATAAATTTTATTGGGGCGCCTGGATGGCTCAGTCAGTTAAGCATCTGCCTTCAGCTCAGGTTATGATCCCAGGGTCCTGGGATTGAGTCCCGCATCAGGCTCCCTGCTCAGCAGGGAGCCTGCTTCTCCCTCTGCCTGCCACTTCCCCACGATTGTGCTCTCTTTCTCTGACAAATAAATAAAATCTTAAAAAAAAACCACACACACTCACAATAAATTTTACTGACATCTGTACTCATCACTACCTCTTACATCATTCTCCTGTATTCATTTTTCTTTGTCATGGAATTCATTTCCCAGAAGTACTTTCAGAGACTTCCAATGTAGACATTTTTTGAACTCATGACCCTGAGATCAAGACCTGAGATCAAGAGTCAGACGCTTAACCGACTGAGCCACCCAGGTGCCCCTGATGTAAACTTTGAATTGACAAAAATGTCTTTCATTTTGCCTTATACTTGAATGCTGTTGTGGGTGGTATATCATTCAATGATTATTACATTTCTTTTCTTTCAGAGCATTGAGATGTCACTCTACTTTCTCTTCATACCCACGGTTTCTGCTGAGAAGGCTGATGTCAATCTGAAACTTATTCCTTAGTGGGTAGTTTGTGGATTTTTTTTTCCTCTTCAAATGTTTACATATATTATCTTCATCAGTTATGAGATTGTGCTGCGACCTGTTTGGAGCTCCGTCTGTTTTCCTTCACCTATTTTAGGGCAATTGAGTCTCTTTAATGAGTTCTGGGAAACTGATTAATGCCTTGAAGGTTCCTACTCTTTTTTTTTTTAAGATTTTATTTATTTATTTGTCAGAGAGAGTGAATGAGAGAGAGAGAGTGAGCACAAGCAGAGGGAGTCACAGGCAGAGGGAGAAGCAGGCTTCCAGCCTGATGCGGGGCTCAGTCCCAGGACTCCAGGATCATGACCTGAGCAGAAGGCAGACGCTTAACTGACTGAGCCACCCAAACATCCTTTTTTTTTTTTTTTTAAGATTTTATTTATTTGAAAGTGAGAGAGCACTAACTGGGAGAAGGGCAGAGAAAGAGGGAGAAGCAGACTCCCCACTGAGCAGGGAGACCATGCGGGGCTCCATCCTAAGACCTTGTGATCATGACCTGAGCTAAAGGCAGACATTTAACCAACTGAGCCACCCAGGTGCCCCAAAGATTCCTACTCTTCATATCTGTGCTTCCTTTCTCGGGAACACTAATTTAACCATGTCTAGAACTTCTGGATGGGTGCTCCATTTTTAAATTTACTTTTCTTTAACCTTTTCATTTCTCTGCATCTTTCCCTTTTCTGCTGCCTTTCAAAAGGAGTTCTTTTGTCAAAGTTTCCACTCATTAACTTTGGTTATGTCCATTCTGCTATTCATCCCATCTCTCAAGTTAGAATTTTAATACTGTTCCTTTCTAAGATCCAGAAATAGCTCCTTTTAATAATGGTTTATTCTTTTACGGCTAAGATGTCTCCTCCCATCCACTGAGAATATTAATTTCACTTCTTTAAGTTGCCTTCTTAGTCTTTCCCTTGGCCATTGTGTTTCTTATTGTTGGGTGTAGGGATGCTTTTTCGTGCAGTTGGTTTCCTCCAAAGTTTGATGATTCTTGCTCAGATGCTCATCTTTGTTTTGCGATTTCCTCTTCACCTGTTGATGATTACCATGTCCATGGGACATACAGGGAGGTATGGAGTAGGCTTTCACAGTCAATGATCTCCTGGGCAGGAGTCTTGCTGTGCAAGGGTGTCACATGGCATCAGGTCCTGCCACACCTCCCCAGACCAATCACAGCTCCTCCCTGGAGATAGGCCCTCTCTTGCCAACCACAGGCTCAGCTAGAGTTGGCTACTCCTCCTATGGTTATAACCCCCCAACTAGCCGCCATGGTAGCCAACAGCCCCTGCTGCCTCCTGAACCAGCTGCTGCCAAGTTTGGAGGGACTGCATGGCCACTCTCTTCTTTTGTAGGAGATCTTTTTTAGAGCTTTGATATATTTTCTTTCAGTGTTTTCACATCTACCTTGTGTCCTTTAAGTAGTCCACATAGTTTCTGTCCATTGAAGTTCCTTTCCTAAATTTTTAGGTACTATTAGAAATATTTTAAATAAATATATTCTTTTTCTATTATTCCTATGAATTTATACCAAGAGAAGAATATCTGAGCCTGTGTTCAAAAATTTTGATCCATTTTCTCATGGGACATTTTTTTTCAGTTTTCTTTATGATCATGTTTCCTTGAGGTTTGAGGTAAAAATGTTGAAGCAGATTTTAGTAAGTGACAATTTTCTTCTGCCGATAGTTTATCTCTATTTTTAAATGGAAATTTTAGTTTCTTCTCATCTTTTCCCTCATTTTCTTCTCTTCCCTTCCTGAACAATTTAGTCTGAAATTCATTAGGCTGGGCAGTGCAACATAGGTATACCAGGGCAAGAGATACTGTGACACAAGACAGGGTATGCATCCCAAGAGGGTGAAGAAGGTGTTGGCATCAGAGGGCTCCCCAGTTTGGAACTCAGGCAAGGTAGAGGGGGGTTTGGACACGGGGGTTCAAGGTCATGGCAGTAGTGGGTACCATACCATGGGCAGGGTGAGGCATCTTTAGTGGTGTAGGAAGCCAAAACTTGAGCACAGCAATGAGGATATCTGTGCAGAGGGTATCCTGACATTTCATGTCAGCCCACGTTGGGTGAGAAGGGCATTCACACAGGACAGCAACTAATGTGGGATACATGAAGAGGGTAATGGCCTAGCAGGGTGTCAGAGCTCAAGCAGGGTGAGGACAATGTCTGCATAGCCAGCAGCAGCCATGGAAGATTGGTTACATACAGGGGAAATCAGATAAGAAAATTTACTAAGGGGGCGCCTGGGTGGCTCAGTTGGTTGGGTGTCCACCTTCGACTCAGGTCGTGATCCCAGGGTCCTGGGATCGAGCCCCACATCGGGCTCCTTGCTCGGCGGGGAGCCTGCTTCTCCCTCTCTCTCTGCCTGCTGCTTCCTGTGCTTGTGTGCTCTCTCTGTCAAATAAATAGATGGAATCTTTGAAAAAAAGTTTATTAAGTATGGTACTGGCATAAAAACAGACACATAGATCAATGGAACAGAACAGAGAACCCAGAAATGGACCCTCAACTCTATAGTCAACTAATCTTTGACAAAGCAGGAAAGAATGTCAAATGGAAAAAAGACAGTCTCTTCAACAAATGGTATTGGGAAAGTTGGACAGCCCTATGCAGAAGAATGAAACTGGACCATTTCCTAAACCACACACAAAAATAGACTCAAAATGGATGAAAGACCTAAATGTGAGACAGGAGTCCATCAAAATCCTAGAGGAGAACACAGGCAGCAACCTCTTTGACCTCAGCCACAGCAACTTCTTGCTAGACATGTTCCAGAGGCAAGGGAAGCAAAAGCAAAAATGAACTATTGGGACTTCAATCAGGATAAAAAGCTGTTGCACAGCCAAGGAAACAATCAACAAAACTAAAAGGCAGGGGCGCCTGGGTGGCTCAGTCGGTTAAGTGTCTGCTTTCAGCTCAGGTGGTGATCTTGGGATGGAGCCCATGTTGGACTCCTTGCTCAATGGGGAGTCTGCTTCTCCCTCTCCCTCTGCCCTTCTCCCCCCCCCCCCCCCCCGCTGCTTGTGCTCTCTCTCTCTCTCAAATAAATAAATAAAATCTTAAGGAAAAAAAAAACCTAAAAGGCAACCTATGGAATGGGAGAAGATATTCGCAAATGACATATCAGATAAAGGGCTAGTATCCAAAATCTATAAAGAACTTACAAACTCAACACCCCAAAGCAAAAAATCTAGTCAAGAAATGGGCAGAAGACATGAGCAGACATTTCTCCAATGAAGACATACAAATGGCCAACAGACACATGAAAAAATGCTCAACATCCCTTGGCATCAGGGAAATACAAATCCAAACCACAGTGAGACACCACTTCACACAGGTCAGAATGGCTAAAATTAACAAATCAGGAAACAGAGGTTGGCGAGGATGCGGAGAGAGGGGAACCCTCTTACACTGTTGGTGGGAATGCAAACTGGTGCAGCCACTCTGGAAAACAGTATGGAGGTTCCTCAAAAAGTTGAAAATAGAACTACCTTATGACCCAACAATTGCACTAGTAGGTATTTACCCAAAGGATATAAACCTAGTGATTTGAAGGGGCACATGCACCCCAATGTTTATAGTAGCAATGTCCACAATAGCCAAACTATGGAAAGAGCCCAGATGTCCATTGACAGATGAATGGATAAAGATGTGGTATATATATATACAATGGAATATTACTCAGCCATCAAAAAGAATGAAATCTTGCCATTTGCAATGTCGTGGATGGAACTAGAAGGTATTATGCTAAGTGAAATAAGTCAGAGAAAGACAAATCCATATGATTTCACTCATATGTGTAATTTAAGAAACAAAACAGATGAACATAAGAGAGGGGAAGGAAAAATAAAATGAAGTGAAAACAGAGAGGGAGGCAAACCATAAGAGATGCCAAACTCTAGGAAACAAACTGAGGGTTGTTGGAGGGGAGGCGGCTGGGGGATGGGGTAATTGGGTGATGGGCATAAGGAGGGCACTTGATATAATGAGCACTGGGTGTTATATGCAACTGATGAATCACTAAATTCCACCCCTAAAACTAATAGTACACTATATGTTAACTAAATTGAATTTAAATAAAAAATTTAAAAATAAAAAATAAAGTAAAAATAAAAGAAAATTTATTAAAATGGGAGCCAGGTATCTTAATTTTGGAAACAAGAGGTAGAAATATAGAAAGGAGAAAACTAGAATGAACTCTTTGACTTTAGATTGGGATTAGAGATATCAATGTGAACTCATACGTTTCAATATAGATAGATGATAAATGATACAGATGATAGTGTTGTGTGCGGTGTGTGTGCACAAACATATATTCCCTATCTCTGAACACTGAGAGGCTGGGACCAGCAGCGCCCCAATAATGATGAGCATACTTTGCTGTGCTCTCCTGGGCCACTCCACTGCATCCCCAAATTTGCTGTTTTTCCTGGCTGCCAGTTTTTAAGGTGGGTGTGACCCCTTTCCTTGTTTTGTTGCTGATGCTGAATTTTTATGACACTTGACATTTGCACTGAAAGATGATAATCAGTCCCACTTTACAGCTGAGGAAACTGGGGCTCAGAGAGGTAAAATGACATGTCCACAGCGACACAGCAGCGAGTGATGGAACAAGGGATCTGACCTAGGCCAGTTTGACTCCAAAGTCCCTGGTCTTTACTCTGAGACACTGAACACAAGAGAGAAAGGTAGGCAAGGAAAAAGGAGACAGAAATCCTTCAAAGAGTGAGAGACCAGGACCTGTGTGAAACACGGGAGTAGGACATGGAGGAACAGAGCAAGAAATGCAGAGCTCATGCTCCAGGGCAAGACAGAGAGCTGGAACCTGAGACCTCCAGGCAACATCTCAGAACCTCTGTGAGCTGAAGGACTAGTTTGTCAGGGCAGAGTAAATGGAGCAGAACCAGACATAGGGCTTCTGAGCTTGCAGTCTTGATGAAGAATAACTCAAGACTCCAGGACCCTCTCTGTCTATGGGAAACCACAGGATAGCTGTGCCCAGATGGGCAGAGGGACAGCCTAACCTTGATCTCTTAATGGGCTTTTTATCACCATTAGGCCCCAATTCCACCCCAGGTGGCAACTTTTTGTAGGAAGTGACTGTCAGAGGCACCAGCTCCAGCAGGACCAGCCTCTGCTTAGCCTGGGCCTGGAGTCAGGGTGAGGGAGACATGGCCTATCCTTCTCAACGCTGGATCTGTGACCTGACACTCACTAGAGGCTTTGGCTAGCAGTGGAGTGCCTTCTTTCCCATCTCCACCCTTGTGGAACCTCCTGCACCCCACCAGATCTGAAGGGGAATGAATCCTAGCCTCCATTTGGGGCTGAAGGGTGAAAGACAGAGGTTGAAGTAGGAATGAGGACTGGGCTATACACTCTGACAGTGTCCAGTTTGGGTCTCAGATTCTGACATGGAGGCTATACAGTCACCAGTTGGGCAGAGAGCTGTTGAAGGAGGCCATTGAGAGGACATGACTGCCCATTGACCCACAAGCTGGACCCAGGCAACTAAAGGTTCCTCGCCTCCTCCCTTGTCCTTGGAATGTGCATGCCACCCACCATCCCACAGTGAGAGCCATTTTCAAGGACACAACCTTGAGAGAGCAATGTGGTTTTGAGAACATCTGGACAGTATATGAGACTGAAACTTGTTAAGGCCTCTATATAAATTTTTAAGATTCTGGCAGGCAGTGGGCTCCTGGGTGGCTCCATCTGTTGAACATCTGACTCTTGGTTTCAGCTCAGATCATGATTTCATGGGTTGTGGGATCGAGCCCCAAGTTGGGCTCTGTGCTCAGCAAGGAGTCTGCTTGAAGATTCTCTCCCTCTGCCCCTCCCCCACACTCTCTCTCTAAAATAAAAGAATAAATCTTTAAAAAAAAAGGATTTTGGCGGGTGAGACCTACTCACCTAGCAACCACCCAAGACAAGCCTCATATGCAAGTTCACTTGCTTATTAAGCTTGCCACCTGCCAATCTGGAATGGCCTGCTTCCTCCTTCCATCTCTCCTTGTCCTCTGTGTATAGGGGCCAGTTTATGAACCAATGGGAGCCAGGATCACAGAGCTTGGGGTGGGTGTGTTCCTTTCAATCATGGTGGTAAGAGAACAAGCCCTGAGCAACTAGACCTAGGTGGGTGAATTCCTGACAAATGTGCTGCCGTTGCCATCACCAACCACCACCTTCCAGGACTCCATTATATGCAACCTTGGGGAGGGGCACCAATTTACATGAAGGATGCTCCCCGAGTTGGCCAACATGGCACCTCTGTTCCACCAACTTTTCAACTTATGGCAGACCTTGCAAATTAATCACAGTCTCTGCTCAGTCTGGGCAAAGCCTCAGAATTCTTCCCAAAATCCTCGGACAACCCCTGCCCGTTCCTCAGAGCTAGCATATGAGATGCCAATATCTGCCATCATTTACCCTGACCTCCTGGAACTTGTCAAACAGAGAGGCTGGGGGAAGACCACTTCACTGCTTTATTGGGAGGGGAATACACTCTGACACAACGCAAGGCCCTGAGCCCAGCAAGATCTCTAGCTCGAGATGCAGCTGGTTGGCCGTGACTCGGTAATGGCCCTTGATGAAACCCCGGGAAGCACAGGAGTGGCATCTCCAGTAGGCCTGGATAATGAGGGCAGCATTGAGCAGACGGCAATAGCGCCTACGGATGCGCCACATGCGGACCCAGGACTGCAGCTTGACTGCCGCCCACTCGTTCCGTGTAAACGTCTCCAGTGCTGCACGCCGCCTCTTCTCCATCAGCTTTGTCAGGATGTTCTTCCACCAGCGCTGAATGACCAGTGCTCTGATTACTGCATGCAGCAGTGTCCGGCGCACGAGGGTGCCCCGCCACCAGGCCTGGATCTTTATGACTTCTGGATTACTGGTAGAGGGCTTATCTTGGTTTCCTGGGATCTTGCAAGAAAAAAGAGGGGTCATTCAGAGAATGTTCCCCACCTGCTTGAGTCTTGGGGCATGCCAGAAAGGAACCCTGATTCCCTATCAACAATCAGCCCTTCTTCTGGAGCTCAGGAGCCCTGGACCGGCACTGGCTGGAACCAGAAGACCAGGTAGGTGTCCTGTCTCTGCCACTCTCTGGTTAATGGGCATGGACACATGTTGACCTCTGAATCTCAAAGTCCCCATCTATAAAATGGGAGTACATCTGCCCTGTCTACCCAGTTTTATATGGATCAAGTTGGCCAGCCTAGGGCAAGATCTATGCGTCAAAGAGTTACATATTCCACCTGAATGTGCCCAACTGATCAGGACCTATGATCCTTCCCTTCAGACCCCACCCCCTTGCTAGAGAAGTAGCATCCTTTGCTAATCCTGTCCTTTCATCCTTGACTCCAGCTCCAAACCACAACCTCTTCTCTTCCTCTGTCATGTTATAGTATTAAGTTTCCCCCACCCCATAAAGTTCTACCTCTTATCTCTTCCCCATCCTTATTTCTCTTGACTTTCACATTTTAAGTCTTAATTAACAAGCAAACATACATGCACAAGCTCAAATACACACCACACTATTGATTAAGCCCAGCTTCCCATATGTTAGCCACTCTGTTCCACAAACACAGCCCCTATATTCCCAGCCCCAGCCCTGTGTGGCCTTGGGGAGGGGCTCATACTTGTCTATCTCCATTATTAGCACCATCCACTTTATCAGTCTTGACTGTATCTACATCTTCAGCCTGAAAAAAAATGGGGAAAGAGAACAAACAAGAATGAGTTTATTCCTGTTCTTAGCTCTGGATCATGCAAAAAACACTAGCCACAAGCACTAGGACACAAAGACCAGAGGCATCCAAGTCAGGGTTCCTCCTACCTCCACCTTCTTCTCTGAGGTCAGTAATTCTGGGGATAAACCAGTCGGTTCCTCTTTCTGCTGAGGCTCATCTTCAGTTTGATCATTAATTTGTTCAGGCTGCTCCTTCTCCTGAAATCAGCAGTTAGGGAAAAGGCAAGAGTGAAGTTGCCCTCCCTCTCTGTCTGTTCAGTATCCCACACATCCCCAGCTTCTGGGGCTTCCCAGAGTATTCATATGCCAGGGGATCCCCTCATCCTAAGATATCTATGGGGACATCCCTAAAAAGCCTGGTTTGTCTGTCTCTTGCTTACTCACCATTGGTCCCACATGGATTGGGTGTAGATGGTTCAAATCCCCTCATGTCTGTGTTCCTTTAGCCATGGATGCGTAGATAGAGTGGATAGGGAGACCTATGATGTCATAAGGGCAGTTATGACTCAGGCACAAGGATGGCTCCCAAGAGTCGAACTCCCTCCAAGGAAAAGACAAAAGTGTTGGCCATTCTTTTCTGCTGGAAATGGTCAAAGCCCTGAATACAAAAGCCAATACAAATAAAAAACACCAGAAATACTGGCCCATTGATGTAAAGGTGTATAAAGATAACCAGTCATTGGTAATATCACCACTTGGTAAAATTGAGGATTGATTTAATGGTTAGCAGTCTATTAATACTCAGAGAATACTAACAAATTACAACTGTTAAAAAATAATTAATTTAGGGACACCTGGCTGGCTCTGTCCGTAGAGCATGTGACTCTTGATCTCAGGGTCATGAGTTCAAGCCCCATGTTGGGCATAGAATTTACTTGTAAGTAAATTTAAAAATAAATTTTTTTTTAAATAATGAATTTGATCTATAGGTACTGATGAAGCAGTGTATCCAAGATATATTTATAAGTGAAAAAGTTAAAGATCTTTATGATCCCATTCATGTAAATAAAACCATCAAGATACATAATTATACATATATATTGTAAATGCACATAAAGGGGGAGAAAGTTATATCCACCAAATTGCTACCAATGATAATATTAGAAGAGTTGAATTGCTGACCCATCTATACAATGCCCAGGGAACTCCATGAGGCTCCCAGGACCAGCTGGGGCCCCCATCTCAGACTATAATGGGCTCAAGTGCTCTCCTGTCTTCTGCCCCTGAGAGACTCAAGGCCACATCATATGGCTGAGGAGTGGCCACTACAGAAGTTCTTAGCTCTGTTCTTATTTCTGAACCATGCAAAAGACACTTGACCCAAGACCCTGGACACTAGGTGGGACCCTCCCTACCTCTGCCTGCTCCTGTCTTCTGAAAACCCACCTGGTTAATGTGAGTAGCCAATTAGAGTCACAGCTCCAGGTGTCACTGAGAGTGCATTTGTCACACCTTCCAGAACACTGAGGTAAGCCTCATGACTGAGGAGTGGGGAGGGGCTAACAGAATAGCAGGTAGGGCTCAAAATGTATCAAAGGAACGTGAGTCCTTCTAACCAGACTCCATCAGGAAGCCAGCCACTGAGGATGCCTCACCTGCAGATTTCCCAACTGGCATATGGACATCCCTAGTACTCTGTGCTAATCACCCACATAATCCCTTATCTATGGCTGACTCCCTGTGTAGGCCCCTGAGGGTGGCAAGTAGGAGACTTTGCAGATGGCTAGTGAGTATGCATAGAAAGCCAGCTGACTCTGTGGAACTGAGAAAGAACACAAATTTGAGCGTTCAGCATTGCCCTCAGGGGAAACAAATGGTTGGCTATCAGAATCCAGCCTGGCTTTGCAAGATTGAGAGAAGACATACAATCTTAAGGATCCCCTCAAGAAGGAACAAGAAGTATGGAGCTGGTGTATATATAGAAAAGCTCCAAGAAATCCTCAGAATCCTTAGCAGGGCTGACAGAGAGAAAAAGGGGCAGAAAGCTTATTTAAAGAAATATTAGCTGAATACCTGAAACTAATGTAAATTGTATGCCAACTATACTTCAATAATAAAAAAAAAAGGAAGAAAGAATAGCTGAGAATATACAAACATGGGAAAAAATTTGGACATCCAGTTCATGACACTCATAAGTCCCCAGATTCAATCCAAAGAAATTTTATCAAAGACATATTATAGTAAAACTGTCTAAAATCAAAGATAAAGACTTTTAGGGGCACCTGGGTGGCTCAGTCGGTTGGCATCTGCCTTTGGCTCAGGTCTTGATCCCAGGGTCCTGGGATCAAGCCCCATATTTAGCTCCTTGCTCAGCGGGGAGCCTGCTTCTCCCTCTCCTCCCCACTCATGCTCTCTGTCACTATTTCTGTCTCTCTCTCTCAAATAAATAAAATCTTTAAAAAAAAAAAGATAAAGACTTTTAAAAGCAATAAGAGCAAAATTTTCTCACATACAAGGGAATCCCCATAAGGCTATCAGTAAATTTCTCAGCAGAACAGGCCATGAGAAAGTGATATATTCAAAGGGATGATATATTCAAAGTGCCGAAAGAAAAAAACAGCCAACCAGGAATAAAGCTGTCCTTTAGAAATGAAGAGGAGAAAAAGACTTTCCCAGACAAAAGCTGACAGTTCATCTCTCTTACCATTAGACCTGCCTTACAAGAAATGCCAAAAGGGGTTCTTCAAGCTGAAATGAAATGAGGCTAATTAATAACAGAAAACATATGAAAATATAAAGCACACTGGTAAAGGTAAGTATATAATCAAATTCAGAATACTCTAATATTGTAATCTGGTGGTGTGTTAATCACTTAACTCTAGTACAAAGATTAAAGGACAAAAGTATTAAAAATCACTATAGTGGGGCACCTGGGTGGCTCAGTCAGTTGAGTGTCAGACTCTTGGTTTTGGCTTGGGTCATGATCTCATAGGTTGTGAGATCAAGCCCCACCTTGGGCTCTGTGCTCAGCACAGAGTCTGCTTGAAGATTCTCTCCCTCTGCCCCTCTCCCCACTCGTGCGCATCCTCCCTCTCTTTCTAAAATAAATAGATAAATCTTGGGGCGCCTGGGTGGCTCAGTCAGTTAAGCGTCTGCCTTCGGCTCAGGTCATGATCTCAGGGTCCTGGGATCGAGCCCCGCATCAGGCTCCCTGCTCGGCAGGAAGCCTGCTTCTCCCTCTCCCACTCCCCCTGCTTGTGTTCCCTCTCTCGCTGTCTCTCTCTGTCAAATAAATAAATAAAATCTTTAAAAATAAATAAATAAAATAAAATAAATAGATGAATCTTTTTTAAAAAATCACTATAGCTACAATAACCTGTCAATGGATACACAATATAAAAAGATGTAAATTATGACATCAAAAACAAAATTGGGGGGAAGAGAAAAGGGTAGGTTGTGTATGCAATTGAAGTTATCAACTTAAAATAGACTATAAGATGTTTTATGTAAGCCTCATGATAACCACAAGGCACAAACCTACAGTAAATACACAAAAGAAAAAAAAAAAGGAAATCAAAGAATACCACTGTAGGGGCATTTGGCTGGCTCAGTCAGTAGAATGTGGGACTCTTAATCTCGGGGTTGTAAATTTGAGCCCCACATCAGGTATAGAGATTACTTTTAAAAAATCTTTTTTTAAAAAAAGATTTTATTAATTTATTTGTCAGAGAGAGAGAGCACAAGCAGGGAGAGTGGCAGGCAGAGCAGGCAGAGGAAGAAGCAGGCTCTTGCTGAGCAAGGAGCCCGATGCAGGACTTGATCCCAGGACCCTGGGACCATGACCTGAGCCAAAGGCAGATGCTTAACTGACTGAGCCACCCAGGCATCCCTAAAAAAATTTTTAAAAAAAAGCATAACCCTATGGAAAAACATCCAAAACATCAAAGAAAGACAGCAAGAGAAGAAAGGAACAAAAGAACTACAAAAGAACCAGAAAACAATTAATAAGATGACATTAGTAAATCCTTACCTATCAGTAAGTACTTTAAATGTAAATGGGTTAAATTCTCCAATCAAAAGACATTGACTAAATGGACCAAAACAACAACAACAACAACCGACCCAAGTATATGCTGCTTAACAGAGACTCACTTCTACTTTAAGGATACACATAAGCTAAAAGTGAAGGAAAAAGATATTCCATACAAATGGAACCAAAAGGGAGCAGAGGTACACACTTAGACAAAATAGGCTTACATTATTTGATTTCAAGACTTAAAGACTATAAAGTTACGGTAATCAAGACAATGTGGTTTTAGTTAAGAAGAGACAAATAGATCAATGAAACCGGATAATAAAGAAGCCAGAAATAGACACACGTTTACACAAGGTATTGATTTTTTTAATGTACAAAATAATTCAGTGCAGAAAGGAAATGCATCTTCAATGGGGAAAAAAAAAGAACTTGACCCTTATCTAAAATTATAGACAACACACACCCACACAGGATGGATCACAGACCTAAACAAAAACTAAAGCTAAAACTGTAAAGCTTGTAGAAGAAAACCCATGAGAATTATTTTGTGACCTTGGAGTTGACAAAGATTTCTTAGGACAGAGAAAACACTAAGTATAAAAGTTTGATACAATGGATTTCATCCAAATTAAAACCGTCTGTTCATCAAAAGACAGCATTTTTAAAAGTCAGCTGGGCTGCTCACTTCGGCAGCACATATACTAAAATGGAACAATACAGAAAAGATTAGCATGGCCCCCTTACCAACATGACACACAAATACATGAATTGTTCCATATTTTCCAGCGTGGTGACCATAGTCAACAATACTGTACAGTGTGTTTGAAAGTTGCTAAGAGAGTAAATCTTAAAAGTTCTCTTAACAAGTGTTCCCTAGGGGGCCAGTTGGTTAAGGATCTGACCAGCTCAGGTCATGATCTCTGGGTCCTGGGATTGAGCCCCGTGTCAGGCTCCACACTCAGCAGGGAGTCTGTTTGTCCCTCTCCCTCTGCTCTCCCTTGCTTTTTCTCTCTCAAATGAATAAATAAAATCTTAAAAAAAAAAAAAAGTTATCTTAACAAGAAAAAAAACCTGTAACGCTGTGGTGATAGATGTTAACTAGACTTATTGTGGTAAGCATTTTGCAGTATATACAAATATCAAATCATTATGCCATACACCTGAAACTAATATAATCTTGTATGTCAATTATACCTCAGTTTTTAAAAAAAGTCACAGACCGAGGAAAAGAACATTTACTATATATATGTGTGTGCATATATACATACGCGTATGGAGAGAGAGAGAATGTATATATTGTGTGCATATATATATAAATGACATGTGCATATATATATAAGTAAATGTGTATATATACATATATATTGTGTGTGTATATATATATTTGACAAAGATCTCATATCCAGGATAGAAGAACTTCTGCAACTTGAGAACAAAGATAAGCAACCCAATAAAAATGGGCAAAAGAGTTAATCAATACTTCATAAAAGAAGATATACACGGGTGCCTGGCTGGCTCAGTCAGTAGAGCATGTGACTCTTGATCTTGGGGTTGTGAGTTTGAGCTTCACATTGGGTGTAGAGATAATTTAAAAATAAAATCTTTAGGGGCACCTGGGTGTCTCAGTCAGTTAAACATCTGACTCTTGATTTCAGCTCAGGTTATGATCTCAGATCAAGCCCCACATCAGGCTCCACACTGGGCATGGAACCTGCTTAAGATTCTCTCTCCCTCTCTCTCTGCCCCACCCCCCACCCCCACACACAAACACACATGAACAATTTCTCAACATCATTACTGATTAGGGAGAGGCAAAACTTTTTTTTCCCCTCTTTTAAAATCTTTTTTTAATTTAATTTAATTTTATTAGGTTATGTTAGTCATGGTACAATACATCATTTGTTTTTGATGTAGTGATCCATGATTCATTGTTTTCATATAACACCCAGTGCTCCATGCAGTATGTGCCCTCCTCAATACCCATCACCGGGCTAACCCATCCCCCCACGCTCCTCCCCTCTAAAACCTTCAGTTTGTTTCTCGAAGTCCATAGTCTCTCACGGTTCATCTCCCCCTCCGATTTCCCCCCTTCATTTTCCCCTTCCTTCTCCTAATGCCCTCCATGCTATTCCTTATGTTCCACAAATAAGTGAAACCATATGATAATTGACTTTCTCTGCTTGACTTATTTCACTTAGCATAATCTCCTCCAGTCCCATCCATGTTGATGTAAAAGTTGGGTATTCATCCTTTCTGATGGCTGAGTACTATTCCTTTGTATATATGGACCACTTTGGAAAACAGTTATTAAAAAATTAAAAATAGAGCTACTCTATGACCCAGCAATTGCACTACTGGGTATTTACCCCGAAGACATAGATGTAGTGAAAAGAAGGGCCATATGCACCCCAATGTTCATAGCAGCAATGTCTGCAAACTGTGGAAAGAGCTGAGATGCCCTTCAACAGCTGAATGGATAAGGGAGAGGCAAAACTTAAACCACAATGGGTTACCACTACTTATCTATTAAAATGGCTAAATTTTTAAAAATTTTTAGAAACTGAGAACCAAACATTGGCAAAATGGAACTACCAATTTGGAAATTAGTTTGGCTGCTCCTGATAAAATTAAGCATACACCTACACCTACTCTGTGACTCAGCAATTCCACTCCTAGGTACTTACTCAAGAGAAATGAAAATGTACGTTCACAGAAAGACTTGTACAGGAATGTTTGTAGCATTAAATTCATAACAGTTAAATACTGGAGACAAGTCAAATGTCTGTGAAAAGGAGAATGGATAAATAAGTGTTATGAGTATACTCATAAAATACTATTAAACCATAAAAAGGAAAGAACTAATGATACATACAATGACACTGACAAATCTTACAGACATCATGTTGAGGGGCAAAAAAGCCAAACACAAAACAGAATACATTGTATAATTCCATGTATGAAGTTTGATAACATGCAAAACTAATACATAATGATAGAAATCAGAACCATGGTTACCTCTGAGAATTGGGATGGATTAGAAAGAGGCACAAAGGGACTTTCTGGGGTGATAGAACTGTCTTATATCTTGATGAGGTATAGATTTATGGGATATATGCGTTTGTCAAGACTCATTTAACTGAACATTTAGAATTTCTTCATTTCATTATACATAAATTATACCTTGATTTTTTAAAATGAAGTTAAAATAAAGCCATTTTCAGAAAAATAAGAGTTCAGAAAACAAAATTGCTAGCAGATTCACTCTACAAGAAATGCTAAAGGAAGATCCCAAATGGAAGCTCGCATCAGCAGGTGGAAATAATAGTCCAGAAGTAGTAATACTGAATAAATAGAAAAGACCATCTTTTAAAAAAATTTTTTTTTATTTTAATTCCAGTATAGTTAATATACCATGTTATATTAGTTTCAGGTGTACAATATAGTCATTCAATAATTTTATACATTGCTCAGTGCTCATCACAACAAGTACACTCCTTAATCCCTGTCATCTATTTCACCCATCCCTCTACCCACCTGCCCTCTGGTAACCATCAGTTTGTTCTCCATAGTTAAAAGTTTGTTTCTTGGTTTTTTTCTCTCTCTCTTTTTTTCCCCTTTGTTTGTTTTGTGTCTTATATTCCACATGGGAGTGAAATCATGTGGTATTTGTCTTTCTCTGACATTTCACTTAGCATTATAGTCTCTAGATAAATCCATGTTGTTGTAAATGGCAAGATTTCATGATTTTATGGCTGAATAATATATATATATACACCACATCTTTTTTTAAAAGACAGATTTATTTATTTATTTATTTATTTATTTGAGAGAGAGCATGAGTGGGAGAGGCAGAGGGAGAGGGAGAGAGAGTCTCAAGCAGAATGGAGCTGATGCAGGGCTCAATCTCAGGACCCTGAGATCACAACTTATGCTGAAACCAAGAGTCGGACATTTAACCAACTGTGTCACCCAGCACCCCACATCTTCTTTATTCATTCATCTATTGGTGGACACTTTGGGCTGCTTCCATAATTTGTCTATTGTAAATAATGCTGCAATAACCATAAGGGTGCATATATCCTTTAAAATAAGTGCTTTTGTATTCTTTTTAAAAATCCATTACTTAAATTCAATTTAGTTAACATATAGTGTATTATTAGTTTTAGGGGTGGAATTTAGTGATTCATCAGTTGCATATAACACCTAGTGCTCATTATATTAAGTGCCCTCCTTAACGCCCACCACCCAATTACCCCATCCCCCCACCTACTTCCCCAACAACCTTCAGTTTGTTTCCTAGAGTTCAGCATCTCTTATGGTTTGTCTCCTTCTCTGTTTTCATCTTATTTTATTTTTCCTTCCCTTCCCCTATGTTCAACTGTTTTGTTTCTTAAATTCCACATATGAGTGAAATCATATGGTATTTGTCTTTCTCTGACTGACTTATTTCACCCTCTAAAAATGAAAAAATGCTCAGAGGGTATTATTAGCATAATACCCTCTAGTTCCATCCACGTCGTTGCAAATGGCAAGATTTAGTTATTTGTGATGCTTGAGTAATATTCCATTGTGCGCACACGTGCATGCGCATGTGTGTGTATCACATCTTTTATTTTATTTTATTTTTTTAAAGATTTCACCCATTTATTTGAGAGAGAGAGCACAAGCAGGGGGAGGGGCAGAGGGAGAGGGAGAAGCAGACTCCGCACTGAACAGGGAGCCCAATGTGGGGCTCGATCCCAGGACCCCGGGATCATAACCTGAACTGAAGGCAGATGCCTGACTGAGCCACCCAGGCACCCCTCACATCTTTTTTTTTTTTAAGATTTTATTTATTTACTTGAGAGAGACAGAACAAGAGCACAAGCGGGGGCGGGGGCAGAGGAGCAGATTCCCCACTGAGCAGGGAGCTCAATGTTGGGCTCAATCCCAGGATCCCGGGATCATGACCCAAGCCAAAGGCAGATGCTTAACCGACGAAGCCACCCAGGTGCCCCTATACCACATCGTCTTCATCCATTCATCTGTCAATGGACATCTGGGCTCTTTCCATAGTTTGGCTATTGTGGACATTGCTACTATAAACATTGGGGTGCATGTGCCCCTTCAAATCACTAGGTTTATATCCTTTGGGTAAATACATACTAGTGCAATTGCTGGGTCATAAGGTAGTTCTATTTTCAACTTTTTGAGGAACCTCCATACTGTTTTCCAGAGTGGCTGCACCAGTTTGCATTCCCACCAACAGTGTAAGAGGGTTCCCCTCTCTCCGCATCCTCGCCAACCTCTGTTGTTTCCTGATTTGTTAATTTTAGCCGTTCTGACCTGTGTGAAGTGGTGTCTCACTGTGGTTTGGATTTGTATTTCCCTGATGCCAAGGGATGTTGAGCATTTTTTCATGTGTCTGTTGGCCATTTGTATGTCTTCATTGGAGAATTGTCTGCTCATGTCTTCTGCCCATTTCTTGACTAGATTTTTTGCTTTTGGGTGTTGAGTTTGTAAGTTCTTTATAGATTTTGGATACTAGCCCTTTATCTGATATGTCATTTGCGAATATCTTCTCCCATTCCATAGGTTGCCTTTTAGGTTTTTTTTTTTCCTTAAGATTTTATTTATTTATTTGAGAGAGAGAGAGCACAAGCAGCTGGGGGGGGGAGGGCAGAGGGAGAGGGAGAAGCAGACTCCCCATTGAGCAAGGAGTCCAACATGGGCTCCATGCCAAGATCACCACCTGAGCTGAAGGCAGACACTTAACTGACTGAGCCACCCAGGCGCCCCTGCCTTTTAGTTTTGTTGTTTCCTTGGCTGCGCAACAGCTTTTTATCCTGATGAAGTCCCAATAGTTCATTTTTGCTTTTGCTTCCCTTGCCTCTGGAACATGTCTAGCAAGAAGTTGCTGTGGCTGAGATCAAAGAGTTTGCTGCCTGTGTTCTCCTCTAGGATTTTGATGGACTCCTGTCTCACATTTAGGTCTTTCATCCATTTTGAGTTTATTTTTGTGTATGGTGTAAGAAAGTGGTCCAGTTTCATTCTTCTGCATAGGGCTGTCCAATTTTTCCAATACCATTTGTTGAAGAGATTTTCCATCGGATATTCTTTCCTGCTTTGTTGGGGTCCATTTCTGGGTTCTCCATCCTGTTCCATTGATCTTTGTGTCTGTTTTTGTGCCAGTACCATACTGTCTTGATGATTACAACTTTGTAATACAGCTTGAAATCTGGAATTGTGATGCCTCCAGCTTTGGTTTTCTTTTTCAACATTACTTTGGCTAATCGGGGTCTTTTCTGGTTCCACGCAAATTTTAAGATTGTTTGTTCCAGCTCTGTGAAAAATGTTGATGGTATTTTGGTAGGGATTGCATTGAATATGTAGATTGCTTTGCGTAGTATAGACATTTTAACAATATTTGTTCTTTCAATCCATGAGCATGGAATGTTTTTCCATTTCTTTATGTCTTCCTCAATTTCTTTCATAAGTGTTCTATGGTTTTCAGAGTACAGATCCTTTACCGCTAGTATTTTTGTATTCTTTGGGTAAATACCCAGTAGTGTGACTACTGGATCATAAAGTAGTTCTCTTTTTAAATTTTTGAGGAAATCCATACTGTTTTCCAGAGTGGCTGCACCAGTCTGCATTCCTGCCAACAGTGCACAAGGGTTCCTTTTTCTCCACATCCTTGCCAACATTTGTTGTTTCTTGCGTTTTTTATTTTAGCCATTCTGACAGGTATGAAGTGATAATCTCATTGTTGTTTTATGTTTACCTGATGATGAGTGATGTTGAGCATCTTTTCATGTGTGTGTTGGCCATCTGGATGTCTAGAAAAGACCATCTCTTAAAATTTCTTTAAAATACCATGGAGTCCAGTGCCAGCAAGATGGAGCAAGAGTACTACAGCTGATCTTTCCCAATGATGACAACTAAAAAGTCTGGAAAGAATACAGAAAGCAACTGGACTCTGGATAGTGGACAATAGTAGGTGGATTGGGGAAGAAAATCTTGAAGAACAATCAGTTCTGGTTTCCATGTCATAATTGAAGGCAGCCCAAAATGCAGAACTGCACTAGTGTGGATGGCAAATAATCTAAAAGACAGCCCCTTCTGATTAATTCTTAAGGAAAAAGACCATCATTTAATGTTAGAAGTATCAGACAACAATGTTTAAATAGTTATTATAACCATCATCCATGCTGGTAAAGGTGAACCCTTTCTAAATGAATGGAAATGTAGTTCTCAGAAGAGACATCAAAACTAAAACAAAAATGGGACACCTGGGTGGCTCAGTCAGTTAAGCATCTGCCTTCAGCTCAGGTCATGATCCCAGGGTCCTGGGATTGAGACCCACATTGGGCTCCTTGCTCAGCGGGGAGCCTGCTTCTCCCTCTCCCCCTGCCTACCACTCCCTCTCCTTGTGCTCTCTCTCTGACAAATAAATAAATAACATCTTTAAAAAAAAAAAAAAACTAAAACAAAAGTGGGGTACCTGGCTGGCTCAGTTGGTAGACCTTATGACTCTTGATCTTGGGGTTGTGAGTTCAAGCCCCATGTTGGGTGTAGAGATGTTGGGTATTAAAGAGGGCACATACTGAATGGAGCACGGGGTGTTATACGCAAACAATGAATCATGGAACACTACATCAAAAACTAATGATGTAATGTATGGTGATTAACATAATAAAGAAAATAATACCTTTGGGTACCATAGTAAATCTACCTCGGAAGTGTGAGTTAAAAATGTTTGTAAAGGGCACCTGGGTGGCTCAGCTGGTTAAGCGGCTGCCTTCAGCTCAGGTCATGATCCCAGGGTCCTGGGATCGAGCCCCGCATCAGGCTCCCTGCTCGGCAGGGAGCCTGCTTCTCCCTCTCCCTCTGCCTGCCTCTCTGCCTACCTGTGCTCTCTATCTCTCTGTCAAATAAATAAAAAAAATATATTTAAAAAAAAAAAAAAAAAAAAAAAGTTTGTAAAATGTTTTATAAATATGATTAATAATGAAATATAAATAAAAATAAAGAAAGAGGAATCATGTGGAAACTTTATAACTGTAAAATACAATATCTGAAATAAAGAACTCACTGATAGGCTCTCAGCAGAATGCAGATGACAGAGAAATCAATCAGTAAGCTTGAATACAGAGCAATAAAAATGAGAGAATCCAGAGAGAAAAAATATTGAGAAAAAAATTAAAAGAGGCTCAGCAGCCTGTGGAACAATATTAGAAGGTCTAACACTTATGTTATTAGAGTCCCAGAAAGAAGAAATTGAGGTAGAAAGTGGGGCACGGTGTGGCTTGGGTCATGATCTCAGGGTCATGGGATCAAGTCCTGTGTTGGGCTCCATGCTGCGCATGGAGTCTGCTTAAGATTCTCTAACTACACTCCTCTTGGCTCGTGAGCAATCTCTCTTAAAAAAAAAAAGAAAAAAAGAACCTCTCCTAATTGATAATAAAATTACGGCATCAGCATAAAAAAATGGTGACAATGGTAAATTCTGTTACGTGTATTTTAACCACAATAAGAAACAAAGAAAAAGATGTATTCAAGAAAACCATGCCCAGACATATCACAATCAAACTGCTGAAAATCAAAGATAAAAAAAATCATAAAAGCAGCCAGAAGAAAAATGATGCATTACTTATAGAGGACCAACAATTCAAGACTGTGGATTTCTCCCAGTAGGAATGTGCCCATAGGAAAGGGGTTCGTATATGAAGGTGCACTTCAATGTTGCTTTGCCGTGTCTTTCAGGAAGTATGCTTATGCCATGATTGAGCTCAATTTGAGGCAGGACGCAGGAAGCGAATTCTATCACCACCTTCCGATCCAGAACAGGATTTTTGGGGGTTCGATCTGAACCTGACCCCCCCTGGGCCCCGAAGGATGCAGGCAGGCAGGAGCAGGTCTGTCTGAGGGGAGGCCTCCTGAGCAGGGGAACAGGAGGGAAGCCCTGTGGCTTCCTCCCCTGAAGGGACCACGCTGCCCCTTGGGAACCACAGACTCAGTGGTTGAGCCCAATGGGTTAAGAAAAGGTTAGAGCAGAATCCATTACATTCTCTTCTCATTTCCCATTAAGAGGAGATTTTACTGCACCTCAACACCTCCAGTCTGCCTCCTCTGGCTTCGCTGGTGGCAGGAGTGAATTATCCAGTGGGTAAAATCAGCAGAAAGAACATTCCTGTGACAGCCAGGCTGTCAGTCAGACCAAGGACAGAGCTATTCCCAAGTCGGACACTTGTCCCCAGGTGGTTGGCAGTGCAGTGTCCCACCCCACCCACCCCCAGCTGACCTGGCCTGGGTGGGGCAGGTTGGCCTGACTTGCAGGCCTAGCTGTCTTCATTTCAGTTCTCAGACTCCACAGCCAGCCCGGACACATAACTGGACAGCCATGGCTTCGTAGTTGGGGGGTCAGCAGCTTCCGACCCCTAGCAGCCCAGAGCCGTGGGCAGGGAGCTGGACTAATAAGGTCATAGAAGATACTCAGGACATGGGAGCTGGCTGAGGTCTCCATCCCCAAGTTCCATGGAAAAGGACAGAAAGCCCTCAGCCAGGGCGCCTGGGTAGCTCAGTCGTTAAGCGTCTACCTTCAGCCTAGGTCATGGTCCCAGGGTCCTGGGATCAAGTCCCGCATCGGGCTCCCTGCTCCGCGGAAAGCCTGCTTCTCCCTCTGCCTGCCACTCCCCCTGCTTGTGTTCTCTCTCGCTCTCTGATAAATAAATAAAACCTTAAAAAAAAAAAGCCCTCAGCGATCCAGACTGTGGGAGCCCTGTCCCTCCCTGGCCTTTTCTAACCCAGAGTTCCGCCATCACCCTCCTTCCCTACCCAAGAAGCTGCAAGAGACAAGGCCCAAAAAAGGAGGCTTTTAATACAAAGAGGGCAGGGCCTGGTCTGGGAAGGACTTAAATAAAGGGGAGAAGAGTCAGGAGCCAGCAGTGGCGGGCCTGGAGGTCCTGTGGAGCGGGATGATGCAGATGGAGTTCCGAGCCTCTTTGATGCGCCACCAGCGGCCGAGCCTGCAGGGGACAGAACAAAAGGAGCAGCGGAGACCACGCCCAGCCCCCAGCACCCCACCCGGTGGCCCAGCCAGCGCCACTTTCCACCTCACCCCTCCAAGGGTGCCTCCTACCTGTGCTCCTGCCCCACCCCAGCCACCAGGAAATCCCCGGAGCTGGAGAACTTGAGGCTATTGATAAAGCCCACCTGAGAAGAGGGAGAGACGTGGGAAGACATGAGAACAGATCCCCCCTCCCCCAACACCACAGCCCCAGCTTCACAGCCAAGGGCTTGGCCTCAGCAGGCCCGGCTTAAATCCCTGCTCTGCCTCCTGCCACCTGGATCAGCCCCTGACCCCTCAGGGCTTCACCCTCCATACCTGTGAGATGGAGGGAAATAGAGCGCCAGCCTCATAGTGAGCTGGTGAGGATTTAAGGAGACAGTGTACGCCAAGTACGTCCCGTGTATCAGGGGTGGCCCAGGGCCTAGCTCCTGGCTGTGGGGTCCTGGAGACTCCATGACTATTTCCAAGTCCTGCACTGTCACCAGATGCCACTGACCATCCTACCACTCTCCCTTAGGGTGCCCCATGTCCACATGCCCTAGCCTGGGGTCAATCTGGCACCAGCCATGCAGAACCCATCACAGCACCAGGCTGCCCATCACCTCCATGCGTCTGCACATGCTGTTCCCCGCCTTGTCCCAGCCTTGTTCCCCCGCACCCAGGACAGGGTGGGGAGTGGAGGAGAGAAAAGGGGAGATGGGGGAAGAAGGGAGAGGAAGGAGTAAGGGTTCCAGTCAGGCCCTGTGCTAGGAGCTGGGACTACAAAAAAGAGAAGTCCTAGCTGGCCCTACCCTGAGGAGCCTCCCTTCTGGCAGGAAAAAACAGTAAGGGGCTAAGTCCAGGGGCCACGAGCTCCAGGGCCTCGGGAATGTGGCAAAAGCGGGCTGGGTGTTCAAGCCCCACTTACCAGGGGAATGTCACAGAGAGGGTCAAGCCGCCGGAAGCCCTCCCCACACTGCCAGAGCCGCACACAGGAGCTGTGGGAGCCTGGGGCGGGCAGGGAGACAGTGAGCACCCCCGCCCCAGCCCTCCCGCCACCCCCTGCTCTCGGCCTCCAAGGGCACCCACCTGTGGCCACAAGGTCTGTGTTGAGTAGGGCCGCCACCGACGACACCCAGAAGGGCTGCTCCAGGCCCGGCTCCCCTCGCAGCCCATGGGCCTCACGCTGCAGGGCAAGTGGCCGCTTCTTGGAGAGGCCCCACAAGGCCACGGAGCTGTAGACAGAGGAGATCATCAGCGAGGGGCCGGGTAGGGCAGAAAGGCCACTCGGGGGAAAGGAACCACAGCGCTGCACGGGGAGGTTCCGGGAGGTGAGGCTGGGAGCGGCGGCCGTGGTGCGAGGCCTCCAAAAGGCAGCTCTTACCCATCATCGGCGCCCGACACCATGTGCTCCTCATTGATAAGCTGGATGCTGTCGATGGAGCCCCTGGCGAAAGGAGCAGTGAGGGGCATGGCGCCCCCCCCCAGCCCCCTCCCCACACCGGCCCGACAGATAGCCTTACTGGTGGCCATAGAAGACAAGCTGGGACTCCTCGGGGATCTTCCACACGCGCACCGTGCCGTCCCGGCCCCCGGCCGTCACGCAGCACTCCCGGCTCAGGGCGTCCAGCGCAGCCACGGCATCCTGGTGCCCAAAGCTGGGGGGGGGGCGGGGAGGACGGGGTCACCCGTGCACTGGCGCGCACATCCCCACACCCCCTCCCCGCGCACACTCACAGCGTCTCCACGTAGGAGTTCTCCGCCACGTTCCACACCTTCACGGAGCGGTCGTGGGACGTGCTGTAGAGCTGGTGGGTGCCTCTGCGGAAAGCCAGGCCCTGGCGGTACACGGAGGGGGGCAAAAGGGGACCTGGACTACGGCAGGCGAGACAGACGTGAGGCCCAGGGCGGACCTCCTGACATCCGCTCACGGCGTAGCAGCTGCAGCCTTGTGAGCTCAGACCCTCCCAGCTCTCCCCGGCCCCTCCAGCCCCTTGTGTCCTTCACAGCGCCACGCCCCGCACCGGAGCACAGGCTCCCCGACGATGGCGGCCCTCTGCCTCGTTCACCCCGTCGCCCCAGCCCGGCCCACTTCGTCGCTTGACAAGCGTCCACAGCTCCTACCGACACGGCGTCCCGGTGCCCCGTGAACGTGTACAGGTACCCGCAGCTCTGGGCCTCCCAGACGAGAATGAGCTTGCCGCGGTCACCCGAGGCCTGCGGGCAAGGGGACAATGGCTACAGGCAGCCAGCGTGTGCCCCGGCCTCTCACCCGCCCCCGGGGCCAACCCTGCCTTACAAGGTACTTGCCGTCGGAGGAGATGGCCATGCAGAGGATGGGGCTGCTGTGGCCGGGGGGCTGCCCCTCGGCACCCTTCTTGGCCCGTGGGATCACATGAAGCTTCCGTCCACTCTCCACACTCCCTGACACCGGGGAAGAGAGAGGCTACTGGGAGGGAGGCTAGGACCGGCTGGCAAGCCCCCACCAAGGGCAGCACGGGGCTGTGGGAGAAGTGGTGGCCTCGGGGCTGAAGATCGGGCACAGCCACTGTGAGCCCCTGTACAACCCCCTCAGGCTCCTCATCCGTTACACGGCGATGGTAACCCCAAGGGGCAGCCGCGAAGCCCCAGGGAGAAGGACAGGAAGGTGCTTCAGGACCAAGGCTATGAGTTCTTCCAGTTTCTCCTCAGCGTGGATGAAGACAGCACTCAGCCGTCGAAGGGAGGACCCAGGAAGACCAGGAATGCAATCCTGGGGCTGCACAGAGCCTCAGGGAGCTCACAGCCCCACTCCTAGCCAGAAGCTTCCACTGGCACCCAGAAAACACCTCCTTAGGAGCAAACTTACCTCCAGAAGCTTCCCTCATCGGGCCTCCGTCTGCCCTGACGACTCCCTCCGCCACAGACCAGCCCTCCCGAAAGACCCCCAGGCTGCGGACCCCCACCCAGGCGCTCACTCACACTTGATAATGCTGCAGTCTTTGGCAGCAGAGAAGATGGCCGCGTCATCGGGGGTGATGACCACGCACGTGATGGAGAGCTGGTGCCCCCGTAAGACTCGGATGTCGGCCGGGGCTGGGG
This sequence comes from Halichoerus grypus, assembly GCF_964656455.1. Lineage (NCBI taxonomy): Eukaryota > Metazoa > Chordata > Mammalia > Carnivora > Phocidae > Halichoerus > Halichoerus grypus. Next base: position 196,560,568 of record NC_135712.1, on the reverse strand, counting down.
CCTGGATCTGGGCAGGCAGGGCTGGGTCACTGCCACAGGGGGCAAGAAGGCCCCTAGACACACACACACACACACGCACACGCACACGCACACGCACACGCAGGCGCACACCATCCTTTCCCACCACCCTGACCAGACCCTCACGTGACCCTGTCTGCCCAAGTGCCCACCATGTTCCAGAGCAAATACCCCACAGCCTGAGTCCCCAGTCAGGCCATGTGCTCCCCAACCCACGTGGGACCCATGACTCACTCCCATCTCACACCAAAGTGCCCTGCCCGCTTACCTCCTTTGCCACCGACTTCTGCAGCCTGCCCCGCTGCTCCAGCTGCACAGAGAGGACAGGGGTGAGCTCCCAGGAGCAGGGCCAGCCCCACCCTTCTCTCCCACCACCTTCCCTCCACAACTCACCATGTCCTCCTTCAGGCGTCCGGCCACCTGGTCCTCCTCAAACGCCCGAGCCTCAGCCTTCTCCTCCTCTGTGCAAGCACAGACCAGAGCAGGTCAACCCAGGCCAAGCCTCCACCTCTCCCTTCCCACCCCACCCCACCACCCCCTGGGTCCTGGGCCCCAAACACTCAGGCTGCGTCCCCCTGGGAAGTTCGGGCTACCTCGGGCAAAGGAGAGGTCTCCTCCTGCCTAACCCCAGTCTTTACTTAGAGATCAGGCTAAAGCCCCCTGAAGGTCTGCCCCCCGCCCCAGGAGGCCCGTTAGTCTCCTGGCCACCCTTCCCCAGGGCGGCCAGCACCAGCGGCTCCGGCAGCCCACCAGGCCCCTGCATCAGTCACCCGTCAGGCGGCTGGGGCCGCAGCAGGCACTCGTGGGCACAGGCCCTGCCCCTCTCCTGCCCAGTGCACGGGCTCACCTTGCTGCCTGAGCTGCTCCAGGTAGAGCTTGGCCAAGCGCAGCTTCTTCTCCTGGGCTGTCTCCTCCTGTTCCTCCTCCTCCTCCTCCTCAGTCCTCCTGGGAGGCAGGCTGTGGGCGGGAAGGGGCTGGCTCTGAGAGGGCTCAGCCCGCTCCTCCGGCCACTGGGACCGTGCCTCCCCGCTGCTGCCCCTGCCACTCACCGCCCGCGTCCCTGCCGGCCCTCGGCGCCAACGATTACCCATGCACACAACCGGAAGACGTGACCTACCAAACTGAAAGGACCCACCCAGTGCCCGACATGAGGGTGAAAAGAGACCCCAAACCCAAAACGATCACTGTGAAATCTCTCAACTCTAGGGGGAAAGAGCAGGTTCTACAGACTGCTGAGAAAAGGTCACATACGCAGGGTCTGGAATCAACAGCAACACTGAAAGCAGGCCGGCCAAAGAGCCACACACACAAAATCCTCAAGGGCAATGTGAACCCCTGGAAGGCCACGCCAGTTAAACCATCGACAACCGGTGAAGATCCTGTCAGATGTACAAGGCGCCACAGGACTGGTCTTTTCTAAACCTCACTAAAGGATGGAGGGTGTGCTCCCCACACAAGAGGGTGAGCTAAGAATGAGAAAGGGAATAGGAGATCCAACATGGAAAGCTGAAAAGGTAGATCCCAGACCTCCCCCCTCCCCGCCCCCAACAGGGGAGCAGCCACCAGCCTAGATCCGATAGAAGGACCCAAGAGGCATCACCGCCTCACCGTCATTACCACAGCACTGGCCTCTACCTTGAGGACGCGATTCCAGGTGAAACTTAACTGGGTCTTGGCTCGACCTTGTGCTGGTGAAGGTGCTGCTCTCCCTTCCACGCCCCATCCCTGGACCGGCTGGGAGCACTCACTTCACTCAAGACACATCCGACCGGGACTTGCTCTTGGGAGCTACAGGTAGGTCACAGAACCGTACCCTGATCACGTGCCTGAAGATACCTAGTCCCGGTCAAGTGCTCCAATTGTTTCCCAAGACTCATTTATGACTTTGCCCACAATGTCCCCAGAAGGAACCTTGGAAACTCTCAAGGAAGCCAAGGCTAAACCAGGGCCCAGAGACCACTTAGTACCCAGTGCCCAGCCCCCCTTCGGCCGGCAGGGTTGGTGCTGCCCTTCCTTTATCCAGCTAAGGTTAGAACTTCTCAGTTTACCTACACTAATCAATTGTTGAGGGGTTCACACATGGGAAATGGAACTCTAAAGAAAAGCAAAGGAAGCATACGCTGTATGATTCCACTCATATGACGTTCTGGAAAAGGGAAAACGCTAGGGACAGTAGTTAGCAGGGGCTGGAGGTGGAGAGGCACTGACTACAAAGGAGCAGGGAGAATTCTGGAGCGTGATGAAACCTTTCTACACCTTCAGAGTGGCGGCAGTTACACAACTGTATGTGTTTGTCAAAACTCACAAACAGATTATACCTGAATGAGAAAATGAAAAAAAGGAGGACCGGGGGCGGGGTGGGGGCTGAAGGAGAAGGGAAGGAAGGAAGGAAACCAGAGAAATGATTAACTGAAGTCAGAATGCAGAGCTGGGGCTTCTAAGTTTCTGCAAATGGTCTAGTTCCTAACCTAGGTGCTAGGCACGCAGAGCTTCATCATTTCACCATTGCTCCCTAGAGTCCAGACACATTTCGCTGACCCCCTCGGTATCTCCCACACTCACAACACATTTTTTAAACATTTAAAAGTATTCAGCACAGGGCCAGGCACACACCCACCAGAGTGACCTTAAAAGTAAGTATATTAAGTCTTTCTGTGAGCAGGTCAAGACCAGCATGTGCTCAGTGTTAGAAGCTGAATTTCTAAAGCCAACTCTTAGGGAAGACCCCAGGAATCCCCGGTATGACAGCCTCCTTTCTACAGGCTCAGGCCTGACAGCCTGTTAGCCTTCTTTGAAACCCTGCAACATGCCCCACCCTCGGCACCTGCAGAATGAGGGAGGCATTCAAAGCCCTCCACCAAAGCGGCCAACACCTGCCTTTCCGTCCTCGCCATTTCCCACTCCCACACATGTAAAGCCCTAGACTTTTCTCTGCTCCCTGAATGTCCTCCCTGCCTCTACCTGAGGGATTCCTCCTCATCTCTCCAAGCCCTATTTAAATGTCCCCTCCCCTGTCTCCAGAACACAGAGCTGTAGAATACACATCCCATTGCAACACATTTTGTCTTCACCTGACTGCTCATCTCTGTATTCTCAACAGTAAAGCCAGTGCTTGGCATGTATTGAGAGCGACAACTGTGAAATTGCGGGAAAACAGATGAAGAACTAGCAAGCACTTCATGTATTCCTCTATCCTTACCAGCCGATCCAGCCTGTGCTCAGGTCCCTGCCATGACCCAGGGAGGTCTCACTGGTCTCCCATTGGGACTGGGGGTTCTCCCCACACAGAGACCCTGCAGAGGAGATGAGACTTCTCAATCTCCTCAAGACGAGTCCTACTCATCAGGGTCAGAACTGGAGGAAAGTGCCAAGATCTAAGAGCCAAAAAGGCCAGAGACCTGGGTTCTAGTCCCAGCTCTGTCCCGACTCACTGGGCCTCACTGTTCCCTTCCCCTAGGTGGAAGAGAACTCACCTCTCACTTTCAGAGTCGCTGGAGATCTCCTCATCCATCTTGCCGCCTCCCTTGGACTTGCCCCGGTCCCCGGCAGAGTCGGCCTGAGAATTAAATAATCCTTTCGTTGGTCAGGGGTCCCAACCATCCCGGCACTGACCAAGCGCCCCTTCCGATCTCTCGAGGGTCGCGGGACCAGGAAAGGCGATGGCCCCCCGGCTCAAATGCAAGGTCTTTCAGGATTTGGCCCACAGAGAGAGGGACGAAGCTGACTCCAGCTGGGGTCCCGAAAAAAGAGCCGCGGAGGGGCCCGGGGCCCTGGTGTCCCGTATGGGATGACGGTGGTCCCAGTAGCGGGACTCCGCAGAAGCGCCAGGCTCACCTTTCGCCGCCGCTTGCCGGACCCTGCACCGGCCCCGGGCCCCGATGCCGACCTTCCCCGCTTTCGAGCCGCCGCTGCCGCCGACATGCTGCCCACCGTGAGCGTAGCAGCCACCACGGAGAACTCACGTGGCTGCTAAACCCCTGAGGTCTGGCCAAGACTCCGCGCCCCGGTAGGCTCCCAGTGCCCCGCGGGTCCCGCCTCCCACAGCTCCATTGGGTCCTTCTGCAAGCTCTGTCACGCCCCTCAAGCGCCCATAGGGTAAACGCTCGTGGCCACGCCTCCAAGAGTTCCTACTGGCTCGGGCGCCAGGCTCCAGTAGGAAGCAAGCCTCTCCCCGCGCTTCCGGCCCAAGGCTAGGGCGCATGCGTCCTGCTGCGGGCTGACGTCCGGGGGCGGGTCGGCTCAGAAGGGCCTTCTCTGTGTTTGCGGTCCTTGGACGCTGGGAGGCGTCAGAGATGCAGGGTTCCGTATCTCGGAGCGTGACTCCTCCCCGTCGGGGGCTGGAGCCAGGGTGAACCATCCTGGCACGAGGTAACCGGGAGGAATCTAGGCAGCCCCGAGGAGGGGAGGCAGTGTCTGCCCCAGGGCCCAAGGTCACTGGGCAACCGGCTGACACGTATTGCGTGCCTCAGGCCAGACAAGCGGCGCTAAGGACGCGTCAGTCCCCGGGGCTGCACTGGCTGTATCCCAATCAAGTGTCCACCGGTCCATGGGACAGGCTGTTGGCCTCCGCCTGTCCAGCCTCTGACTCACTTGACTGGTGGCCAGATAGCTGGAAAACCACACCCCCACCCCGCGCTGCCCCTGCTCCCATCTCTGGCGTTTGTAGGGAAATCACTGCCCAATTCCCGCCTAAGGTTACAGAGGGTTGCTAGAGAAGGCCCTAGAACTGGAACTGCTGTGGGGGTCCTGATACTAGACCCGTGACTGCCATCTCTCTCAGGTCCCTACGTCTCTTAGGTGACTGCCCTATGGTCCTGCCCACAGCCCTCTGCAGGGCAGGGCAGGACGGGATGTGACTGGAGCTTGCCCTCTGGCAGTTCAAGGCCACAGGTCTCAGACCCTGACTGGCACCCCAGAACTTTTGAACCCCTCGGGAAGGGTTTCTGGGCCTCTGGGTGCCAAGTTCTGGAGAGACAGATCTGTCCCAGGAGTGTGGCTCTTGGGAGCTGCTGCCCACTCTCCTCCATAGTTGGGGTGACTCAGCCCAGCAACCATGCCAGGTCCATCTGAGTCAGCTGAGACGGGGAGGAGCAAGCAGTACCCACAGGGAGGAGGAGCCCAGAAGCAGGAAGAGATTCTCTTCTCACTTTCCCTCCCTCTTCAGGACCCTGGATTGCTAGAGAGGGTGGGGAATCATTCTTCCTTGCCCCGAGGGCAGACTGGACAGGGTCCTGGCCTGGCCCCCGTGAATGGGAAAAGGGAAAGGGGACTGGTGCAGAGAGCTGGTTTTGGTCTGGGTCAGGGAATGGGGAAATGGAGGCAAGGGGAGGCAGTGTGTCGGGGGCGGGTGTCACCAAAGGGCAAACCCAGAGTGGGGCAAGTTGATGCTGTACCAGTCAGGTGGGATGCAAAGGCCATGAAGCCTGAGGGCCCCCTCTGTGCCCCAGAAGAGCCATGGCTCCAAAGCACAAGCCCCAGGTGCAGTGTGAGGGCCCTGAAAAAAAGAAGGGGCGGCAGGGGGCAGAGGAGGAGGACAGCTTCCGCTCCACCGCCGAGGCCCTCAGAGCTGCACCCACAGACAAGCACGTAGTCCGAGTGGATCCAGCCCACTCAGCCACAGCCCTGGGACTCAGGTAAGCTGTAGTCCCAATCCTGACTTGGAGCCTACTCCTTCCCAGGTACAAATACACTCAGACCTGGTGGCGCCTGGGTGGCTCAGTCGTTAAGCGTCTGCCTTTGGCTCAGGTCGTGGTCCCAGGGTCCTGGGATCGAGCCCCACATCGGGCTCCCTGCTCCGCAGGAAGCCTGCTTCTCCCTCCCCCACTCCCCCTGCTTGTGTTCCCTCTCTCACTGTGCCTCTCTCTGTCAAATAAATAAACAAAATCTTTAAACAAACAAACAAACAAATACACTCAGACCTGCTCACTACCTCACCAGGGCTTGGCTCTGGACAGGTAGCTCAGAGTCCCAAGGAAGCTATGTCCCCCCAAGACCCCAAAGGTCAGGTAGGGTTATATCCCATCAGATCCAGGCAGGTCATGTCTGCTCTTCAGACCCCAGGGCAAGCCCCTGAGCTTCTCAGGCCTCCCCCTGCCACACTTAGGGCAGGACTTTGACGCCCTCAGCCTCCCTAGGGCTCAGCTGTATCCCCTAAAGCAGCCCCACAGGGCCATGTCCCCCTGAGATCCCTTGCATGGCAGGGTTGTGTCCCTGTGAGATCCCCAGGGCAGAATGAATGTCTCCCTCTGATTCCCTGACACAGGGCACAGCCATGTCCTTCCAGAACTTCCCCCAACTGCCTGAGTTGAGTCATGTCCCCTCAGATTGTGTCCCGCAGGGCAGAACCATGACCTCCTCAAGTCTTCCCTGACAGAGCTTCCTCCGATGCCCCCAGTACAGCCTGACTCCTGTCCGCATCAGACCGCTGTCCGTGTGCAGGCGGGTACTCCGTCCCCCCCAGGGGCAGCCCAAGCGGGCCTGCCCTCCCCACGCCCCCTCTGGCCCTAGGTGCATGAAGACTATGCATGCACCCTGAACCAGACCAACATCAGAAGCAACAACAACAAGTTCTACATCAACCAGCTGCTGGAAGAGGGTGACCGCTTCGCCTGCTGGAACCGCTGGGGCCGTGTGGTAAGTGCCACCGCCTTCCCACCCTGTGCCCACCTCCTCCCCGCCTCTCCCTGCTCGACACATGCGCCCTGCTCCCCAGGGTCCCCACAGCTTATTCGGCTGGTGGCTGCACCCCCTCTCTGCCTCTGACTGCCCGGGGGCTCTCGGCACAGGGCCTGGCAGAGCAGAGGCCCGCAAATGCTCACAGGCGGCCGGTGGCGGGCACACCCCGGAAGGCTGTCGGTTGTAGGGAGAGGTGGGCCAGTCGAAGCTCAGCTACTTCAAGCTACTGGAGGATGCAAAGAAGGACTTTGAGAAGAAATTTCGGGACAAGACCAAGAACAGCTGGGTGGAGCGGGACCACTTTGTGGCCCACCCGGGCAAGTACACGCTTATTGAAGTGCAGGGAGACAACGAGGCCCAGGAAGCCGTGGTGAAGGTGACGTGGCCGGGAGGGTGGTGGGGCCTGGGACAAGGGGGACTGGAAGGAGAGACCCAGCCAGTTGGCTTCTGCCACTACCAAGCTGTGTGACCTCAGGCACGGGCCTCCCCTCTCTGGCCTCAATCTGGCCAATCTTTGTCTAAGGCCAGGCTCTGCTCTGGCTGTGCCCAGCTGCTCCCGCCCACGTGCCCTCTACCCCTTGGTGGATGGAGACCCCGTGAGGGCCGTGGTACAGCACATGTGGCCCTGCTCCCTGGACGCAGCCACATGGAAGCTCATCACCAACATCTTCAGCAAGGACATGTTCAAGAATGCCATGACCCTCATGAACCTGGGTGAGGGGAGAGGGGCCAGGCAGGGTGGTGGGGGCCCCGGGGTGGGGTGCAGGGCTGCAGGGCTGAGTCTCCCCCACTCTCCCCACCCCCCTCCCCAGATGTGAAGAAGATGCCCCTAGGGAAGCTGAGCAAGCAGCAGATTGCATGGGGCTTCGAGGCTTTGGAGGCCCTGGAGGTGGTGCTGAGAGCCCCCATGGACGGTGGCCTCAGCCTGGAGGCACTGTCCTCCCACTTCTACACTGTCATTCCCCACAACTTCGACTGCAACCAGCCCCCGCCCATCAAATCCCCCGAGCTCCTGCAGGCCAAGAAGGACATGCTGCTGGTGAGGTTCGGCAGGGGGGCAGGCAGCGGGCAGATGGCCAGACGGGGCAAGGGAGATGGGGGACAGATGGTCAAGAAGGCCCAGAGAGGTGGACGGAATGGGTAGCCGGAAGGACAGGGGAGGGGAAGGCCAGACCAGTGGATGGGGTGGGGGTGCAGAGGCGGACAGACAGGTGGGGTGGCCATGGCCCCAGTCATATGGGAGGGAGGAGGCTGGGAGTCAAGCGGCCACACAAGCCGCCCATGCCCATCACCGTAGGTGCTGGCCGACATCGAGCTGGCCCAGACCCTGCAGGCAGCCCCCGAGGAGGAGAAGGCGGAGGGGGTGCCACACCCACTGGACCGAGACTACCGGCTCCTTAAGTGTCAGCTCCAGCTGCTGCACCCAGAGGCGCCCGAGTGTGAGGTGGGCCGGTCCCGCAGAGGAACCGGGCTGACAGGAGCACTGTGCCTCTGCCCACCTGCCCTCCTGGCGTGCGGAGGAATCGCCTGCCCTTGGCCTTCTCTCCCTGTGTCCGTAGGGCCTGAGCAGAGCTCTGGGACTGGAGGCCGCAGTGGGGTTCTGTGCACACGTCTCTCGCCCTCGGCAGCCAGCTTCTGTTTTTCCTGCAGGGGATACACGCCTACCTAGAACAGACTGGCCACGGCTACAGGTGCCCGGCTCTTCACCATGTTTGGGAAGTGAACCGAGAAGGGGAGGCGAGGGAGGGTCTCCCCAACCCGTTCCCCTCACTACCTGCCCCTTACGGAGATGACCTTGGCTTATGTGCCTATCAGCGAGTCGGTTTAACAACTCCTCAGCCTCCCCCAGGCCCAGGTCTTGGGCACATGTGCGTGAGTGTGTGTGACTGGCCAGAGGGGCCTTTGGCCTTGGTCGCATGCTCTGAACAGCAGGGAGAAACACCTGAGCTTGGATAGCATGACCCTCCCTGCCCCCACCCCCTTCCCCCCAGGGAGACAGGTTCCAGGCCCACTCCAAGCTGGGGAACCGGAAGCTACTGTGGCATGGCATCAACGTGGCGGTGGTGGCCGCCACCCTCACCAGTGGGCTCCGCGTCCTGCCCCCTTCCGGCGGCCGCGCTGGCAAGGGCACCTGCTTCGCCTCAGAGAACAGCAGGTCAGCTGGCTATGGTGAGGTACCCCGCGGGGCCAGCCCGGGGCCGGCACGGGACACGAGGGAGGACTGGGCCTAGTGTTTGCCCAACTCGCGGTGGATCCAGGAGAGGAATCCTTGAGTGGCTACTGACCAGAGCACTCAGCGGGGCACCCTGGGGGGGGGGGGGGCGGGGACTCAGAGGAAGCGCAGCTGGTCAGGGACAGGTCAGAAGCCCCAGGCAACTTCCCTTCCCGGAGAAGGTGATGCAGATAGGATGAGCGTGCCAGCCAGGGGTGGGGGGAGGAGGGGTGGTGAAAGAGGAGGCTTGGAGGTCAAGAAGCTAGGAGGTGGCACGAAGCCTGGGAGGCTGCAGCAGGTCAGGACCTCTGCACACAGCCTGATGATAAAGATCTGAGCAAATGCCCGTTCTGGGCGGGGACTGGGGCCTGGAGCATCAAGGGAGTTTATCCAGACGGTGATGGGGCCCCTAACCAGACTTGTATACAGCAGCTTCTGCAACCATGGGGAGGGCAGCTGAGGCCAGAGGCACAGGGAAGCCGTGCTCTCACCCAGGCCAGAGGTGATGGGCACCCAGCCCAGGCAGTGGAGGTGGGGGAAGAGAGAATCCATGAGAGGGATGTTTGAGAGGTGGGATGGGCAGCTTGTGTGATAGGGTCAGAGGTATCTCTGATGACCCCCAAGTTTCTGTCCACAGGTGTCCTCACTGAGGAGACCTCCCCAGACTGGGTTCTCAGCCAGCCCATCGCTGGAGACCCACACCACCCACCAAGCCAAGAGAGGCTGGATGGGACTGATGTTCTAGGATATCTGAAGTTGCCCAAGGTCAAGGGGTCCACCAGGAGGGAAGAGGAGCCTAAGAAGGAGTAGACGGTGGCTTCGGGAGAGCCAGTGCAAGGGGGTCCCAGGGTAGGGGGTGAAGAATGCCACTGGCAAAATCAGCAGAACAGGCCAGAGAGAAAAGGCGTCTACCCTGGATTTGGTCATTGGGAGCCCATTGCTGACCTTGGAGTGGGGGGCAGGGGTGCAGAGGCCTGCTCTCTGGGGTCCAAGGAATAGGGGAGGGGTGGGAGGGAGCACAGCTAGGACAAGGGGGTGTTTTTAAGGATGCAGGAAGAGGGGGCACTTTTCTGGGCTGGGTCAACAAAGCCAGAGGAGATAATAGTGCAGCAGAGCAGGGGCCAGGGAGTCAGGTAGGAGGGCCAGGCTGCCCATGCTGAGCTTCCCTGGGTCCCCCAGTTACTGGCATGTCCTGCGGAGCCCACCAAATTGGCTAGATGTTCCTGGGGGAGGTGGCACTGGGCAGAGAGCACCACATCACCATCGATGAGGCCAGCTTGAAACAGCCGCCCTCTGGCTCCGACAGTGTCATTGCCCGAGGCCACACAGAGCCTGGTGAGTCCCGAAAAGCTGGACAGGCCTGAGGATAAAGGCCTGGGGCTGAGCTAGGGGACCAGGATGGTTTCAGGGAGGAGGTGGGCAGGGAAGGGGCTGTGGAGAGGGACAGAAAGAAGCAGCCCTCCTTACTAGTCATTTACTTTGTCGTTCGACAAACATTTCCTGGTTCAATATCACTCCTGGGCATCCAGGAGGGCTTCAAAGAAAAGGTGTCAATGACTGAGCATTAAAAGATAAGTAGGCATTTCCCAGGCAGAGAAATGGGATGGATATTCCAGGCAGAAGGCCCAGCCTGTGCGGTGGTTTGGAGATTGCAAGCTGGGAATGAGCAGGTGTTCCCCGTGGCAGAAGTGGACAGTATAGGTGGCAGAACTTATTGGTAAAGCCAAGGATCAGTGACCCTTGATTCACCCATGGCCCTTGCTGTGCCCTGCAGATCCAACCCAGGACACTGAGCTGGAGCTGGATGGCCAGCGAGTGGCGGTGCCCCAGGGCCGGCCTGTGCTCTGTGCAGAGTTCTGCAGCTCCCAATTCTCCCAGAGCGAGTATCTCATCTACCAGGAGAGCCTGCGCTACCTGCTGGAGGTTCACCTCTGAGCTATCTGCCTACCCCCACCCCTGGGGCTTGCTGGCAGCTAGACCATCAGCCTTAACCTCCCTGCCCATCCCTGGTGCCCCCAAATCTCGCTCTTGTGTCCCAGGCAATGATCCCCCCCGCTCCAATCTTTGCTAGCCCTGGCATGGCCATGGCCCCAGAGTCTCACCTCCTACGGTGACGGGCATGATGGACTGCCATTATTACTGGGGCACAGACACATACAGCCGCCGTTCAAGTTAGAGGAGCACAGGCTGAGAGTGGGTGGAGTCCCACATCCACCCGGGCTGTCCACCCTGACCCAGACCATCTGCCCAAGAGGTGTGAGTACCAGGGCAGGCTGAACTTCAAGCATATATAGCAAGTTTATGAAATATTGTATCCACTCACTCCCTGGCCTCCGCTTGTCTGTGCTGCAGCTGCACTAAGCGTGGGCCTCCTTCTCTCTCGTCGGGGACCCGCCACACCACACAGCAGCCCCAGCCCTGCTCTAGGGAGTGAGCACTCACAAGGGTGATGTGGGACACACACACACACACACACACACTGTCGATCTACATCCATGTCTGCAACACCTGGCCTCCTGATCATTGAGCCTTCAAAGGGGACTCTCGCCATTTGGGGACCCATGTAGTGATTCTGCCTTTTAGCCCAGACACAGCCCGGCAATTCAAGCATTTCTCATGTCTCGGCACCAAACATCCACATGTATCTTATATGTGACTATTATTAATAAGTTCAGCATATAGCCAAGGGGTACTGTTCTATAATCATGACAGGCATGCCAGCCACCCCCCCCAGGTAACCCTGTCCCCAAATGGGGGTGCGGGTTCTAGAGAGCAGGTCGGGGTCCGGTCCAGGGTCACACATTGCATTTAGTTGTCATGCCTCATGTGCCTCCTTCAGTCTGCACCCATTCCTCGGCCCTTCTTTTCCCTTCATAACTTTGACATTCTTGATATGGGAGGGGACAGGCCAGTTGTTGTACAGAATATCTCGATTTGGGTTTGTCTGATGTTGTGTCATGATCAGCCTCAGGCATTGCAGTTTGGGCAGGAATATGACCTCCGTGATGTGTCCTCCGTGCATTATATCCACAGGGATCTGTCTCATTCTCGGTGATGTTCATTTCAATCTCTTGTGTCCACCAGGGGTCTCCACCTGAAAGTCACCATTTTTCCTGTTTGTAATTAATCAGCGAACTGTGGGAAAATATCTTGAGGTGTAAGCGTCCCATCCTTCCTGGACTTTTACCCACTAGCTTTAATATTCATTGATGATTTTTACCTGAAATCAACGACTTAAATCAATTTTTGCTAAGACGGTTGCAAACGATAGTTACCTAATCCTCTCATTTCTTTTATATTTATTAATCACTAGTCCCCTTTCTTTATTATCCATATGGACTTATAGATTCTTATCTTATGTGATGGGTTGTAATCCATTACTGTAATTATTCTGATCTTCAAAATGTCCCAGATTTTGCCAGCAGAAGGTCTTTCAAGCCAACTCTCAGATCTACATCATTTTTTGAGCACTTCTTTCCTTTCTGGCATCACAAAATGTTCCAAGCTCATCTCGTGCAAACCTGGAATCAGCCATTTCTCCAAGGAGCCCTGGTTCCGTAGAGCAGGAAATGGTATTTAACATCCAAGATTTGGGCAGTAGGTGTGCTCCTTGGTACCGGGGTACCATTGTTTTTAAGTCCTTATAGCAAAGAGAGCCAGGAAATATGTATATGTAAATAAATGAACACATCTATCCATGTCTATTTCTCCAATTCCAATCCAACACCACAGGGTTCTTCCATTCTCCCCCAAAAGTATAGTTAAAATGCCTCCTTTCTCTAACAGGAAGAAGCTTGGTTTCCATCAACCTTAATATATTTACTTACTGCTTAATCCCACACACAAAGGAGTTTCAGAGTTGCTACACCCATACCATTGTGAAAATCAAACTTTGTAAGTTGAGCTCAAGATGTACTGAATCTTTTTCAAGACTTATCTTTTAGGCTGAGGGTCAATGGTCAAAGGAGCAGTTTGGACAAAGGTTCAAATATCACTTGGTTGAGCTATTTATTTCTCTTCAGCATGGTTGTTATACACTTGAAGTATAGGGAGGTTCATTTGTTTCTGTTTAACTTTTAGGGGGTTTTCCTCATCTTCGTTGGTTGATTTTTTCAATACGTAGAACACTGACATAGTTCCAAAAAGTCCAGTCTTTTGGACAGAAATGTGTGCTCAGAAGAGCCTTTCACTCCATTCCCACCCATTTGCTGTAGTTTCTGCTTTATCCTTCCTGTATTTCTTTGTGCAAATTAAGACAAAACAAGACACCAAACCAAACAAAAACAAAAACCCAAAAAAGATAAGCTACAAAGTGTTCCATTATCCCTCCATTTTTAATTTAGTTGGACTACTTTGGAGGGAGCGTGCACTCTCGGTGATGTTATCATCTCCATCCCTGCCTATCGCCTTCCCCCCAGTCCACTTTTCTCATTTGCTATTCCCACTTGGCCCTGCTGAGCCTTCCTCAGGCCCAGGTGGCTCAGGCACTGCCCCTGGCGTGCAGGCACAGCTGGGCAGAGAGAAGAGGAGAAGGGAAGGCATTGGACTTCCTCTTATTCTGAACTAAGACCTCAAAAATCCAGCTTCACCTCCTAGAGGCAAAGGCCCACGTTTAAGCTGTGGCCAAGCACAGGAAGTGGTGCCTGTGTAGACCTGGGTTCCAGGCACAATTCAGCTGTGTGATCTGGGACACATTCCTTACTTCTCTGGGCACCAGTTTTCTCACGTGAATAATGGAGAATTGGACCAGGCTCTTCAAATTCCAGCAGGAAATGAGTCAAATCTGGAAGCTCATGCTGTTGTGGCTACCACCTAGTTCTGTACAATGCTGATCATGTGCCTGGGGTGGGTTCTAGGGGCCCAGACGAAGACAAAATCCCGGGTCTCGTGGAGCTTACAGGCTAGGACAACAGGCTCTGAACAAGCATGTGCAGAGATCTGAAATATATCGAGTAGGAAAAGTGCCAGGAAGAAAAAGAAGGCAGGGTAAAGAATTAGTGATGGGGGGGAGGGGATTTTAGGAAAAATGGTCACCAAAGGCCTCTCTCAAGCAGTGCCCAGACTTAGGTGAGGGACCAAGTCCTGGACAGATCCGAGGGAAGTGTGTTCTGACAGAGGAAACAGCACATGAAAAGATCTTGAAGTGGAAACCAGTTTGACGTGTTGGAGGACCAGCAAGAGGACGGCTATGGCTGGAAGTACGGTCAGCAAGGAGTGTGAGGTCAGAGAGGTAGAGAGAAGGCCACCTGGGCACCAAGGAGCTGAGAGTCTAATCTGATGATGGGAAGCTCTTAGAGGGGTGACAGCAGGGTCATGACATGATGGGATTTGTTTTTAGACCACTTCAGCTGCTGTGTAGAGAGTGGACTGGAGGGTGTGTCAATCAAGATCCAGTCAGTGGGGAGGTGGGTGGGGTGATGGGGTAACTGGATGATGGGCATGAAGGAGGGCACGTGATGTAATAGCACTGGGTGTTATATGCAAATGATGAATCACTGAATTCTACCTCTGAAATTAATAATACACTATATGTTAATTAATTGAATCTAAATAAAGTACATTTAAAAAAAAAAATCCAGCCAGCAAAGCTGAAATCACCCTCAGGATTCCAGACAAGGAAAATTTTATAGAGGAGAGAAACTGAACTATCAAAGGGGATAGTGAGGCAATCCAAAGATTAGCAACAGTAGGAAGTTGCTACCACCGTTGGGCCGGAGGGATAATGGAAGGAAATAGTATTCCACTGCGTAGAGGCCACGATCTCCCTGCAGGCACCCAACCACAGAGGGGGCTGTCCTCCACAGAGGTAGACCCAGAGCCCCAGGCTGAGCATGAGAGAGAAAATACCTTCAGCTTCCTCCCTCCCTCCACCCTCCAGTCTTCCGCTGCTGACTTCTTTTAGCTGAATATACCCCAAAACCAACTGGCAAAGGAGTCTGGGAAGTACAGTTCCCTGGAAGACGGAGCACTGGGGAAGACTGGGGAATGGATCTGGGGACAAACAGGCAAATGACCAGCACAAGGTGCAGGAGCAGAGGCTGGGAGACCAATTGGGAGGATGCTGAGGTGGCGGCGGCTGGGACCATGGGAGTGGTGGTGGTGAGAAATGGCTGGATTCACAGAAATTGATGGGCTGGAGGTGGGGCCTGGGGGAAGGGAGGTATCAGTAAAAACTTCTGAGATGGAGTTTCCTGAGCTGGGGAAGACTCGGCCAGGAGCACGTCGGGGAGGGCTCAAGAGTCACGGTTCTGTTTTGGACATAGGACATTTAAGGTGCCCAACAGTCAAAGTACTAGGGGAGATGTCGGAGAGGCTGGGGAGAGGAAGGAGTTTCAGACACAAGTCAAGCCATCAGGGTATAGATGGGGCTTTGACTGGGGACTGGGTGACTTCACCTGGGAGCATATGCCCCATCGGAGTCACATGGTTTTCCCTGAGCCAACCACGTTGGGTGTGGAGGATGCCATACACTGGCAGGGACTGGGTTTTGTGCCTTATCAGGAAAACAGAGGGTAGGGATCTTGCTCACCCAAACCATAAGCCCTGAGAGTTGGGGAGGGGTGGTTTCCTAAAGAAAACTCAGTGTGCTCCTAGGAGAAAGGGACTTGTTTGCTAACAGCAAAAAGAAAACCAAACAAGGGGGTGCCTGGGTGGCTCAGTTGGTTAAGCATCTGCCTTCGGCTCAGGTCATGATCCCTGGGTCCTGGGATCGAGCCCCGCATCAGGCTCCCTGCTCCGCGGGAAGCCTGCTTCTCCCTCTCCCACTCCTCCTGCTTGTGTTCCCTCTCTCACTGTGTCTCTCTCTGTCAAATAAAGAAATAAAATCTTAAAAAGAAAGAAGGAAAGAGAGAGAGAGAGAAAGAAAACCAAACAAAAAACAACAGTTGAGGGGAACCTGGCTGGTTCAGTAGGTAGAGCATGTGACTCTCGTCCTCGGGGTTATGAGATCAAGCCCCATGTTGGGTATAGAGCCCACTTTAGATAGATAGATAGGTAGATAGATGATAGATGATAGATGATAGATAGATAGATAGATAAAAAGTACTCAGCAAGACATTAAAAAAAAAAACAGCAGGTGAGATGGCAACTACACATAGGGCGGGGAGCATTTTGTAATGTACAGAATTGTCGAATCACTATGTTGTACACCTGAAGTTCTGTAATATTGTATGTCAACTCTACTTCAATTAAAACAAAAACAGTGGCATGTCTGGGTGGCTCAGTCAGTTAAGCGTCTGCCTTCAACTCAGGCCATGGTCCCGGGGTCCTGGGATGGAGCCCCGCGTCGGGCTCCCTGCTCAGCGGGGAGTCTGCTTCTCCCTCTGCCTCTGCCCCTCACCGCCCCCCCACCTCATGTTCAAGCTCTCCCTCAAATAAATCAATAACATCTTTAACAAAATCAAACAAAAACAGCAGTTTCCCCAAGGCCTCCTCTCATTAATTCTGCACACTATCATGAAGCACCTATTCTGTGCCAAGCTAAGCCCGGTTGAGAGCCTACTAAGCGCCAAGTCCTATGATTTTCCCCTCACCTTACCTAGCCTCGTCTGAGAGAACTAGCCCTGCTGGAGCCCTCACTGCTCCAGCTCTTGTATCACTGGTACCTCAGTTTCCCCTCAGGACAAAGGCTGAATGATCTGATTACCCCCACTAATGGAGATGAGAGGGGAGAGCATGTGGGGGGCTACTTCCCGCCCCAGGGAAAGGCAGAGCAGGGTCGGGCTGACTCCAAAGCCCACATTCTGACGTCCTCAGTCTAGACTCCAGCCTGCGCCTGCTCTGGGCCTCCCTCCAGAGGCACCCGCGGCACGTCCCCAGCACAGCCTCCAGCCGGCAGCCGGCAGCTGCTAGGACCCAGGGGGCTGGTGCCAGGCCCTGCTCCTCCCTTGCCAGCTCTGTGTGTCTCTAAAGGGCAACATCAGAGTGTCAGCCGGTACCATCTCCAGCAGAGGCTGAGTTGCCGGGGCAGAGGAGAGAGCTGAGGTCGCAGCCTTGCACCTCTCCATGGGGCCGGCCAAGCCCCTGTGACAGGATGGCAGCCTGGGCAACGGAGCCGGCGCCAGGGCAGCCTCGGAGGCGAAGAGCCAGAGGAGCAAGGGACAGGTGATGGGAAGGGGGGGTGGGGGGTGGGGAGAGATGCTCCGTTCCGCTCTCTGCAGCCCAGCACAGGGTGAGGCCTGAAGCGCTCGAATGGCCAACACCACAGGGCCGAACACCTCAGAAGTCGCGGGCTCGGTGGGGTTGATCCTGGCGGCCATCGTGGAGGCAGCAGCCCTGCTGGGCAACGGCGCGCTGCTGGTCGTGGTGCTGCGCACGCCGGGACTGCGCGACGCGCTCTACCTGGTGCACCTGTGCGTCGTGGACCTGCTGGCGGCCGCCTCCATCATGCCGCTGGGCCTGCTGGCCGCGCCGCCGCCGGGCCTGGGCCGCGTGCGCCTGGGCCCCGCACCGTGCCGCGCGGCGCGCTTCCTCTCGGCGGCGCTGCTGCCCGCCTGCACGCTCGGGGTGGCCGCGCTCGGCCTGGCGCGCTACCGCCTCATAGTGCACCCGCTGCGGCCCGGCGCGCGGCCTCCGCCCGGCCTGGTGCTCACGGCCGTGTGGGCCGCCGCGGGGCTGCTGGGCGCGCTCTCCCTGCTCGGGCCGCCGCCCGCGCCGCCGCCTGCCCCCGCGCGCTGCTCCGTCCTGGCCGGCGGCCTCGGGCCCTTCCGGCCGCTCTGGGCGCTGCTGGCCTTCGCGCTGCCCGCCCTCCTGCTGCTCGGCGCCTACAGCGGCATCTTCCTCGTGGCGCGCCGCGCGGCCCTGCGGCCCCCGCGGCCCGCGCGCGGCTCCCGGCCGCGCTCCGACTCTCTGGACAGCCGCCTCTCCATCTTGCCGCCCCTCCGGCCTCGCCTGCCTGGGGGCAAAGCAGCCCTGGCCCCAGCGCTGGCCGTGGGCCAGTTTGCTGCCTGCTGGCTGCCTTACGGTTGCGCGTGCCTGGCGCCCGCCGCGCAGGCTGCACTGGCCGAGGCGCCGGTCACCTGGGTGGCCTACTCGGCCTTCGCGGCTCACCCCTTCCTGTATGGCCTGCTGCAGCGCCCCGTGCGCCGGGCACTGGGTCGCCTCGCCCGCCAGGCGCTGCCCCGGCCCCCGAGGGCGTGCGCTCCACGGGCCTGGCACGTGCCGGCACTTCTGCGGCACCTCCAGGGACGTTCAGAGAGCCCTGCCCTAGGCCCTTCCGAGGCACCAGAACAAGCCCCAGATTTGCCAAGAAGGCAGAGCCTGAGTATGCCAGGGGCCACCTGAGAGGAGAGCTGTGGCCCATGCTGAGCTGCGGCTGGAGAAGGGATGGTGGTATCAGGAGCCCATCCAACCTCCTACACAGTTCCGGGCAGGTGCCCTGCCTGGATTTCTGGCCCTGGGACAGGAGAAGGGGGGCCTGCAGGCTAGTGAGACCAAGAGGATTCTGGGAGCTAGGAATCTTGGGTTCTGGGTCCTACCCTGCATAGTCTTGTGTACAGACCTACCCTTCCCTAGGCCCGTTTTCCCATCTGTATCCTGGACCATCTCTAAGGGTTCCTTGGACACTCACGGATAGTCCCCAGGCCAAAGAAGGCAAGGAGGTGGCCCAGATCACCAAGAAGAGGGCCCTAAGGGCTTACAGCCAAAGGAATGGACCAAGCAGGGCAAGGCCTAGGTAACAGCCACAGCAGGAGGAACCAGCGGAGAGACACTCAGAAGGACTTCCCTGATATCTGCACCAATACGGAACAACCTACTGGAGGTGGAACAACCTACTGGAACTCCTCTGCCAGCTTCTAAAATGCCCAGAAAGCAACTGGATCAGTGTGGTGCCGGAGGCAGGAGGCTCAACAACATGACCCCAAAGGGTCCTGGAGCCCCAGAACTGGCGTGTGGAAGGGCCCAAGACCCAATGGGGACTGTGTGGATTCGCAGATGGGGTCCTGCGGGGACTTGGCCACACCCGTTCTCCGGAGGTTTTGCCAACACCCACAATGTTTCACAGCTTCCTGGTCTCTGAGAATATTTATTCAAAAACAGGGATTGAAAAAACTGTACAGAGTGTCTGCTGCTGAGAATTCGGCCCCTGCCTCCATGCCACTCCCCCAGGTGCCCAGCAGGGTCCCCTCTTTGGGTTGCCCTCTGCCAAGCCCAGCCAGTCCATTCCAGTCAAAAGGGTATCAGTGGAAGCAGCGGGAATCTGCAGGGAGGTGGGGAGAGAAGCATGGCCCCCAGCCACCCCCCAGCCCTTCTCCCTGATCCCCATGGCGGGGGGGGAGGCAGTAGGCTGCAAAGCCCTAGGGGATGGGGAGTACATGAGTGACCCTCTGAAGTGGGGGCACTAAGGATGCTCCCTGCATCCAAGCATAGAGCTAGAGGGGGTGGAGCCCCCTACCCTGGGGCAGCTGCGGCTCCCAGTCCCTGGGCCAGAAACTGCTCCCACTCCGAGAGGAGGAACTCCCACAGACCCGGGTTGGGTGGGGGGGGTGGTGCATCCATGCGTCTGGGCATTAGTGGCGTTTGGGAGCCCAGGGTGGAGCCTCCTTGGGCAGGTAGGGTGCAGAGGCAGCCCCCTACCGGCGGTCCTGCCTGCCCCTGCGCTTGTGCCTCAGCCGGCCTCAGTAGGGGGAGAATTTCTGCCGCTCAGCTTTCTTGCTCCCATTGGCTGCTGCCATCTTGGCAGTGTAGGCTGCCAAACCCGGCGGCGGCCCTGGGGAGGCAGGTGGTAGGGCCAAGAAGGGCACAGGCTTGAGGCCGATGAAGTTGGAGAGGGAGATGGCATAGGGTGTACCCAGCAGGCCTGGGGGAGCTGTGGGCAGGGCCGTCAGGGGCGGCGAGAAGGGGGCAGGCAGGTCTGTGGGGGCCGAGCCGGGCGTCCCCCCAGAGGTAGACTTGGCCGTTTCTAGACTGGAGAGAGGGATATGGGGGGAGATGAAGGGAACGGTGCAGGTAAGAGAAGGGGAAGTGAGGGCAAATACGGGGAGGGGAGATTAGATGAAAGAGGAATCGAGAATAATGACATGAGGTGGATATTGGGGAGAGGATGGGAATGGCAGAAGAGTGGGGATAAACAGGGGAAGAATAGATAAGCAGGTATGGTACTCGGTGAGGGGAGGTACGGGGAGGCCGAAACCCGGGGGGAAAGAGACAGGGAAGGGATAAGGGAAAAGAGGACACGAGGGATGGATGTGGAGGGGAAGATGGGGCCACATGGAGTGAGTAAGGCAGGGTTCGGGAAGGCAGAGGACACACCCAGACAGAGACAGAGAAGGGAGATCAGCTCTCCCCACCCCAAGTGTGCCTTTCACAGGCACGTAAGCCCTGTGACCTGGGCCACCCCCACCCCACACTCACCAGGCAGTGATGAGGTACTGGGCCAGGGCGATGGAGACAGGGGAACCAGTGATGGTCACGTGCCTCTCGCCAGCACCTTCTGCTTGGTTCCCAATCTTGATATGTGCCCCTGACATCTGCCGGATCTCACTGATCTTGCTGCCCTGGCGCCCGATCACGCAGCCGATCAGCTGCAGGGAGAGTGGAATTCAACCCTGGGCCAGGCCCAGACCCCAGGAAGCACCCCCCCACCCTCAAACCACCCCATCCTCTGCTCACGTCATTGGGAACCAAGAACTCCTGTGAGCTGGTCTGCGAGCCAGGATCCAGTCCTGGGAAGGAGGAGAAGAGGGATTGGACATGGTTCCAGGCCTTTCCTGCCTCCCCATGTACATTCCAGAGGGGTGCTACCTGGCCCCCCAGGGGTGTCGCCCCTGCCTCCTTTTGCAGGGCCGCTCACCTGGCACCATGCTGGGGGAGGCGAAGGGGACCGCGTGGCCTGAAAGCTGCTGGAGCTTGGTGACCTGTGCCAAAGAAGAGGGGTCAGAAGTCAGAGGAGGCCTGGTTTTAGAAAGGGGTCCCTGAGGCTATGGTCACTCACCTCGGCGGGGGTCACAGCCCCATACTGACCCTGGACAGAAAAACCCTGTGGGGACAAAGTGGGGGGAAAGGGGGCTACTGTGACAAGTCAGAGCAATTTGGCCAGTCGTCCCCCCTGCCAGCCCCCAAGTCCTTCTTCCATCCGTCCCCCATCTCAATCCCCCTTCTCCAGGAATGCTTCTTACCCCTCCTACTGTTTCACCTCACCTGGTTGGCAGAGAGAAGGACGGTACCTAAGGAGAGGCTCGGGTGATATGGGATAGTAGCTCCTTTAGGTGGGGACTGGAAGGCACAAGTGGGGGAGGCTCTATCAGACCCCTCTAGGCCCCTCTGACCTCCCCAAGGGCCCTGTGTTCCCAAGGCCCTCCCTATGACCCGCAGGTAAATGCATCCCAGCATCCAGAGCTCCCAGTCCATCCCTGTGGCCCTGCCCTGCGTCCACCTGGTGCCACATGCATAGGGTCAGGGGGCCTGACAAGGAGGCCCAGGGCCCATCCCCATCCCTTCTCCCTGCACCAAGGCATCACCTCCAGGATAACAGCGCAGATCTGGCGCACACACAGGATGATGGCATCGGGTACCCCGGACACGGTGACAGCACGCTCTGTAGAGTTGGGGAGCAGGTCTCCTGCCACCTGCACCTGGGCACCCGTGGTCTGCAAGCAGAGAACAGGGGCCACTTCTGGCTGCCCTCATAACCCAGACTAGAGCTGCCCAGACTCCAAGCTCCCCAGGGGGACAGGAAGCCATAAGCCCAGGTCCCCTCTCTAAAGTGAAGGGTAGGACTCCCTGAGGGTGATATCCCCCTTCTCCTCACCTCTCGAATCTCCTTGATCTTGGTGCCGGCCTTCCCAATCAGTGAGCCACACTGGCTTGCAGGGATGACAAGGCGCAGGGTCACCGGGGGCCTGGAGACATTTCCACCATTTGCAGGAGCAGCGCAAAGGTCCTGGGCAGGAAGACCGTGGTTTGGCTGTGCATGCCCCTGCTGCTCCCCCTCCCCTGGGAGCACCTTCCTGCTGGGGTTTGAAGGAAAGAAGCCCTCCCCAGGTCCTACCCTAATGAAAGAACCCTGCCCCGCCAGGCTTGGCCTTCCTTGCCACCTGCAGCCACTGTGTGGAGTCAGAGCCCTGTTCCCCCGGCCCGGGGAACCACCCCGGGCCTCCCAGCCCAGCCAGCCACGGACCTCATCCAGCTTGAAGGCAATCATGGAGACCGCATGGAAGACAGCAGCTGTAGACCCGGTGATGGTGGTGATGCGCTCAGGGCAGGAGCCCTCAGAGATGGTGATCCGGGCACTGCTCTGCGGGGACACACAAGGCCGGGCAGTGGGGCTCCTTCTCCACTTCCTTGCCAGGAACCTGTCTGCCTACCCACCCACCAGGCCCCAGCCCACCGCCAGAAACAGCTACCTTCCAAGGGCACTCATTGGTCATCCCAAATGGTGGGGTTCAGGGAAAAGGTGGGGCAGGGATCTCCCCTCCCCTCCAAACCAGATGCCCTGGGCAGCTCTCCCAAACTCCATCCTCACCTGCTCCCGGATTCGCTTTACAGTCTCTCCTTTCTGTGGGACAAAAAATATGGAATGGCTCTTAGCCTGAGCCGTCACTACCTCCTGACCTGGCCTGAGGCCTCAGGTTGAGGTCCACACGGAACAGAACTGGGCACCTACCTTCCCAATTATGCTGCCAACCTCCTGCAAACAAGACAAGAGTAGGGAGTCAGGGGGGACCAATGCCCCAGGCCCAGCCCGTCCACCAGGACAGGGGATCTAACAGAGACAGGACACAGGAGCTCAAACTCCTGGCCGGCCACACCAGACCGTGCCCCCCACCCACTCACCTTCCCATGCATCAGCATCCGCAGTGTGAGGGTGATGCTGAGCTCCGGCTCCTCCTCCAGCCCCGCGTCTGAGCCGCTCATCCTGTCAAGCGGGGCTGGGGCCACAGCGGCCTAGGAGTGCGTCCACGGTGCCTGGCGGCTCTGGCGGGGGCAGCAAAAGGGGGATTAGAGGGGAGCTCCCTCCCGTCTCTTTTGGGTCCCCTGCCCTTACATGGGGACCTCAGAGTCAGACTGACCAAATTCCCACAGAAGAGAGACAGCGTAGACCCCCAGGTTCAAGTGCCACACTGATGGGTATGCTTGTGTGCCACTCACTTGCTGTGTGACCCTGGACAGCTCATTTCACCCATCGGAGCCTCTCCTTCCCCATCGGTAAGAAGAGACTACCAGGTCCTACCCCCAAAGAGTTATGAGAATTAGAATGAGCTAAGCACATATGTGGTAGGCAGCCAGTCTCCATGGACATCTTTCCCTTTCCTGCGTACATTAGAAGAATTAACCAGGAGACCTATGGGAGTCCAGAGAGGGGGAGCCTCCTCTCTGGCCTCTTAGAAGAGGGGACCCCTGGGGATTGGGCCTTGAAAGCGTGGTTAAGGTTGAAAAGTTACTTCAAATGAGAAGCACTTGCATTCAGGGACCAGAGTCTCCCCACCCCCGCACCCCCCGCCCTACCCTGCTGACGAGAGCATGGGGTTGCAGCTGGAGCGGAGGCTGGAGCAGCCATGGGGAGCCGTGGGGAGGCCTCGAAAGGAGGGTAGCAGTGAAAATAGCAAGGGTCCTCTTGCCCCAGCCTTCCCCCTGCCTGGCAAAGGCTTGTGGGGATGGGGCGGCACATGGGCTGGGAGCCCCATGTCCAGAGGTCACTAAAGCAGAGGCTCCCTGCAGACGGCTCTGAGCAGTGTTCATTCAGCACGTGGGGCGAGGGGGGTGGTGTCGGGAGACCAGCAGTCTGCTCTCCTGTGTGCTGCGGAGGTAAGAAGTGGCCACACTCCCAGCCTGGAACGCTTTCTACTGTACCAGAAACAAGTCACTGGGCCCCCAGTCTCAATTTCCTCACCTATAAAATGGAGAGAATGCTTCCCCTAGGGACT
Organism: Halichoerus grypus; assembly: GCF_964656455.1. Taxonomy (NCBI): domain Eukaryota; kingdom Metazoa; phylum Chordata; class Mammalia; order Carnivora; family Phocidae; genus Halichoerus; species Halichoerus grypus. The sequence continues at coordinate 196,536,799 of NC_135712.1, read as the reverse complement.
GGGTGATGGGTAAGAAAGGGATTTGGGGGCTGGGAAATGTCAAGGCCGTTAACTGACAGAGGAAGGAGGAGCCAGAGATTAGCTTCTGGGATTAGCCCGGCCGCCAGCCAGCCCTCCCTACCCGACCCCTTTTCATGCCCCAACTTAATCCTGAACCTTAATCCTGCTTGGAAATCCCTCTCCTCCAGCGGCTGTCTCCCACCAAGGCTCAGCTTTGATGGGGAGCTAACTGGGGGACCAGAACCCAAGAAGGAAAATGGAGTGGGACCAACTGGTGCCAAAACCAAGCCAAGGCCAAGCCCTAATCCTGCAAATTCCTTCTGCCCAGGAAGGTGTGGGAGCCAAGGATGTGTGTGCCTGCCTAGAGCACTCTGGGGACCTCTGGGCACCTTCTTCCTCAGCCCCCTGCCCTATCCTGAAATGAAGGTCAAGGGCGTGGAGCACTGTCCAATCCCCTCTTTGGAAGCCCCTTGCTAGCCACAGCTTGGGCATGGAGTAGGAAGGGGGTGCTCCCGGGCTGGCTTTCTCAGGAAGCCCAAGGAAGCCACTGTATGGCATGAAGCCTGCTCCTTCATCTGTACCATTGGGTGACAACGCTGTCCCCTCAAGCCCTCGGTAACTTGTATCCCCAGCACCTGCTCCTCCCTCTGCTTGAATTCTGCCCGTAGGCTCTCCAGAGGTCAGAGGTCACCAGTGGACACAGGGACTGTGCTCTCTGAGCATCCTGGCCAGCCTCATGCTGGCTGCCCTTGCTAACATTCCCCAGCTGCGTGCACTTCCTCCAGCAAAGCACTTGTGACGTGCTTAGTTCTGTCTGCCTGGACAGCCAAGCCTGGGAGCCCCTTAGAGCAGGAGCCAAGGCTGCCACCTTCTCCTTGTGTCCCCAGAGCTCAGGCCAGAGCCGGACTGGAGAAGGTGCTCAGAACATAATGGTTAGCTGAACAGATGAATTCACCAAACAGAAGGGAACCTGATGCCAACAGACGGTCTATAACCTGCCCAAGGTCATAGAGAGGTGGGGAATGGTGGGGCCAGCATGGTCGTACCTGCTAGCATGGGGCTCTCTATCACAGGCCCCGTCGGCCTCCCCTTTCTGGCTGTCTGGCTGGGTCTGTCAGTCCTCTTCCTGGAGGGAGTTTCTTCAAAGGTGGGGGGCAGGCTTTAGTAGCTCCGGAGACCCCTGCCTGGCTAGTACATGTGGGTCATGTTTGGAAAGGACTGATAACTTGTCCAAAGCCACGGTCTTAAACTCCAGAATATTCTGAGGCTCAGGGAGCCCTCTGGAGTGGGAACCAGTGGAAGATCTGACACTGTCCCCATACCATGGCCACATCACCTTGGGGGTCATAAGGCTTGAGGGAAAAAGGGAAAAAGGGCTCGAATGTGGCCCGAACTAGAGTTCCTGCCCTGAAAAAGATGCCTGGGTCTGCAGCAGAGTCCACTGCCCCAAATTTCATGGGTGACCTTGGCCAGGCCTTCACCTGACCCAGACCTCAGTTTACCCACCTGTGCTATATGTGTGTGTGTGGGACTGGAGGGGGCGGTGCTAGTGCTGGTCTCTCTGTGGGAGGGACCCTCAAGATCTCTCCTGTTTTTAGGAGAGAACAGCAGTTCCTGACACAGGGCTCCCAAATTATTCTCCTAGGGGCCCTAAGAATAAGCAGCCCTATTTGGCATGCTGGCTCCCCTTCTACCCTCACCAGAGTTCTCAGGGAATCATTTGCTGGTGGGCCCTGGGTCCCTGCTGGGCCACCCACACGGCAGCCACACGTCATGCCACACTGACCTCCAGCTCACCTCTGGGGGTGCCCAGCCCCCTCTGGTCAGCAGGGCTCCCTGGCAGAACATACCAAGCTCAGACCAGGCCTCTGCCTCTGACCTCGGGTGTTCCCTCCTGCTCCCCAAGCCCCCTTCCCAGACCCAGTGCCCACTCCTTCTGTCCCTGGCTTCCTGCCACTCAGGCTGGAGGGGGCGGGGGGGGGGTGACAGCTGTGTAAGCGATGGCGGCTGCCCCTTCCTGCCCCTCCCCCCCAGCTGTCTCTCTCTCATGACAGCTGCCCAATCAAAGGGCCGGGGGCTTAGCCAGCTCCCCCCCACATGCAGGGATCAAGTGTCCACCCTGGCTTTGTTCTGGAGCAAGAACAATCCGGGGGAGGGGAGGGCTCCTGGGGCCAGGCAACTCAAGTGGACTGGCCCGCCCCTTGGGGGATTCCCTTGGCTCTGTCAGCCAGTGTCTGGACCAACCAGGGCTTACAGACCCACCTGGGCTAGGGAGAAGGTTGGGGGGGGCAGTCTCCAAGTTCATCCCCCACCTCATATCCCCTGACATCCCCCTCAGCACCATCAGGCTCCAGCCTAGCAGCCTCCTACTCCTAATCCAAAAGCAGCCATGCTGGCCACACCCAGTGATGCTGGGGAATGGCTCAGGACATCAGACGAAGCAGGGTGTGGCAGGAGGTGGACACCGGACTTGGGGAGATCAGCAGTGAGGGATCCTGACTCCCTTGCCTGTTCCCTTCTCGGGGTATGCTCCCCCTTCCTGATTACCCAGGCCTCCACAGGACATGCCCTAGTATCCTCTGACCCGCGCAACTAGCCTCTCAGCCTTACAGCCTCCCAGGATGGCCATTCATACCACCTCTTGGGAGAGTCGGAGGAGGAGAGGCCTTCAGGGGAGCAGCGTGGGGTCCATGAATTCCACCCTCTGGTTTCCTGGCCCAAGGCTGTCCTGGAGACTGAGCTAAGCAGCAAAGGGAAGCTCTCTCTCACAAGTTGGCTGGTGCCAGAAATGCCACAGCCTCCTTAGAGCATCATTTGGCAACCCCCTCAAGAGTCCTCACAGCCAAGGGAAACTGAGGCAGGCCCAGGCCAGACTGGGCTCCAAGAGAAAGGACACAACTTCTTGGTACAGCCCCACCCACTGACTGGTACCCATCCCCTCACTGCTTCACCCAAATTGAGAAAGGTCTCTAGCTTCCATTTTCCATGCTGGAGACTGGCTCATTCTGCTGCTCAACAGCCATCTTTGGCTCCCTAGTACCCAAGGAATAAAGCTTGATCACCACAGACAGGCACTCAAGGCCCTTTATGATCTGGCCCCTGTCAGCTTTTCCTGTCTCATCTCCACTCCTTCCCCCCCTCTACACACCAGGCTGCAAAACATGCCTAGTACCTCCAGGCCTCTGGGCCTTTGCCCGGGCTGATCCCAGCTTGAAATGCCCATCCTCACTCTGTCAAAATCCTTCTCAAATGCCACCTCCTCTGTGAAGTCGTCCCCAACCTTCCAAGTCAGATATAATCACGCAGGCCTCTGTGCCCCAACTCAGCTCAAAGGAGCCCTAATGGGCATTTTCAAGCCTATCTTTCTACTACCCAGGAGGGTAGGAGTTCCTTCAGGAGGGCAGGAGCCAGGACCAGGCTCCGTGTGCAGGGAGAAGGGCCTAGAGGCATTAGGGACCAGAGATGGGGCTGAGGATGGGGTCCCAGAGAAGCAGTGAGGATGGGGTGAGAAGATCCAGGGCACGGGGGACCAGCCACATGGGAGAGCCAGGATCTACCTGGACAGAATTCCCAGTTTCCATTCCTCAGCACCCTCAGCCTCTCCTCCTGCTGTTTCTTTGGGTCTAGGGGCTCCCTGGGCATGTCACTGGGGTAGGGGATTAGTGTTGTCCTTTGAGACTCCTAGGGGCCCGGAATGGGTTTCCCCATGTGGAAGCGAGGCTGGAAGAAGAGCTGGGGAGTGGCATAGGTTTCGCAAAGTCGGAACCCAAGGCCCAGAGAGGGAGGCGCTTGTTTATAAGGCTACATGAAAGGCAACTGGCAGAGCTGGGAGAACCAGGGGTCCACCTGTGCCGCTCAGAGCTCTTTCCTCAAGAGGTCAATGCCACCGGGCAATGGTGATGGAGGCTGGAGGGGGGCAGGGATGGGAGTAGGGAGGGTGGATAGAGCCTGTCTGGGGACACAGGGCGGGGCATAGCCAGCCTCCCTGTGGCCTGGGCCTGCCAGGGTGTGTGGGCCGCCTGCTCCCAGCCCCCCACCCTGAGCATGCAAGAAGAACAATCCCCTTGTGTTTGGGCAGCCTGAGCCTGCATGCTGATGAAGGCTGGGGGGTGGGGGCTGGGATGGGGGTGCTTTGGAGGTTGACGGGGTTCCAGGGCCCAGAGGGAGTAGGGGACCTTCAGATGGGAAAAGGATAGGGTCCCAGGTGCCGGCCCTGAAGCAATGAGGGTAACCTCAGGAAAGAGTGAAGGCTGGAGCTAAGATTTAAGCTCCTGGAGAGTCCCTGGGGTCTAAGAGCTCTTTGTAGGAGAAGTGGGGCCCCTAGGGACACATGCCCTGTTGGTCCAGCATGAAGGTAAACATTGTGGGTTTGGTGGGGACCAAGAGCCCACATTCTGGGAGGAGGAAATGCAGCTGGCCCTGGGTGCATCCCCTTGAAGACCACTCCCCAGGGTGCTGGAGCCGGGCGGAGCACTGGGTGCCACAGGTCTCAAGATGGCGGGCCTGGGACAGGGGAGTGAGGAGGTGGGCACCTCCCTCTCCTGGCCAGGCAGGCATGAGGGCCAGGCTGAAGTGAATATCCAGACACCCCTTGCCCCCCCAGGACTTCAGCTAGAAGCTAGGTCAGAACTGAGGGGCTTAAGAGCCACAGAGCATGAGGGACCACTCTGAGCCCCCAACTGTCATCTCCACACACCCCTGGTCTGGAGGTCTGTCTGTCTCCCCCCCCCACCCCCAACCAAGGACTGCAGAGAATGGGAAGGGGTGTGTGCTGAGCCAGGAACTGCAGGGGAATGGCAGATGGGGATAGACATGGAGCAGAACCAGAACCCAAGGCAGGAGGTCGAGAGAAGAGCGGGTCCAAAGAACAGAAACAGCAGGTGGGATGTGGGCCTCAAATCTGGGGTCTCGGGTCCAGGAAGGCCCTCCCTGGTGCTGGGGGCTCCTCTGGCAGAGCAGCGCCCCCAACCTGTGCAGGCCTGGGCCCGTGTGGGACAGGGAAGCGTGTTCCTCTCAGTCTCCCAGTCTCCCAAACCGGGACCCTGGCCTGTAGACTCCGGCGCGGGCTCCCCGCCCCCCGGCCGAACCCCCAAACTTCGCGGCCCGCGGTGCCCCGCCCGGCCCGCGCCCTACCTCGCTGGGGCTGTCCTGCGGCGGCGGCGGCGGCGGCGCGGCGGCTGGGCCGCTCAGTCCCACATTGTCCCCGGGAGAGGCGGCCGCTCACAACTGCGAGTGACATCAGCTGCGAACAATGAGGGGTTTGACAGGCGCGGAGCCCGGCCGGCCCGGAGCCCGGCTCCGCGCCCCCCCCCCACCCCCCGGCCCGCCCGGCCCGGCCCCTCCCCGCCCCCTCCCCGGATCCGATTACAGCGCGGCGGGCCCGCCCCAGCCGCCCCAGTGCCGCAGCCGCCCGCCCCGCCCCGCGCGCCGCGGTGCGCCCCGAGCGGCGGCCGCTTCCGGGAGGGCTGGGGCGACCCTCCCTCGGCAGCTCGTCCCGGCGCCGGGAGCGGGGGGCCGGAGGGAGGGGGGGGTCGCGCCGCGAGCGCCAGCCCAGCCGCGCTCCCCCCGCGCCTCGCCGGGCCCCGAGCCCCTGCGCTCTCTGCCCGCCAGGGCCGCTTGCCCGGCGCCTCCGCCGAGCCCCCCGCTCCACCCCAGTCCCCGCGCTGCCCGGCTCCGGCTCGGATCTCTCGGAGCGCGGGCTTCGACCCTCCGCCCGGCCCAGTTCCCGGCTCTCCTCGCTTCTGCGCCATCCATCCCCGCGCTGGGCTTTCGTCCACCAAGACCCGCGCCCCTCAGCCACCCACAGCTTCCGCGAGGCCCGGCCCTTGTCCGCCCCGGACAGGTTACCGGACCGGCTGGAGGAGGGGCCTGAGAGCGGTGTGATCCCGTGCACCCCGCCCCGCCATTCCCCCCAAAGCTACCCCCAGAATGCCTTTTTGGGGCTAGGGTCGCAAGGGCCGCGGCGCAGTTGTGTACTCTGCTAGAGAATGGGAGGAGTTGGACGGTCCCCAAGCCCTCTCCTTCCCCCACCGTACCCCCTGGGGAGCCGATCTACCTCCCCCTCTCCCCCCCTCGCCCCGTAATCGGCTCAGCCTGGTCCCACTGACCTCCACCTCCCCCCACAGCTGAGTCTCTTGGCACCTGGGTGTGTGTGTGTGGGTGGGGAGGGGAATCCAATCTCCCTTCCCCTCCATCTGGCCGGGTGGACAAAGGGCAGGGGGACCATCTGGTCCCGCCAGGGTGGGGGAAGGGCCCACAGTGCCGGTCCCCAGGGGGCGGGGGGAGGGGCGGCGCTCCAGAGACAGTGAGAGCCTGCGGGGTCTAATTGCATCACTTTATTTCACCGACCTCCACTCTCCAGTCTCTGTCTCCCCAACCCCCAAACCTCAGAACAGGAAACAAGCTTGGCTGAGCAGATCCAGGCCTAATAACCTGGGGAGGTGTGGAGCACGCAGAAAGAGGGGGAAAAGCAGGGAGATCGGAGGTTCCAAAGGGTGGCCCTCACCTTTTGGGTGGCAATTCTGGTCTGGGGCCAGCTGCAACCTGTGGGTGAATGGAGTTCAGGGCTGGCCACTCCTAAACCTGGCAGAGGGCCTCCTGCAAGGGCTGGCCCCTAGGGTCCCCACCTCCCTGGACAGTGGGGTTCTGCATGGTTGGGAGGGTGCATGTGCCCATGTGAATGCTTGTGTGAGAGCGCAAGAATGCATGTGTGTGAATGCATGCAATGCAAAGCTGTAGGTGACTGTGCATGTCAGTCCAGAGTTGCCCGCACCTGTGTGGTTGCTCCCAAGTGAAGGGTCACATCTGGGAACATGGATGGCTCTAAATGTGTAAGCATGCGTGTGGGCATGGATGTATCTGTGGTCTAAGAAGCAGGAGTAGGAGGTGTGAGTGCCTTGGAGGGCAGCTGAAGGAAAAGGCTGGAGGCAGGCTGGGAGGCTGCACAGAGCAGAGTAAGGGGTGCGAGCGAACAGGAAAGCTTATAGGAGAAGCTCATCTAATGGATTACCCTCCACCAGATTACGTCTCTTGCTTCCTGAGGTTTTTCCTCTTGATTTCACCTCCTTAGTCTGTCACTGCAAGAGAAAGAGGAAGAGGAAAAGACAGACCCCAGAGACAAGAACCCAGATAGACAGAGACACACCTGTTGCATGTACATGATGAGCAGGAACCCATGGAGGGAGGAAGGAGACAGAGAGAGCCCAAGGCAGGCCAGCAGCCACCCCATCAGCAGGGCTGGGTCTCATGCTAGCCCCTGCAGGAAATCCAACAGCCCTGTGTGCCACTCCTCAGGTTTGTCGAGGTAGCAGGGGTGCCCTGCCCCCTCCATGACCAACACCTGGTGGTTGGGCAGCTGCTTCAGGTGCTCAAAGCTGGTCAGACCCATGGAGTCCTGGTCTCCATATACTATAAGAGTTGAGGTCTAGAGAAACAAAAGGGAAACAGTAAACAGGGATCTGCCACACCAGCCCCAACCTCCTAGAGGTCAGGTCTAGCCCCACCACCACTTCAGTCTCTCCCTGGGGCCACCCCAAATGAGGGGGAGAGACAAGCTGGCCCAGTGGGTGATCGAAGAGGCCCCAGCTCCTGAGGGACAGAGGCATGGATTTTTGTCTGCCCCAGCACATGGTTTAGCGCGGGCCAAGGCACAGTAATCTGCTGCTAAGTAAACCAACAGGGCAGCGTTTGGTAGTTTAGCTCCCCCCGGAAGCCACCCCTTGGTTACCCTGCCCTGAGTTGAGGAAAGGCCCCAGGATGGACGCTTTCTTGCTCGTGGCAGGGGCATCTCAGCCTCCCACACAGGGATACCTTCACACTGGCATAGTCCGCAGCGCTGAGCTTGTCCGTGCAGATGGGGGCCACTGGCACATAGCCCCGGAGCTGGGAGCCAGGGGCCGTGAGGAAGGGCAGGGAGTACATGCCACTCAACGATGGGCTGATCACAACTGGAGAGCCCAGGTCCAACGCATCCACCACAGCTGCCAGGAAGCTGCTGGGGACCAGCTCCCCAATAGGGGCAGGGGCTGCTGCTTCCTTGGAGCGCCCCAGGCCTGCAGGGATTCAGGTGTGAGAAAGACAAGGGCACTGAGTGGGAAAATGGAAGAGACAGTCCCTTCCTCCAGGAAGCCCTCCTAGCTCAATCTCTCTGTGCCAGGTTCCAGCAGCACACAGCGTGCCTAAGTTTATTCCTACAGCAGCCTAGATCTGTCATATCTTTGGCAAGCATGAGGCATTTCCCTCTATGTCTGTGCCCATCTCTCCCAGCCGTAGAGTGTCCTGGAAAGGATCAGGCTCTGAAGTCCAACACAGCTGGGGCCAAGTCTCAATTTTCCACTTAACTATCTGCACGACCTTAGGAAAGTCTCCTCACCCCTCTCTCAGCTGCTCAGTTTCCCCATCTGTTAAATGAGACAAAAAAGTATCTGCCATTTCAGATTGTGGTGAAAATGAAGTGAATTAACTGCTTAAGAGGCACCTGTTCCAGGGCTGGCAAGGTGGACAGTGGCCGAGGAGCTGGCTCTGCACATGTACCTCCCCTCCAATTAGTCAGGCCCCACCTTCCCCCAAAAGATCAAGACCTTCACCTGGAAGATCAGTCCAACCCACTGTCCGAACCAATCCCATCTGGGCCTGGAGGCCCACACTTGGGCACTGAAACCATGTCAGCCACGGCCTGGGAGGGGTAGCAGGTCAGTTACAGGGTCATACTTGGCTCCGTGGGCTGGGGCTGCCCCTCCCCTACTCCAGAACCCAGTTCAGGGCTTTGTATCTGGGATCATGCCTGGGGGCTCAGCCACCCACCAGGCCCTGCCCCGCCCCCACATGTGTCAGGAGACTCAGTCTCACTCCTCGGGCTTCCCGCAGAGCCTATGGTTATGGCTCTGTCAAAAGATTTTAATTCCCCTTGGCTGAGCACCGAGTCTTAGGTGTTGGGTACCGGCCACATGTGCACGTAATATCAGTCCATTCTCACTAGAGCCAACCCCCGAAATCTGTACCTCCCATCACAGATGAGGAAACAGAGGCTCAGAGGCGCTGAGACACTGCCCTGGGCAGCCTGGTTAGAAGCAGCTGGACGGTGTCCAGACCACAACCAGATCGAGACCAGAGAACCTGGAAGGCCCTTGCCAAGGGCACTGCACCCTGTCAAGCTTGGGGGGGCCTAGCCTGGCTAGGTCCTCCCAGTGCCCCAGTGCCCAGTCCCCCAGTGAGGCCCCCACAACCCCGGTCCAGAAGCCTGCGCCGGAAGTACCTGGCAGGTCCACGGCCACAGCCCGGTAGCCAGCCTGAGCCAGCCTGTGCAGCGTGCCCAGGTTCTGCCAGGTCTCGGAGGAGAAGCGGATGCCATGCAACAGCAGAACTGAGAAGCAGGCAGCCTGCCCACCGCCTGGCCGAGCCTCTCGGAAGAAGAGGCTCTGGCCCTGCACCTGGATGGTGCCCTCGTGAAGCTCCACTCCTGCCATCCCTGCCGCTGTACTGGTGAAGCACCTGTGGTTCAAGGCCAGACTGATAAGGAGCCACAGAACCCCCTGCCCAGATGGGACGGAGAGGCTGCCACAGAGAGGGCAGGTGTCCCTCCGGGAGCAGCAAGGAGGCCTCCAGGAGGCTACCAGAACTCTCCACGTGCTTTCAGATGAGGAAGGCAGAGGTGTTATTTATGCCTCTGCCACTCAACTGTGTGGCATTGGGCCTCAGTTTCCTCTTCTGGAATAAGGGGCAATAAAACCTACCTCAAGAATTAATGAGTTAAAAAAAAAAAAAAAGAATTGACAAGTGAGGGTGCCTGCCCTTAGAACTCAATACATGCAGCTCCCATTATGATTATTGTCCTCACTGTTAATTCTTCTTTTCTACAAATGGGGATAATACAATAGTACTCAGCTCCTAGGTGGTGGATGGGATTAAATGAGCTCACGCACGTACCACGCTGGACACCGCTCCTAGCACATAGTGAGCATAATAAGTGCTCAGTCGACAGTAAGCAGCTCTTTTGCTTATCGACCTCGTTCTCTTCAAGGCACTGTTACAGTTTGTAGGTTGGCCCCGCAGGCCGGAGGGGGTCGGGGTTGGAGTTAAAAACCCATTTTCCGGAGGCGGAAGCCGGAACGCAGAGCTGGGAAAGGCTTTGGAGTTCCGGCCCGCAAGGAATGCGGAGTACCCAGCGCGCTGCCCGCTGGGCCCCAACGCTCTGACGCACGGTCATCGGCGCCGCGGCGGCTCGCTCGGTCCCCTCCGCCGACTTCGGTTCTGGCTCGCTGGGCCCGGTAAGGCGCACACGGAAAGTGGGGGCGGGGGGGGGGCAGACCCGAGGAGGGGACCTGGGGAGCCGAGATGGGAAGGGGAGGAACTTGGGCTGGGTGGGGGTGGGATCTCACTGGACAGAAGACGAGAGGGTCTGGGGGCGCAGGGCCGGTACCTGGGGAGCTGCGTAGGCTTGCGCAGATAAGAGGCAGGCGAGTGCTGGCGGCGACTGGGGCCGGGGCAGGGAAGCGGGGAAGTGGCCCGGCCGAGGGCGGAGACCAGGCCGTGCTACGGGACGCCCTCTTGTGGCCACAAGCTGTCGCAGGGCCGGTCGCTGCCGCTAGATCTTTCTTGTCACAGCGGCCTCGGTTTCCCCAAGCCCCTCGGCCCCATGTGCTCCAAGCACCCGGCTGGGTGCGGCCGCAGCAGCCTGCCCCAGATGCACATGATGCGGCTTGCGGAGAAGGGCTCGTAGGGTCTCATCCCTGCTGCTCCCTCCTCCTCCCGACCCTGCCCAGGCCCAGGGTTGTGCGCAGGCACGCAGTGAAGCCAGACAGCTTTGAGTGCGAGGTTCTGCCCAAGTCCAGCCAGGTGACCTCGACCGTTTTCACAGCGTCTCCGAGCCTATTTCCTGGCCTGTAGAATGGGTGTGATGTTGCCTATTTGGCAGGGTGTCTATAACGGAGTGAGTCCTGCGTGCCCTGCGCTGCCTTCCTGTACCCGGCCTGGCTGCCACGCCTGGCCTTGGCCACACATCGCCGACCAGGCTAGGTGCCATAAAGAGCAGTGAAAGAGGCACAGGCCACCCTGGGCTGTGACCGAGTGTGTGCGCCTGTGTATTTGTAGGGGTTGGGGAAGCGGTTGGACTGAGACCTGGAGTTGCCAAGTGACAATAATATCCGACATTAAACAGCGACGCCTCCTCTCCAGACACTGTGCTAAGGCTTGACCCATCTTTTGTGGTCCTTAAGACAATCCTTATCCTTAACCCTCTGTACAGACGAGGGACTGACCCACCGTAGAGATGGTCTGGTGGGGAGAAGCCGGTGGCTCTCCCCTGGCCCTCGGGCTGAGAACAATCCGGAAAATCTGGATAGTGGGCCGGGCCTACGTGCTTTCGGGCGCCGCCTGGAGTCCCCCCTGCGTGGGTTTAGGAGGCGCGGGGCCTGCGACTGCGGACTGCGCAAGCGCGCCTCCTTGGCTGCGCGCCCCGCCGCCTGGTCCCCGCAGCAGCCTGCAGAGCGGCGGAGGCAGCGCAATGGTCGCGGCGCTGTTTGGCTGCTGGTTCCGCGTGGGCGGGGCCCGCCCTGGGGTGTCCGGCCCGGTCATCCCGGTCGGCCCGGTGAGTGTCCCCGGGGAGTGAAGACTGCAGGGTGCCCGGGGGCGGGCCATCCTGGCTCCGCCCCTTGCCCCCGGAGCCCTGGGGCAGAGTCCTGCGGGAGTGGCAGGCGCGAGTGTGCATGTGTTGGTGTGTTGTGTGTGCGCTCAGGCGTTTGCGTGCGTTCTGCGGGATCTGGATGTGTGTCGATGTGGTGTCTGTCTGTTTCTACGCGCCTACGTTGGGGGGGGGTGTCGGTCTGTCTGTACGCTTGTGTCTGTATGCTATGTGCGTTTCTGTGTACATGTGATTTTGAGGGTGTGTATCTACCTGTGCGTGTGTATTTCTGAGGCTATGTGTGTCTGTTTGCCTGTACGTGTGTGTTTTAGGATTGTGTATATGACTGTGTGCTGGAAATTTGAGGGTCAGCATGATTTTGAAAGCGTGTATGTGTCTGTCCGTCTGCCTTCCTGATGGCTGACTGTGTGCCTGATTTTGAGGGTACGCATTTCAAGGGATCCATTGCTCACAGGCCAAGCAGGGCTGCCTGTACCCGCCGTGCCAGGAATAGCTTGTGCAAAAGAAAAGTATGTGGGGACGAGACTCGATGTTTGTGTGCACGTGTGTACACCTGTGTGTCATTGTCCACACGTATGCCAAGGACCTAAGTTGGGTACAGCTTCCCTGACCGCACGCCTTTTCTCGTATCTGTAGCGAATGCCGGGTTGCTGGCTTGCTGCCCACCACCATGGTCTAGTGCACCAGCTGCCTAGGTTGCCAAGGCAACGGCCAAAGTCCCGCCTCTCCCTTGCAGCAGGCTCCCCACAAGGAAGAGGTCCGCAGGGATTCTGCCACTGTTGGGAGCCTAGGCTTATGCCCAGTGGGAGGTTGCTGTTCGTGGTCAGAAGGAAGAGAAGAGCGGCCTCTTCCTCCCTTCAGCTCCTGGCTCTCCATCAGCATCAGAGGGGCTGCCACCGCCCACCCACCCCAGGACTGGGAGCCTGGGGGTGGGGGCTTGGGAAACATCCCCTAAAGCTCCCAGGAGAGGAGGGTGGTGCCCAATATGGGTTTCCAGCTGGGCCAGCACCCAGTTGGCACTCCATAAAGATGTGTTTACTGGAATCTGAGAATAAGGCAGGTGTACTCATTCTAGGCCCAAGAAATGATCACAGGACAGCCCTGGGTCAAGTCCACAGTATTCCTGAAATATCACAGGAAACTTGAGAGGGCTGATGCAAAGTGATCCTTTCCCGCATTTTACTGACAAGCTGAAGACACACAGCCAGGAAGTGGCAAAGCAGAGTCTCCAAGCCAGGGCTAACTGGGTCCTGGGTCCTGATGTCTGTTGTCTGGACAGGCAAAGGACCCAGACTGCAGGAGTCCGTGAAGCAGGTCATGAAGCTGAGGGGGTGGGGGGAGCATTCATCTCTCCAGCCTCCATTTCTAGGTATACCATGCCCCTCCCTGGCCCCATTCATTCCCCTCAGCCTTTCTCCATCCCGGATACTCTCCACGAGCCCTCCTCCCGCTTAATATCAGCTGAGATAGAGCATTGACTATTTCCATCAATTGGAAAACACATTCTGATTTAAGCACTATTACATGCAATGTGATTAAAAAAGAAGAACCATTTCCAAACATGCTGTCAGTGGGATGGGGCTTTATACATAGTCTTTCACTTTTGATGCTTCTCACTACTCTGTCCACCAGCAAGGCTCCGGTTCGTCCCTCACCTCCCAGCCCCATGGTTTCTTCCTTGGCAAGCTCAGCGTAGCCTGGTGGTTAGCAGCCCAGCTCTGGGTTCAAATCCCAGTTCCTTTACTTGCTATTCTGCATTTTGGGCAAAAGAATTTACCTCTCTGAGCCTATTTCCTCATCTGCAAGAGAACTATATTCATATCTGCTCCCCAGTGTTCCTGTGTGGATTCGTGAGCCCTCGTATGTGAAGGGCCAAACACAGGGTCTGGCTCTCATAAGCACCTGATGAACGGAAGTGGTTTTAGCTGGCACAATGATGAGCATGCTGTGTCTCCAGGGACATCTCAGACGCTCCTTCTCAGGCTGCAGGGTATCTGAGCCCCCACCCCAGCATGCGTGGAGCAGTGGATGTGAACCCTCAGACCCCTGCTCAGAGCAGGAGAAAGGGCAAGGGCTGAGCTGTTCCTCTGCTGGGGGCTTCTGGGGGTGGGGTTTGGGGATGGGGTCCAGGGGACCTGGTGGGGACACAGCCCCAGCCTCTTCTTCCTCTCCTCTCCTCCAGACTGTGGTACAGACCTCCATGAGCCGGTCCCAGGTAGCCCTGCTGGGCCTGGGCCTGCTGCTCATGCTGCTACTGTACGTGGGGCTGCCAGGCCCCCCTGAGCAGACCTCCTGGCTCTGGGGAGGCCCCAATGTCACAGTCCTGGCTGGTCTCACCCCTGGCAACTCCCCCATCTTTTACCGCGAGGTGCTGCCGCTCCACCGGGCACGCAGGTGGGTGCTGACCTCAGGGCGTAGTGGAAGGCCTAGGTCCAAGGGGAGTCCCTGTGTGGGACCCCAGCTCAACTCAGGGTGCTCAGGGCCTGGGAGGGCAGTGGGAGAAGCCCAGAAAGAAAGAATGGCGGCCCCCTTCCAGACCCCGAGGACACACACTCCCCTGTGTGCCCACAGGGTGGAGGTGGTGCTACTCCACGGAAAGGCCTTTAACTCCCACACGTGGGAGCAGCTGGGCACACTGCAGCTGCTGGCGCAGAGGGGCTACCGGGCCGTGGCCCTTGACCTCCCAGGTGAGAGCCCCCACTCCGGGGTCTAGGGAGGCAACATCCAGCAGGTACAAGGGGCAGCTTCCCAGGGAAGGACTTGGAGGGGTAGAAAACCCTTAAGGTATGGCTGGGTTGGGGGGTGGGGATCGGACCGCAATGTCTGGACAAGCCGTGGTAGGTCGCAACACAAGATGGCAATACTAAAAGGTCTGTGTCTTTATTTTCTGCCTTGAAAACTAGAATGTGGACTGTTGCATGTCACAGAGCAAATAGAAACGTGACTCACTTCACAAGTGCTTGCACGGAGAGATCTCACTGGACATTTTATGACAAACTAGGTAGCTTTTCGGTTTTGTAGCTATGCAAATGATTTATGCTATCATTCTTGTCTTTAAAAATCAAGCAAGAGTGACGCCCTCAGAGACCCATGCCGCATTTCTCTCCCAGCAGTTTGGGGGTGCCCGACCCCCTCGGGGCATTTCCATATATAGAAAGACAGACAATACGCGGGATTGTGTGGTGAGGTTAGAAACATGACTGGTGTGCCGTCTGCTTAGCAGATCTCTCTGCAGCTTGGTTTTTCTCCCCCTATACCACATCTCATAGAGCGGGCCAGTCAATATGAATCTCCCTCTCTGTACTGTGTGCTGTCAGAAGGATGGACAGGTTTGATCTGCCCATACCTTCACTGATGGATATGTAAGTTGAGTTTTCAGCATCTGTGGAAATGCTTGAGGCATGAAGCTGAAGCAACCTTGGACATGTTTCTTTGAGCATGGAGGCAATAATTTCTGTAGGGTAGCTACCAAGGATAATTGATGGGTCAAAGGATGCACATTTTTTAAATGTTGACAAATATTACCTTACCCTCCAAAAATGCCACATGGATTTATACTCCCATCAGTCATGGATGAAAGTGCCCATTTCCCCACATCTTCCCCAACACTGCATATTGTCAATCTTTTTAGTTTTGAAAGATGCTTTTCTAGCAGACCTATCCCATTACAAAAAACAGCTTCTGGGAAGTTTGGGGGTAGCGCTGCCATGTGCCTCTGCCATTTCCCCCACTGTGGTGGTCAGGAAGTCCTGGGTTCCTTTCCAGCCTCCCTCAGCTGGTGCCTCCTGCTGTTCCCAGGTTTTGGGAACTCGGCACCTTCCAAGGAGGCAAGCACAGAGGCAGGGCGGGCGGAGCTGCTGGAGCGAGTGCTGCGAGACCTGGAGGTGCACAATGCTGTATTGGTGAGCCCCTCTCTGAGTGGCCACTACGCCCTGCCCTTCTTGATCCGAGGCCACCACCAGCTGCGTGGATTTGTGCCCATTGCACCCGCCTCCACCCAGAACTACACCCAGGAACAATTCTGGGCCGTGAAGGTACTGGAAGGAGGGTTTCCAAAGGTCCGGCTTCCTATCCCTGGCTCGAGTCATGGGGGGAAAGGACTCAGGTCTCACTTGGAGGACACATGGCCTCATCTGGATAGAAAGAGATGGGGTGTTTGGGAAAGATTCCCTACGGAGGTAGCTAGAGGGTCAGTCCCCGTCAGACCCCAGGATCACAGCCCCTTGCCTTGCCCTGCAGACCCCGACTCTCATCCTGTATGGGGAGCTGGACCGTATCCTGGCCCGGGAGTCGCTGCGGCAGCTCCGCCACCTGCCCAACCACTCTGTGGTGAAGCTGCGAGATGCAGGCCACGCCTGCTACCTCCACAAGCCGCAAGACTTCCACCTTGTCCTCCTCGCCTTCCTTGACCACCTGCCTTGAGTTCACCCACTGACCAGGCGCCAGGCCTGGCCTGAGCTTGGAGAGTCTGGACCAGCGCCCCACCAGGGAGGCAGCCCCTGGGATTGGAGGGTGGAGGCCAGAGGGCCAGGCCCAGTCGGGACCTCTCATTTCATCTCACAGGCACAATAAAGAAACACATTTTTGTCATGCTCGGGGAGTGTCAGGTCCTGTTTCCTGGCATTGCAGCAGGTGGGGTGGGAGTGAGAGGCAAGTCCGGGGCTGCTTTGGGGCTGGGAGCTGGAGGGAGGCTTCAGCAGCCTGGGATGGTCTACTTCCTAGCTGGCTGCCCTCACCACTCTGTGGCTCAGTTTCCTCACCTGTAAAATGGGCATGATGGTAATACCTGGCTCAAAACGTGGTTTTAGAATTGACTCAGTCTGGGTAAATGGAGCGCTTGGCCTCACAGGGCTTGAGGGGGGTCAGGGCGAGCAGGTGTTACTACTGCTGTGTGATCCCTGGGGTTGGTGGGAAATCCAGGGTCTGGCAGTTGAGCCAGTGAGTCAGGAATGCAGGACCTATGGCCTAAGGGATCAGGATGTGTAGGGACGGAAGTGGTTATGTGATTTAACAATTAACATAGCATTGGTGCTGAACTGTCAAGCCTGCTTGCCCCTGGGAATGTGTGGGTCAGCAAGCAGATCAGACTTAAACCCCAGGAGGGTTGGACGGACCCCCCCCTTCCCCTCCCCTCCCCTCCCCCCCCAGCCTGCCTCCTCTGGGCACAGAGGTTGAAGTTTTCAGCTCTGCCTCTCCCCACGCCGACTCAGCCCCTGTAGCGGGGGCCAGAACTGGCCGAGAGTACAAAGCGCAACCAGGCACACAAGTGGGCAGCTACAACCGTGTGCAGCCTGGGGGTGGCCAGTGGGACACCTGTGCCTCTTTATCCCCCCTCTCCGGTGGCCGCGGGAGAGCCAGGGAGCCTGGCACAGGGTCAGCCAAGAGTATGCCACATGTGTGCTTTTGTGCCATCCCCCCCTCTGACACGGTCATACAGCCTCACGGTGACCTTCACTGTGTCATCCTCTGTCACGCAGACGCTGCCACACCCGGCCACCATCTCACACTCGTATTGTCACACACGCGGTCATACATGCTGATACACGCTGTTGGATTAGCTCCCACAGCGGCACATTTGCACGATCTCACACGAAGTCACCATGTGCCCCTCTGCCCATTTATCCTCCGCTCCTGGCACGTGTCCAGGCGTCCGCTCTGACACCGCTCTGTGCCCGGCCAGCGACAGAATCCTGTGGGTACATGGACCAGCCAGCCTCCTAGAACTTGCAGTCTGAGGGGACAGATACTGACCAATAACCTCTCCACACGGGGGGTTGAGGCGGTCAGGGAGGACCTCCCTGAGGAGCTGAGACACGGAAAGGGGAGAAGTCAGAGACTCGCGGGAGGGGGTGCGGGAGCAGGCAGGGGCCAGCTCTGGCAGGACTTTGCAGCGCTGTACCCCAAGAGTGAAGGGCGCCCGAGGGGGCAGACGCAGCCTCTCGTGTCAAGGGTCTGCTCTCCTCTCTTCCCGCCCAATCTGGAGGTTGCAGGAGGTAGAGCCCTCCGGAGGCGGGACCACCCGGAGTTCGCAGCCCAGGCCTGCGGGGCGCGGCCTGAGGGGGCGGGGGCGGGGGCGGGGCCGGCCGCCGGGGCGGAGCAGGCGGCGGCGGGGGCGGTGCCCGAGAGGGATCCCGTAACCCCAGAGGAGGCTGGAACCTGGGGCGGGCGGAGACTCCCTCGCCGTCGCCGCAGCAGAGACGATGGGTGGCTGGCCCTAACTCGCCCCGCCCCGCGATCCGGTCCGGCCACGTGGTGGGCGGACCGGGGCGGTTCTGAGCCCTCGACCTCGCAGGACCCTGAGCCCCGGCCACAGTTCCGGGCGGGAGCTGAGAGGCAAGCGCGGGCCCAAGACCGGCGGAGAGCGAGGTGGGACCCCGGAGAGGGGTAAAGGGATCTGGGGTTACATGGCATAAAATCCGGGCAGTTGGGAGAATTTTTTTGAGGAGGGTAGGGAGAGTCAATGTCAGGGTTCAGGCCCGGCTCAGCTACTCTCTAGCTGTCTCTGAACCTCTCAGCCTCAGCTTTCTCGTCTGGAAACTAGGCATACAGAGGCACGAACTTCCTGGGGCTCTTTGGCCGATTCAGTACGGAAATGTGTTGAAAGCGGCCAGCCCAGCCCCTGAAACAGAATGGGGGCTCCGAAACGGGGTGTCTTCTCCCTGTGGGACGTACGGGGAACCGCCCTGAGGAAGGGCCGTGGGTAGGTGGAGTCCACTGGGCCCTAGCGGCTGGGAGGGGTAGGTAGCCACTCGCTTTGCCCCTAGATCACCACGCGCAGCGCCATGGCCAGCGAAGGTCGCGAGGGCGAGCACCCGTCCGTGACACTCTTCCGCCAGTACCTGCGCATCCGCACCGTCCAGCCCAAGCCCGACTACGGTGAGAACGCGGCCGTTCCAGGGCCTGCGGTGGGGTCCCGGGGCGGGGACTGCTCTACACCAGACTCCCACCAAACGGGCACCTCCACGCCTCTAGCCATTCCCCAGGCCAGCCGACTGCTCAGCAGCCCCTCCAGGCTGTGTTGCACCCAGAGTTACTTCTGGTGGCTGGTTAAGGAACAACTTCACCTCACTGCCCCGGGGTTTGAGGAGGGGGAGGGGAGGGGAGACCGGACAGCCTCAAGGAAGAAGCTCCAGAAGCCTACCGGGGCAGGACAAAGACCACAGCCCTTAGGGAATCAACCTTGGTGGCTGGGAATGGTGGACATGGGTGCAAACCCCTGCCCTGATTTACCAGCTGGGAGACATCAGGTGAATCTCATGCCTCTGCGCCAGTTTTCCCATCCCTGAGGAAGAGAGCCATCACTCCTGTTTCTAACTGTGGACTTTCCACCTGACCTTCCACAAAGGGTCACTGACTGGCCAGAGAGAACATTCTTCCTTGGAGACAGAAATGCAGGTGTCCTCGAGCAATGTGGAATTGCACTGAGGAGGCAGCAGCCCCTTTCAGGGTCGGCTTTCCTCTCTGGATGTACCCCCAGCTCTGCCTGGGCCGGTGGGAGGGGTGGGTAGGCAGAAGTAGCCCCAAGACTCTCCGTGTCCCCAGGCGCTGCCGTGGCCTTCCTTGAGGAGAGAGCCCGCCAGCTGGGCCTGGGCTGTCAGAAAGTGGAGGTGAGCCTGGGGCCCGGCATGGGGAGGGGAGGTGGCCCCGGGGCACCTCCTCACCTCCTGGTCCTCTCCAGGTGGCACCTGGCCATGTGGTGACCATTCTGACGTGGCCAGGCACCAACCCCAGGCTCTCCTCCATCTTACTCAACTCCCACACCGATGTGGTGCCTGTCTTTAAGGTGTGTGGGGCGCGGGGAGCGGCGCAGGCCTTGGGGTACGCAAAGATGATGCAGACCCCCCATTGGACCCCAGGGAGCCTCGGGGGCTTGTCCTGAAACTGACTCCCGATCTCTTAGGACACTACTCCGTTCAAGCAGCCTTTGCCCAGTGGTCCATTCTGTGCCCAGGGTGGGGGTGGAGGTGGGAGCAGAGATGAGGGATTGCAGTCAGCTGCCCTCTTCAGCCCTCTTCACCACCGCACTTGTCACCCCAACCCTAGGGTAGGCTTCTAGAGCAGGGCCACAGTTAAGCAGAGTAGCTTAATGACTAAATTTGGGGCTTGGGTCCCTCTTCTCCTCTCTGCCCCAGGAGCACTGGAGTCATGACCCCTTTGAGGCCTTCAAGGATGCTGAGGGTTACATCTACGCCAGGGGTGCCCAGGACATGAAGTGTGTCAGCATCCAGTGAGTGTCCTCCATCTCCTGTCCCCCACAATGTCCCTACTGGCCCACTGAATTGACCCAGGGCCTGGGGTGGGTGTCATTGGAGAGCCTCAAGGCCAAGGAACATCTTGACCCTTTATCTTGGACAGGAATTATCACCATCACATGGATAGGGAGAGTGAAGGACAGAGACTTCCCAGAGTCCCCTGCCAGGCTGTGGCAGAGCAGGCTGCAGGGGCCCAGGGCTCCAGCCTGCCCGCCCAAGCATCTGGTGGCTCCCCCAGCCCTGGCTTACACCCTGTCATTGCCCCTCAGGTACCTGGAGGCTGTGAGGAGGCTGAAGGCTGAGGGCCACCATTTCCCCAGAACCATCCACATGACCTTTGTGCCAGGTAGGAGTGGCTTGGGGAGGGACACTTTCAGGGAGGGGGAGGATGTGGTGGCAGGGGCAGCTCCTTCATCTCATGTCCCTGCTGCTTTTACAGATGAGGAGGTTGGAGGTCACCAAGGCATGGAGCTGTTTGTGCAGCGGCCCGAGTTCCAGGCCCTGAAGGCTGGCTTCGCCCTGGATGAAGGTGAGCAGGGTGGCAGGCCCCTGAGCGGCGAGGAGGGGATATGGAGGCTGCTAGTGGCTGGGCCACTCTACCCTCTGAATCCCCTTTCCCTCCCCAGGCCTGGCCAACCCCACTGATGCCTTCACTGTCTTTTACAGTGAGCGGAGCCCCTGGTGTGAGTATGGGCTTGGAGGGAGGGTGTCACTGTGTGGTGGGGTGCTAGGCCAGAAGGGGCAGCCTACCAAGAGTCATGCAGCAGGTCAGGGCCTGAGTAGGCCTTGAACCCAGAGCCTCCGCCTCCCAGCCCCTTCCTACCCGGGCTTCTCCTTCCTGAGCTTCTGAGGGTAGCCCCCCATGGGCAGAAACCAGCTCTCCACCGTGCGTTCTAAGGGAGACCACCCTGCCGGAGGAGCTTGGGATGAGGCGAAGACTGGGGCCCACCCCCAGGCTGATCACTTTTCCAGCCCCTCCCATGCTGAAGACACCCCCTTCTCCCTCATCTCCCAGGGGTGCAGATCTCGAGCACCGGGAAGCCAGGCCACAGCTCATGCTTCATCGAGGACACAGCAGCAGAGAAGCTGGTGCGTGGCACACAGGGAGGGAGTTTGGGAATTCCCGGGGCTCTATCCTGGGGCCACTCTCACATCCCACCTCGCACTCTCCTAGCACAAGGTCGTGAGCTCAATCCTGGCTTTCCGGGAGAAGGAGAGGCAGAGGTGAGGCAGCCCGGGAAAGAGGATGGGGGTCTGGGCGGCCGGCCCTGCAAGAGAGAAGGGAGGCTCTTTATCTGTTGCTCCCCCTGCTGCCCCTGCCCCATCTCCCCACCGCAGGCTGCGGTCAAATCCCCAACTGAAGGCAGGAGCTGTGACCTCCGTGAACCTGACCAAGCTAGAGGGCGGCGTGGCCTATAACGTGGTACCTGCTACTCTGAGCGCCAGCTTTGACTTCCGTGTGGCACCGGATGTGGACCTGAAGGTGCCAGCTCCACCTGGGTTTGGAGCAGGGAGCCGGCTTCTCAGTCCTAGGCTGGAGGCTCAGGGAGAGCCTGAGAGGTCAGCTCGTCTCCCTTCTCACAGGCTTTCGAGGAGCAGCTGCAGGGCTGGTGCCGGGCAGCTGGTGAGGGGGTCACCTTCGAGTTTGCTCAGGTATCAGCCGGGACCTACGGTCGGGAGCTGTGGGAGCAGGGAGACTGGGCTTGCCAGGCGTGTGCCACCGTGGCAGTGGGTGCTCAGCGTGCCTGCATACGTCTGGGCGCTTCTTTAGCTACGAGGGACACATTTGATTCACCAACAGGCGTTCGTTGTGGAGGCCACTGTTGGGTGCTGGGGATGCCGTAGGAGTAAAGTGACACAGTTCATGGCCTCATAGTCCTTACGGCATGAAGAGACAAATAGACCTGAATTAAACATTAATGTATTACTTTTATATAAGTATGAACACACTTGGTTCAGGAAAAGGTGGGACCCTGCACTCTGAGAACCTGTAACAAGTAGTTGGCCAGTCTGAGAGGTCTGGGAGAGCCATTTTGAGGAAGAGGCCTAGGATGTGAAAGCTGGACAGGAAGTAAGTAGATGAAGGGCAGGGCGAAGTCCCAGACCTGTGGCCTGTAAGGGACTGAAAGAGGGCCTGCGGCTGGACTGGCCAGCTGGCTATCTGGGTAGGTGGGTGGAAGCTGGGGTGGCGGGTGGGGGGAATGGGTGCCTGTGGCAGGCACGGACAGGCCTGTGAAGAAGAGGGCAAGCTGTCCAGGCCCTGTCTTGATCCTGCTATCCTTCCCCTCCTTCCAGAAGTGGACGGAGTCCCGAATGACATCTATTGATGACTCAGACCCCTGGTGGGCGGCATTTAGCGGGGTCTGCAAGGACATGTGAGCACACTGGCCTGCCTTTCTCTTCCCCTTTCCTCTCTCCTACCTCCCTTCCATCTTCCTTCACCCTTTCCATGCTCCCCTTGCGCTCTCCCCTCCCTGCCTCCTCATTCACCAGGCTCTTGCCTCCGCAGGAACCTCACGCTGGAGCCAGAGATCTTCCCTGCTGCCACGGATAGCCGCTACCTCCGTTTGGTGAGGGGCTTGCAGTGGGTGGGCAGGGGGGTGGGCGGTCCTGGATGCTGGCTTTCCTCCTGATGGCTTCTCCTTGCCCCCTGCAGGTGGGGGTCCCCGCGCTGGGCTTCTCACCCATGAACCGCACGCCTGTGCTGCTGCACGACCACGATGAGCGGTTGCATGAGGCCGTGTTCCTCCGTGGGGTTGACATATACACACGGCTGCTGCCTGCCCTGGCCAGCGTGCCTGCCCTGCCCAGTGACGGCTGAGTCCCAGGAGCATCCACCGGACCAGTGTCAAGGACCCCTCTGCCCCCCGCCCAACAATAAAGTCTGTGTGTGGACAGAGGCCAGTTCTGAAGTTCTAAGAGCAGGGATTCTGTTCATGGAGCGGGGATTCTGTCATTTCTCTGGGGACATGCGATTCCCATCCCCGTTTCACAGATGAGAAAACTGAGCCTGGCTCTGGGTGCCTCCCCACTGCCCCATGCTGCTCTGTGTCCCTCGACACAGCACACTCATCCAGTACCACCCGGCCATGTCTGTGCCCAGTGCCAAGGGACCATAGTTCCTCTTCTCAGTGGCCACTAAGCCCTTATCTGACTTATAAGGTCGGGGACACCACTCTGAGGAGGAAACCAAAGCAAAGATCTCAGGGAAACACTTCTGGGGACACACTCAGGATCCTGAGACAGGACTAGAGCCGGAGGCCAGCTGGGCCCTGCCAGATGTGGGGCAGGTAGGAGAGCTTGCAAGCCACGGCTGCTAGCATGTTCATCTTAGGGTCCCTACACCCGGGGCAGGGATCAGTGTGTGCTGAGTGAGGCTTCAGTCTGTCAGCCCTGCTAGGTAGGGGGCTCCAGGCAGGACCAAGAGTCACTATGGCCTGATTGCTGAGCTTGCTCCTCTAGCTGATCTGATCTAGTCCTGTTTGGACCCCCACGGGCATGGGGTGAGAGACAGGGAGGGCTGGGTTTTGAAGTTCTTGTTGTGGCCAGAGGGAAGTCCACAGCCTGGTTCTGTGGCCTGCAGGCTTAGTCCTGATAGTACCAACCCCTGCTCGTGCAGTTCTGCCGAGGAGCCAGGACTTTGGCCAGCTCCATCTGCTTTGAGCCCTCCCAGAAGCCCCTGGATGCAGGTTTCACTGAGCCCCTTTAGCAGCTCTGCTAGAACAGCTTGCCCAAAACCACATAGCTTGTAAGTAATGGGAGTCAAGATTTGAGACTCAAGAACTAGGGAACAAGGGAGGCTCTGTGTGGGAGCTGGAAGCTGACAGCAACCTGGTTGTGACCTTAAGTAAGCCTAGTTGAAGCCCCTGACCTGGGGTCTGGCCTCCCCCTTCAGATTGCAGCAGGATGATGGGAAAGGAGCCTTCATGCCCTGTCCTGGACTAGAACACAGGCCTCACTGGAAGCCACCTGACCTGATGACCTCAGGCTGGGCCAAAGTACCTTCAGGACATAAAACCTGTTCCTGGTCCATTTCAAGACCCCACCTATCCGACATCCCCTGGTAATGGGCAGTTGGCCCCCCAGAGCATGCCAGGATGACCGTCATGAGCTAGCAGCCCAGCCCTGGTTGGGCAAACTTTCTGGGGTCCTGCATGGGCTGCCTGGGTCCCAATGCTACTTACATCCCAGAGCTCCATGATCTCAAACAATCCTTCCCTGTGAAACAAAGAGAATAATACCTACTTCAGAGGAAGAGGGACCATTTATCATGGGATGCACCTGTTGCCTCTTTAAGATTTGAGAGCGAGCGTGTGTGTGCCATGTGCAGGGGGCGGCAAGGGGCAGAGGGACAGAGAGAAGCAAACTCCCTCCTGAGCAGGGAGACCAACTCAGGGCTTGATCCCACAACCCTGAGATCATGACCAGAGCCTGAAATCAAGAGTCAGAACCAAGAGTCCGGATGCTTAACCAACTGAGCCACCCAGGTGCTCTAGGAAGTGCAACCCTTTTGGAACCTCCCATGTGCCAAGGTTGGTCCACAAATTACACGACAACCATACTCAAAAGACTAGTTCGAGGACTGCATGCCCAGGAACGGTGACATGCTTGGCAGCTCCTACAGAAAGCCTCCACAATGCCTAGGACCACTATACCACTCGCCTCACTGGCTGCTGTAACTTTGCAGAGGAAGCAGCTGATCCGGGAGGCACAGTCAGGTCCGGCCCAGCTGTATTAACAAGGCAGTGCCCCCACTGCCCTGCGTCCCGGGGCCCGAGCACAACCCAGAGTGGTGGACGCTGGCTGTGTACGCTGGACCGCCTCGGGCCGGAGCGTAGAACTCAGCAGCGTCCTTCTCTTTATCCCCGGGGTAAACTTCAAGACTTATCAGGATATTTGGGAATTCTCCTTCCTCACCAGACCGACCAATCCAGCAGGCTACGTGCCCCAGCCTCCCTGAGGCCCTCCACCATGTCTTTCACTAGGTCCCTTTCTCGTACTCCAGGGCCCCATTTCCCCCGACTCCCACCCATACCCGTCTCTGGACCACAGACACAGGCCAAGTGACAGAGCCTGCCGCAGGTTTATTTGTACAAAGAGCAAAGGAGGACACCAGCCCCATGCAGATAGAAGCCCAGGGGTCACACCAGTCCTGTCCACACTGGCAGACACAAGCCTCTACACTGGAGCCTTTGTGGGGGCCTGGGCACCTTTGGGAGCCTGAGCTGCAGCAGGAACAGGAGCTGGAGCCGGAGCCGGAGCCGCAGCCTGGGCCTTGGTTTGAGCCTTGGCCTTGGACTTTGGCCGGCAGAGCCTCAGACCCTTGGCAATGCGGGCACGAGCACGTTTCCCGAGCTTGGGGTGAGCGATGTAGGCAAGTCGATTGAGCTTGCGGCTGCCGCCCTTTGGGATCTTGGGCTTGACCTCCTTGGGCTTGACAAGGGCCTTGATAGCCTCGGCACGTGCACTAATGGCCTTGGCGTTGTTGGCCTGCATCTTCTTCAGGCCCTTCTTGTTGTGCTTCTTGGCAAAGCGCATGTTCCTCAAGAACTTGGGGTCTACCTGGAAGGCAAGGAAAGGTACAGGCTCTAAGTGCAGCATGTGGGGCCTCAAGCCACCGCTGGTGGCCTCTCCATAGCTGTACCAGGAGACTACTGGGCTCCAGCCAAGGCCTACTGGGGGCGTAGACAACATCAAGTCAAACTTAAATGCTGAAATACACACCCCTTACAAACTACCTGCAGAGAAACATGTACAACCCCCAAAGCCACCACTCCACCCTGCTAATGCTACATACAGACCATATTTTCAGGGCTACATGCCCAGAGCCCAACTGAGCTCAAAGGCCAAGCGCAGAAGGAAAGAACAAATGAAGGCTGCCCCATCAGCCAGGCTTGCAGGGCTGAGGTTTTCCTGAAATCCCTCAGGGCCAGCCCCACCTCTTTAAAGGAAGGTGTCAGTTAAGCACCAAGCCTGGTCCAACAGATACACAGCAAATGAGGTTGAAAAAGAGACCAAGATGGGGAAACCGAGGTTCAGAGATTTAATGGTTCATTCCACAGACCAGAGACCAAGGGCACAGGGGACAGACAGGACCCCGTTCTCTTGCTTAGACCCTCCGGCCTCAGCCTTCTCAGCTGAGAACTCCTTGGCACAGCAAGGAAAGCTGCCCCCAAGCCCTGCATGAGGTCAGTTCAAGGCCACAGGCTGGTGGAATGCAAGGCTCTCACAGCGTACCTGGTACACAAAGGTAAGGCCCTTTCTCTCCTTGAAGTGTTCTGGATAAGCAAGGGGGACAAACTACCCTCCGGAGGCAGGTTACACCTGACTAGGGAGTTACAATCTGGGCCGGGAAAAGCCAAGCAAAGGTTTATTATGGCTTTGGCAGAACTTGAAGTCCAGGCAAAAGCTGGCTGGAGAGAAAAACTGTGGGCTTTGGTAGTCCAGGCAAGACGAGGGACAGTCATTAACAGTCGCTGCTCAGGCAGATGCTGAAGCCGGAAAGAGATAAGGAGGCGCTCTAGCTGTGCGATGGGGGCCAAACGGACACCTTTCTCACTCACCCCCTTAAGAGATTCGTATCTTTGTGACCGGGGTTTCTTGATGCCATTTCTGTGCCATTTTCGTGCTGCGGGGAAGCAAAGGTATTAGACCAAACAAGACTTGCTCTAATAAGACCACACAACATCACAGCGGGCCAGCCTGGGAAAACCATTACTTCCCAGAGCAGGTCTTCTCGAGAGCGGGAATAGCCCCTATCCCTGAATGCAAAGCACTGTGGGCATCTCAGGAGGACCCCTGGCTTCTTAAACTACAACCCAGAGGTCATCCTGGCCGAAAACAAAGCCAGCCCCAGGCCCAGAGCGTCCCCAGTCCTTGCCAGGGTCCGAAGTGAGACGGAGGCGGGGCCGGGGGAACTTACACTGGTTGTGCGTGGTGTGGTTCTTGGACTTGGCCATGTCTGCACCTGGGGAAGGAGAGCGGCGATGAGGGCTGGGGGCTCGCCAGGCTGGCTGGGCCTCCCACTGCCGCCCCGATCAGGAAGGACGTGAGGCCAGAAGCCAGAATGAAGCTGCAGCACAGGGGCCCCGCATCTGCGGCCTCCCCCGGCCTCCACTTACTCAGCACGACCCGGCGCCGGTCCCGGCCTCCCGAACTCGGGTAAGAGGGCCCTGAAACCAACCCTCCCTCACCAGACTGCGCTCTCCCCCAAATCCGCGTTCTCCCTCTCCCATCCACTCCTTGAGAACCCACAAGCACCACCCGCGCCCTCCGCTCCCCAGAGCCATGCAGCCGGCCTCCCTGTCCTTCCCGGTTTTGCGTCCGGCCGCCGGCTAGGAGCCGCGGATGGTTCCCGATACCGCGCGGCCGATTCTCACCGAAGACCGCGGCTCCCGAAGCACCTCGGACCGGAAGAGAAAGAGAAAGAGGAAAGCCGCGGTGCAGCACGGGAAAGAGGGTCGTCGAGGCCGGAAGGTACTTCTGGAAAAGCTTCCCCCAGCGCCGGGAAGAAAGGTTCCGAAGCCCCGGAGGGTATAAGCCAGACGCGAAGGCGGTACTATGAGCCTGGCCCTGCTTTCTTCAGGTTTTACGTAGCTTATTCCTCCCGGACCAAGCTCTTGGGACCCAGTTCTCGTGAAAGGTCCCGAAGACGAAGGGAGTCTTTGAGGGATGCATGCTAGGCAAGGAGTGACAGACTCGTGTTTTTGAAAAGTACCCTTGGGGGCACCTGGGGGGCTCAGTCGTTAAGCATCTGCCTTGGGCTCAGGGCATGATCCTGGATCCTGGGATCGAGCCCCGCATCGCGCTCCCTGCTCAGCAGGGAGCCTGCTTCTCCGTCTACCCCTCCCCCCTGCTCGTGATCTCTCTCTCAAATAAATAAAATCTTAAAAACAAAACAAAACAAGCATTCATGCTTGGCAGGAAAGAAAAAAGCCCATGGGTTTGGAGAGAAGTGAATGATAGGGAGGGAGTTGCCAGGGCTAGGGGAGGCAGAGTTTATTTCCAAAGGAAGGGAAGGCCTTTGAAGACTTTCAATGACAAGATCTGCCTTGTGTCTTTAACAATGCCCTCAGCCCCCACTGCTGTGTGGAGACTGAACTGTGGGGGGTGGGGGGGGTGGGGGGGCAAGGTCTAACTCATTTTGGATGTCCAATAGGCGTATCACATTTAATGCATCTAAACAGAAACATCTGGATCACTGGCCTCCTCAAAACAAAGCAATAAAAGCCCTGTCCCTCCCAACCTTCCCCATTTCTGTGAACAGTACCAGCATTCACCCAGATGTTCAAGCCCAAAACTCAGGGCTACTCTGGCCTCCATCCTCTCCCTGATCAGCTGCATCCCAAGTCCAGTACCTATCCACTCTTTTCCACACCCACTGCCCCGGTTCGGTTCCAGGTTCCCCCAGCCTGCTCACAGCTCCCTCGCCTCACCTCTGCCCCCTACAGTCCATTCTCTGCACAGTAGCCAGGGGTACTTTTCTTTTTTCTTTTCTTTTCTTTCTTTCTTTTTCTTGTTTGTTTGTTTTGTAAGATTTTTGTTTATTTATTTGACAGAGAGAGACACAGCGAGAGAAGGAGCACAAGCAGGGGGAAGTGGGAGAGGGAAAAGCAGGCTTTCTGGGGAGCAGGGAGCCCGACGCAGGGCTCAATCCAAGGGAGCCTGATACAATGTGATGGGGGGCTCCATTCCAGGACCCTGGGATCACGACCTGAGCCGGAGGCAGACGCTTAACTGACTGAGCCACCCAGGCGCCCATGAATGCTTGTTCTGACTTCAGGGCCTTTGCACTTGCTATCCCCTCCCTCTGGACTACCTTCTCCCTGCTCTTTGGATGGCATGCTTTCTTGGAGAGGCCTCCCTAGGATGCCCTATCTAAAATAGATACACTCCACTCCATCTCCCCAGTTGTTTTCTGTCCTATCATTCTCTTTGCTTCCTTCACTCTCCAGACTCTTCCTTCTGGAACTTTCCAGACTCTAATTCTGTTCTTTATTTACTTGTGTATGTGTCCATTGACACAAAAGCCATGAGTTCAGGATGCTTTGGTCACTTTTCCTTTCCCATTGCTTGACATAGCACTTGATGCTGAACAGGAACTTAGTAGACACCGGCCGCATGGACATTTCTTTGGCAAGGTGGATTCATGGAGTGACAGGAGCATATTGCAGAGAGTTGGGGAGTGAAGGGGGGAAAGAAGGATGTGGAGGCCAGACATGGCAGTGACGCCTTACCAAAGCATTCCTGAGAAGGGGGAGAGAAATCTGGTAAGTGTGAGTCAGGAGAAGGAAGAGCACGCTTAGACGCTGGCAGGGGGACCTAGTGCCAAGAAACGGTTGAGGCCAGAGGGAAGGGGTCCAGAGGAGCAGTCCTGAGGGCTGCTGAGAACAGGAGGGGGTGCCAGTGGGCAGAGGTGGGGGCTATGGGAAGTAGGGGTGGCACAGTCTCTGTCGGGGAGTCAGGGCCTCGGCTCAGGGAGTGGGAGAGGTGGGCCGGGAGGGTCGGACAGGGAGAAGAAAGTTTCACTGCCGCACCCTTGAGAAAGAGGAGCAGGCAGGGTAGGGGCCAGCAGAGGGGGCTGGAATGACTTTAAAGGAAGCAGGTGGCTCCACCGCATGGCCTTCCGGCTGAGCAGTAGCTCCCACAGTGAGCTCCTAAAAAGTGAGCAGTGACACCTGCTTGGAACTCAGTCTTGCCGGGCTCGTACGACAGTGGCAGAGCAAGCAGTGAGCAGAGAGCCATAGTCCAACGGCGGAGGCAGATTCAGAGACAGGTGATGGTCACACATTGACGTTGGAGCTGCTAGAGGGATTGGCCCAGGGTGAAATCCTGGCTGCCAGGCAAAGGGGGAGCAGTGACAAGAGCCAGGAGCTTTGACGGTGATCTGAGGGGACTTGTTCAGGGGCCAAAGGGGAGCATGACCTTGGAGCCACTGGCCTGCCATGCTTTTCAAGGTAGGAAAGATGGTAGGGCCTGCCCTATGTATAGGGATAGTTTCCTCTCTCCCTTTCCTTCCTTCCTTCCTTCCTTCCTTCCTTCCTTCCTTCCTTCCTTCCTTCCTTCCTTCCATAAAAGCTCTTTTGGGGCACGTGGGTGGCTCAGTCGGTTAAGCGTCTGCCTTCGGCTCAGGTCATGATCTTGGGATCCTGGGATCGAGCCCCGCATCAGGCTCCCTGCTCAGCGGGGGTCTGCTTCTCCCTCTGCCCACCACATCCACCCCTGCCCCATTTGTGCTCTTTCTCCCTTGAGCTCTCTCTCTCAAATAAATAAATAAAATCTTAAAAAAAAAAAAAAAAGCTCTGTTGTAACCTGATTCTATTCATTCAGTCATAATTCGTGGACATCCTTCCTTGTTCATGAAAATCCTTGGTAATCCTATTTTATTTTACACATTTAAAAACATTATTCTGGGAGCACCTAGCTGGCTCAGTTGGAAGAGCATGAGACTCTTGATCTTGGGGTCGTGAGTTCGAGCCCCACATTCAGTGTAAGATTACTTTAAATAAACAAACAAACAAGCTCCCCCCCCACATACATTTTTCTGAAAGAGGTCAGTAGAAACATCACCAGATGTCAAAGTAGTCTCTGACACAAAAAAGGTGAAAAACTTAACCCTTCCTCCCGGGTTCACACACTTCTACCCTCTGTGAGCGAGCAGCTCTTGCCCCATCTCAGGTCCATGTGGAGGCCTGGGTCCACTTGCCAACCTCTGTGGCCTCGCCGTGCGCAGAGCCACTCGCTGGACTCGGCAGAGTGTCTATCCACCAGGCCCCTTGCCAGTGTCTTGGGCACAAGATGGAGAGGTGAGGCTTGGAGACCAGATGAGCCTTCCACCGGGCAGTATGTGACCCACCCATCCAGGCCTTGTCCAGAGCAACAGCCCAACCGCAGCCCAAGTAGGATCCAGTGGGGCCCACTCAGCAAAGTACCAGGGCCAGAGACATCCGGGGTTGTTTCTGCTGCGCCTAGCACAGCCCCAGGTACATGCAGGGACCTGATAAATATTTGAGGAATTAAATGTACACATTTCACAAATCCAGGCAGATGGCAGAATCATGAGGCAGGAAGCCAGTCAGCCTGGAGGGATTTCACAGAGATAAGAGTCTGCTCTCTAAGCCTCAGTCTGAGCGTAACCTGGGGACAAACACGATAATTGCCTCACGGGGGGCGCCTGAGTGGCTCAGTCGTTAAGCGTCTGCCTTCGGCTCAGGTCATGATCCCGGGGTCCTGGGATCGAGCCCCGCATCAGGCTCCCTGCTCCGCGGGAAGCCTGCTTCTCCCTCTCCCACTCCCCCTGCTTGTGTTCCCTCTCTGGCTGTCTTTCTCTCTGTCAAATAAATAAAACCTTTAAAAAAAAAAAAATTGCCTCACGGGGTGAAACTGGATACTTGGAGCAAAGCACTGGACACTGGGCTCAGTACACATTAGGTGCTCAATCATTGTCAGTCCCATCCATGCTTTTTCCCTACAGGGCCTCTGGAGAGGGGGACAAGGCTGAGGGAAAGTGTCAGTGGCAAGTGAGTGCTAGAAATGAGGACAGGATCCAAGGGAGGGCCAGGATGGGGGGAAGTGACAGTCCTCAGGGGTCCTGGGTCCCCCCAGTCCTGCAGTTCCAGAGAGACAGGGACCCCCAGTGTGCCCAAATAAGAGGGACTGTGAGTGGATTATCAGAACCGGGATGCTTTCTTTGTAGAAGACTGGGGGACAGAGAAGAGGAGCCCCTAACCACTGGATTAGAAATGCCCAAGTGAGAGGCCACCTGGCACTGGGTGGCTCCAGAAGGCCGAGTTGTGACTGAGGGAGGCAAATACCAGCTCCATGGATGAGGATCATTTATGCAATCAAAATTTCCCCCAAACCACGAAGCAGCGAGTTTCCAGAAGCAGTGAGTTCCCTGATACAAGAGGTGTGTCAGCACTGGTTTAATTACTGGGGATGGAGGATGAAGTATGGGATAGAAGGATGGGGAATAGAACTCTTAAGTTCGCTTAACTCTGGGAGTCTGGGATTCAAAGCTCCTGGAGAAGGAAAGGTGGTGGGCAGGGTTTGACGCCAGGCTGGGGCTCAGGACCTGGCAGGAAGAGAGCACAGTTCAGGTAGAGGCTTAGAGGCGTGGCCCATCCCTCAGGTCACCGGGTATGCCTTCAACAGCCCCAGGCCACTGATTTTCCCTCTGGGGGGGCCTCTGGCCGGGGAGGGATGCGGTGTGGGCAGCCGGGAATGTGAGCCTGTTGGCCACACGGGGGCAGCACAGGCCCGTGGATGGAATGATGCGGCTGCTGGCAGGCTGGAGTGCCCCTCTCCTGGGAACCCTCTGAGCCTCCCCAGTCTCTCTCTCTCTCCCTCTTTTCACACACACACACACATACACCTGCTTCTCCACCCGCCCCCCCACCCCACCTATGGATCAAGCCTCGGTCTGCCCATTCTTGGCAGGTGCTCCGGGGTAAGTTGGGTCCCCCTGGCTCCAAGCTCCTGGTGGTGATGGGGGTGGGGGTGGGGTGTTTTCCCCAAAGAGAGCTCAGGGCAGAGAAAGCGAAGCCTGTGGGTACCGCCCCTGCTGGCCCACTTCAGAGTGACTGGAGGACGTGGTTTTGACATCAGGTGGGCTTGGGTTCAAAGCTGACTGC
The DNA here is from genome assembly GCF_964656455.1 of Halichoerus grypus. Classification (NCBI taxonomy): domain Eukaryota; kingdom Metazoa; phylum Chordata; class Mammalia; order Carnivora; family Phocidae; genus Halichoerus; species Halichoerus grypus. Next base: position 196,504,277 of record NC_135712.1, on the reverse strand, counting down.
CACCCACCTGCAGAGTGACTTCACAGCTCTGAGCCTCAGTCTCCTCATCTGTAACAGAGAGGGAGAGCAGCACCCAGTGTTGAGCAGGCGGGAAGCATCCCAGAGCCTGGCTGCGCATTCGCGGACCTCACAGCAGCCTTGGAGGGGCGGGGGTGATGGGGTTCTCATTATGTAGTTCGCAGATGGAGAGACAAGAGTCCTTGGGCATGACTTGCTAGAGGTCCCACAGCCACATGGAGAACTGCTGTGGTCCAGATGCCCACCAGGACCCAGAGGAGCATGGGATGGTGTATGCCCCGTGAGGCCATAGAGGGAGCCCTGTGACACTGACCCCCCTCCCCACAGGGGACCTGGGAGAAGCCTATGGCCTCTACGGTCAACAGATGTCCCAAGTGGGGGCATCCTCTGGGCTACCCCCTGCCTCAGCTCAGACCCACTCACCCAGGACAGGCCTAGAAAGGGGGGGTGGGGGGGTGGCAGTGACCCTGGGAGGAGGCAGGGGTCAGTTGGCCTCGGGCGGGCAGGGACTGGCAGGATGGGAGTGGAGGAGAGGCTCAGCGGCTCAGAGAACTGACTTGCGGGGTGGGGGGGGGGTGGAGTAGGTGCATGTGAGGGGGCTGGACAGGGCAGGACTGCACCCTGAGTGCCTCCCCCTGCCATCCCGCTCCCCCCCCCCCGCCCCGCCTCTGAGGTGGAAAACACAAAACAGCCAAGGGGACTCCTTCTTAACAAAGAGGGTCTAAAAAGGAAGAATGAAGCCGGGGAGCTGGGAGGGACCCTTTCCTTTCCCTCCCCAGCAGCTTCCAGGGAGCCAGGGTGTTATTGCCATGGCACCCGCAGCCCTTCCACCTCCCCTTACCCCGTCCTGCCTGGATGCCCACCGTCTGGGTCCAGGCTAAAGAGAGGCCGGGGGTGAGGGGAGGATCTTACTGTCAGACTGAAGGACAGAGAGGCCATGAGGGCCGCAGGAGGGTCGTACCCCATGGGGGTGGGGTGGGGGAGGTCTTGGGAAGGCTCTGGGCTTGCCGTTGTCTCCTCCCCATTTAGTGCTTCAGTAAAACCCCCTCCGAGGTCCCAGCACATCATGGATGGAATGAGGGAGAAGGAGGCCCAGCCCTGTTTAGGGAGGCACAAGGGACACCAGAGAGAGCAGAGGGGAGCTGGGGATCTGAGGAGGGGCACACTCAGGAAGGCTGGGGACCCTAAAGGGCAAGAAGGGCTTGTGGCCACAGGCAATGAGCTTTGGCCCAGGCACTGCCCTATCCAAGCTGCACTGGGTAAACCCTTCAACTTCCCAGGGGCTGCCCCTCACTCCCCTTCTACCCCTCCTCCATGTAATAGGTTCAGCCACTCAGGCTGGGGCAGATGCTTGCCATGCAGCAAAGAGAAAGGATGACCTCGGGATCCACCCAAGAGATCTGTGGATGGACCCCAAGCTTGAAACCCCTTATGTTTGCTGGACCTGAGCTGTGGCCACAATCCCCAGGAGCATCTCCTGTGCACAGAGCCTGGAGGGCTGGGAGGAGAGGAAGCTGTAGGCCTAGCACACCAAGATATGGAACAGAGAGGGTCCATCCAGGCCAGGAGCCTCTGGAGGTTGGAGGAAGAACCTGGAAGTCTTCCTGGCAATGGAGGCACGCTGTTGGGCTTGAAGGCGGGGAGAACAGGCAGAGGTGGGGAGGAGGCAGGGGGCTCTCTGGCACCAGACCCCAGCTGATCAGGGCCTCCCTGAGCTGTACCCCCAGAGCCCCAAGGCCTGGCCCACAGGGGTTATCCCCACCTCCCCAGCACACAGCCCTAAGTCCAGGGCTCCAGCAGGGAAAGGGGCCCCCTGCTGGGGCCTGGAACCAGGAGCTTTGCCTTGCTCATCCCTGGTCCTCGCTGGTCCTCGCCATACCCTCAGAGTGGCTCTTCTCGCTACTCCCATGCTGCAGGTGGGGAGGCCGAGGCTGAGAAAGATGAAATGACTTGCCCAGGGTCACAGCTTCTTCTCCTCGGTCAAAGCCGCTTCTGGAAGCTCTTCTGGGCTTGGATACCACCGGAGACTCTCAAACAGGTGACAGCTTGGGGAAAGGAGGGCGATGCCTCTCCTGAGGGAATGACTCTGGGGTAGAGTGTGCTCTGGACCCCACGGCAAGTGGCCGAGAGTGGGGGGCTTACCTCTTCCCCCCAGGACAACACTGGTGAGTCCTTCCTCTCTGTGCCGGCCCCACGCTTGTTCATTAGCTGGCCATCACATTCCGGCCCAGCCCATCCACTGGGGAAGGTTGGAGAGTACGACCCAGATCCTGCCTGACACTTAGCAGCTGGGTGAGCTGGAGCAAATACTGAACCCCTGTGGCTCAGTGTCCCCTCCTGTAAGACTAGGATGAGGACACTACCTACTTGCCAGGTTGTGGTGAGGCTTCAGGGACCCGTTCCAGCCAAGCACTTACCAGGGCCTCTCCCATGGTCTCTGTCTGACTCAGTAGCCCTCCTGGGACCAGGCTTAAAGCAACCAGAAGGCCAGGCAGGCAGCAGAGGGGTCCTTCCCCACCCCCCAAACCTTCCCTGGAAACAGGGAAGCTGCCCTCCCCCAAGGTGCCCTGCCCAGGGGGAGAGAGATGGGAGAGCGGGGCTGCCCTGGGATGCCCTGCTCACTGTAGGCAGGCTGAGGAGCAGCTGCTGAGTGGTGGTAGCCGTGAGGGGTGTGTGGAGACCCCCGTCACTCCTGGCAATGAGGCCGCAGCTCTGGGAGCCAGCAGCGAGAGCCCGGTGGGCCTGAATGGGCCTGTCTCTGCACGGCTGCCCGCCTGGCACGGGCCTGGCAGCTCTGGTTTTAATCGTTTTCCACAAGCAGCTCCTGGAGGTGTGGGGGCGGCTTCCCCTTGACTTGCGGCTCCTGGAGGATGAGGCTTGGCTAAATATAACTTGAATTGCTGTGCTCCCACCCTAGCGGGAGGAGGGGCCTGGGGGCTGCGGGGGTGGGAATGTGGCAGCAGCCCGGAGAGGGGGTTCCCTGAGAGGAGATGGAGAAAAGCCGTGCTGGTAGGTGGGCAGGGGTGCAGGATATTGCAGGCAATGTGGCCCTTTCTCACCTCCTTCCCCGACGCCTGCTCCCAGAGCACAGTGCTTACGGAGCAGAGCTAGGGGCCGAGGCTGGCCTGACCCCTGGGCTCGCATCCTGGAGGGGGACCAGCCTGGCTGAGGTGGTCGCAGTGGGCTCCTTCCGGCACAGAGTCTGTGTTGGAGGAGATCCCCTGCACATACTTTCAGGGCAGGAGCCCCCTCCACTCACTCCGGCCTAGACAGGGGCTTGGATCGGGGCTCCTGTCCCCAATTTCTCCCTTCCCTGCCATGAGCCTCATTTGAAAACTGGGTGCAAATGCAAGATGAAGCACTTGACTCCTGGGCCTGCTGAGGCCTCTCCCGATCCACCTCCTCCATCAGTCTGGTGAGACTGGGCTCCCTCTCACCCCCTCGGTGCAGGACTGACAGGGACTGTCCTCAGAGCAGGTGGGGGCTGTGTCAGGGTCCAGGAGGCAAGATTCTTGATACACTCAGGTAGGCAGGAGTCAGGTGGGGGCGGCACACATGGGAAAATTCCACCCGTGAACAACTCTCAAGAGCCCACAGGGTACTGGGCACTACTGATACCGGAGGGGACGCGGCCAGAGCGAGACAGACAGGAAGCCCAGGCCTCAGGGAGCTTAGGTCTCGCAAGGCAGAGCTCATTCCTATGCCTGTATTGTGGGGTCGGTCACCGGTGGCCATTATATTATTATACATTGTCACTTCCAGATATTCTTTTACATTAAACAAATATTGTATTTAAACAGATAGATAAGGAATAAACACAAATCGAGTTGATTTCTCCCTCAAAAAAAAAAAAAAAAATCCCAAAGTGGGTGAGCTCAGGAGGCTGACCTCCTCTCTCTGTCTCCTCACCCTGATATTCCATCACATTCATCCAGTAGGAGTCCCAACCCCTGCACCCCTATCACCCCTCCAACCTCCAATCCCAGTGGAACATCCCACAAAGTCATTCTCTCACTCATTGGCAGGCAAGGGTCAAATTTGACTTGGGGTTTCAGACCAGTAGGTGGGGCAGGATACCTGACCTCTGGGAGAGCCAGAGCCGGTTGGGAAGATGAAATGCAATAGAGAGGAATGCAGAACCTGGGAAAGATCCCTCCCTTGGCCCAGGGCTCTTGCACTACATTAACAGAAGCAGAGGATGCAGAAGATGGGAGGTTAACATGTTTGCTCTGTCTCAAGCTCTTCATGTCCACTTGGAGGGCTGAGTCTGCTGTCTGTTCGTCCATCCACCCATCCGTACATCTATACATCCATCCAAACAAACATCTATCCATCTATGGTAGGCAGAATAATGGCCCTCAAAAGATGCCTACATTCTAATCTTCAGAGCCTGTGAATATGTTACTTAACATGGCAAAGGGGAATTACGATTATGGATGGAATTAAGGTGGCTAATCAGCTGACCTTAAAATAGGGAGATTATCCTAGATTATCTGGGGGGACCCAATGAAATTACAAGGGTCCTTAAGAGTGGAAAAGGGAGAGGCGCCTGGGTGGCTCAGTCATTAAGCGTCTGCCTTCGGCTCAGGTCATGATCCCAGGGTCCTGGGATGGAGCCCGCATTGGGCTCTCTGCTCCGAGGGAAGCCTGCTTCTCCCTCTACCAGTCCCCCTGTTTGTGTTCCCTCTCTGGCTGTCTTTCTCTTTGTCAAATAAATAAATAAATAAATCTTTAAAAAAAAAAGAAAGAAAGAAACTTCAGGAGGAATACAGCCCTGTCAACGCCTTGATTTTCTCTAGGCAGTGAGAGCCATTTCAGATTTCTAACCTCCGGAACTGTAAGATAATAGATTTGTGTTGATTTCTGCCGCTAAGTTTGTGGTAATTTGTTAGAGTGGCCAGAGGAAACGGATACATCATCCAATGATCCAATCCATCAGGCAACCATCTATCCATCCATTTAGCCATCCGTCTGTCCATCCAACCAACCATCCATTTCTTTAACAAATATTCCTATTAAAGGAGTGTCTCCTTTGTGGCAGCCGCCAGACTGTGAAAAAGAACAGTGGCCACCTCCTGGGAGGTCCCCATCCACTGAGGGAGACAGACACAGGGTGACGATCCTCAGTATACGGCGGTGGAACACAAAGCATTTGGGAAGGATTATGGGAGGACTCGTGCTAGCAGGAACAGGACAGGAAGCACAGCAAGACAACCGTGAGTCCATAGGGGTGGGTGCTTATCTGTGTGCACGCACGTGTGTATGTGCGTGTGTCATGGTGCTCTGACTCTTGGCAGGAGCCCGGAGGCCCCACATCCCTACAGCGGTGGCCACGCAGCAAATGAAGGTTTAGCAGGAAATGCCTGGGTAGCCGTGGCAGTTAGGGTTGTGGAGCACGGAGCAGTCACACCAGAGACTGTCAGCAAGCCCAGACCCGTGCAAAGGGATGGAGAGGAAGGGGCTTCGGCCACTTTACTTCTAGACGGTGCTGCCACTTCCGACCTCCAGCCACACCGAGTGTCACGGCAGGGAAGCTCACAAGGCCTTCCAGGCCGCTTCTCCGTGGCTCCCATCTCGGTCTCGTGGGACAGATGGGGAAACTGAGGCTCGGGGAGGGCAGTCTAGGGCACATGCCTAGAATGGGGGCCGCTGGGCCCCCACCCATGTTTGGCTCCAGGTGTCCTCTGCAGAGTGAGTGCATCCCCATTTTCCTGGCTTGAAAGATGGTTTCCCACAAGACTCAGAATGGGGCCAGTGAAGGAGCAAGGCTCGGGGAGTCAGGAGACCTGGCTTCAAAGCCGAAGTGAAGGTGGCAAGTCCAGGTTAAGCCCACACCTGGAGTCCCCAGGCCAGGGCTTCACCTATGACCAGACCTCTGACCTGGTCCTGGGTGGCTCCTTGAGGGCCATCCTGATGCTCTCTGTCCCCTGGGCCCTGGCACATAGCACGGCGCCTGCTGGATGGACACACTGTTCCTTGAATGCCCAGCTCTGCTGCTTCCTCGTGTGGGGCCTCAGGGAGGTGACTGGCTGGCTGAGCCTCAGTTAGTGCATCTGTAAAGGGGGATGATCACATCAGTTCTCGGGAGGACTCAGCATGTGTGTGAGGCCCCCAGCACATACCGCACCACGTGCACTGCCGTTGTGATTATATGACATATTCTGCTCCTGGGGCCCCTGGCGGGCGGGCTCAGTCAGTGGAATGTGCGACTCTTGATCTCGGGTTTGTGAGTTTGAGCCCCACGTTGGGTGTAGAGAGTACTTTAAAAATAAGTCTTTTTTTTAAAAAAAAAGAAGATATATTCTGCTCCTCCACCCTGACACCTGTTCACTCTTTTCTTCCCAAATCTCAGAGCCACCTTCTCCACCAAGACTACCTACATTCCCGCCTTCATGACTCAGCTCACAAAGCTTCCTTCCAGGAATGTCCTTCCTCTGTCCCTGTGCTCGTCCAAAGCCTGTTTTGCCTTTTGCTTTCTGCAAGGGCTCCCTCCCTGCCTTCTTCTTTCCTGGCTGCCGCTGACCTCCCACCCCAAGTCAGTCTCTCTCTCTCTCTCTCTCTCTCTCTCTCTCTCACACACACACACACACGTGCGCGCGACCACACCATGTTCCTCCCCACCCCAGTCCACTCTGCTCCCTCGTTACCGCTACAAGTAGGCTCTGCTTGAACCACAGATCCTTGAGGCCCCGCGTCTCTCGGAGCCTTTCCGCTGCCTTCTGGGTGTCTGGCCGCCTGCGCGGTGCCATTCAGAAGCCCAGCATCTGAAGTTCTGGCACATTTCAATGATGCCCAAGGACAGAAAGACAGAACATGGGGAATGAGGATTGCCTCTGACTTTCTGGGCTGTGGGGCCCGTTTCATAGATGGGGAGACAGAAGGGTTCGAGGGCAGGTACGCATGGCTTACCTCCAGGGACTCACATTTTGTCTCATTTTTTCCCCATGGCAACTTGCAAGGGAGGCTTTCTCCATATCCCCCTTTCATAGATGAAGAAAGTCAGGGTCTCAGAGGTGAAGCTCACATAGCTAATTAGTGAGGGAGTCACTAAAAACACCCAATGAGTCTGTACTTTACAAAAGTAACAACAGCAGAAACTTCTGCCTACAGAGGAATGCTGGGATGTTCTGAGCCTCTCCCGGCTGTCTGCCTTCGGGCCTTTCTGAGCGTGTCCCCTTCCCATCTCATAACCGCCACAGGAGGCAGGCCCCTGGGCTGTCCCACTGCCGGAAACACGCAGGGTCAGGGTCTCTTTAGGATTCTGGTCTCACTACCCTCCCCCCATTTCTTCTCAGGGACGGTTTTGGGGAAAGAAAAATCTGGAGGTGGAGCTAGGCTGGGAGATGGGTTTGGCATAACTTTTGGCAGCCAGGGAAATGAGCTCCCAAATGCAGGGTCCAGCCTCCCCGTGTGGTCCTGCCTCCTTCCTGCCTCTCCCCTACCCTGCTGCCGTGGCTCCATCCCCAGCTGGGCCCAGATCTCTACTGGAAGACCAGGGTGGACACCTCTGAGGCCCACTCCAGCCAACTGGCTGGGTGACCTCAGCTTAGCCTCTTGACCTCTCTGGACTGTAACTTGTTCTCTGTGCAGCCGGCATCTTTGGGCCTCCAAGGCCCCCAGGGACACAAGGGAGGGGACTTTCAATCCTAGCACAGAAACCAGGAAAGGAACTATGTCAGGGAGGGAGGCCAGGCACTTCCTGTAAGCTGCCTCAGTGCTACCAAGGAACACTCAGGCTTCCTCCTTCAGGCCCTGGCTGCAAAGATGGTGGCTCCCAGCATGCACCTGCCTCAGCCAACCCCACTGTGTCCATCCTGCTCCCCTGCTCAGGCCCCCGGGGCTGGGCTGCTGTCACCGCCCGGTGCATGCCAGGGCTTTCAGTGGGGAGACATCCACCCCAGGCCCCCACACTTGTTGTTCTCTCTGCTGGGAACAGTGCACCCCTCACCTGGCTCAGCCTAAAGGTCATTGCCTCCGGGAAGATCTCCAGGCCCCAACCGAGCCAGGTCCCCTTTCTCCACACCTCCCCCAACACCATGGGCTTTACTCTGCTTGTGCTTTGTCCAAGTCCATCTCCCCCTCTGAGAAGGGGGACTCTCCAAGGGCAGTTTTGGGCCCCCAGCCTCCCCCGGCCTGGGCCGGGGCTCCCAGGAGAGCTCTCAGCTTTGTCTTCTTGGCCGTTTCTATTCCCAAACACAGTCCAGTATATTTTCCCCAGAGGAACCAGGCAGAAGGGGGAGGTCAGTCATGCCATCACCCCCCAACTCTTGGACTCCCCTTTCTGAGTCTTTGCCCTGCCCCAGCAGCCCACCCATCTTCCCTGAGGACCCCCAGGGCTGCATAGGCATCCATCCCTTTTCTTCCAGGACCACCCTTGTCAGGAGGATTGTGGGTGGGAAGGGTCCAGGGCTAGAGAAGGGGGCTACCGGAGGATCCCTGACAGACAGCTCCCCTGCCTCCCACCACCCCCTCCCGTGTCCACCGCCTGTGATGGATGAGGGCTGGGGGAGGGGCGACACGGCAATGGCTGCTCCTTGGTCCAAATCCAGGTCACTCCCGGCCCGCTCAGCAGCCGTCGGTAATTAGGGGCCAGCAGGACGTGGGCAGGCGGGTGGCAGGAGGCCTAATTGTCTGATTTTTCAGGTAATTAACGGGAGGCTGTCTGGCCTGTCCCCACAGGGCCCAGCATCCGCCACCCCATCCCCTGGGCAGCCCCAGCCGCCTAATGAGGCCAATTACTGAGTGGTGCCCAGGCCCTCATTAGCCACCTGGAAAGGTCATGCGGAATGGCACCGGGGGCGGGGCTCAGCCAGCCGTGGCAGAGGCTGGGCCACCCCTGGAGATCGGGGTGAGGACGCGCTGGCCGTAGATCCCTGCTGCTGCCCCGTGCAGGGTAGCCCTAGCCCGTCCCACACCTGGGAACTCACTTGTGCCCCTCCTCTCGGGACAGCAGCTTTCGGTCAAATCCTCCCCCGCTGCTTCCCAGCAATGTGGCCTCGGGCATGTCACCCCCGTCTGACTCCGTTTCCCAAATCAGCGTTGAGTGCACAGCAGGGTCTCAGTGCATGGGCACCCACCTTCTTCCAATGATGCCAACTGCCTTACTTTCACTCTCAAGGAAAGGGAACCCGGAGAGGGTTGGGCCTGAGGTCACTGATGTGTCCAGAGCCCGCTCTGCAGGGTTCCTGGAGGCGGCAGGGATGGCCGCCTGGGATTCACCCCAAGGGACTCAGCATGTAGGCAGGCAGTCCTGGGAGGGGTCAAGAGAGGCGGCTGGACCTTCCCAGGCACCTGAGCCGAGTAGAAGTGGAGAAGAAGGAAATCCCCCAAATCCTCAGGAAATGGGGGGCTTTGAAGGGCCCCCAGTCCCTGGAGGCTGCAGGACACCCAGGGAAAAGTTGACGGGCACGCGCCAGTGCCCCAACGTGCCATCCAAGGCAGGAGGCCATCCTTTCCTGGTTGGGGCACTCCATTCTTGAACTAGGAGAGCACTGCGCCTTCAGATGTGGAGACTTTGGCTTCTGTGGCTCCTCTGTTTTTAAGAATTCTGTGACCTAATTCCATGCTGACAAATTCCATGCTCTCCCGGCTCCTGTAATCATCAGCTAATGCTACTTTTGGTCCTACTGCCAGCCTAGAATCTAGGTCAAGGGTTTCCAAACTGTGTCCCCCAGGGGCCCTCAGGTGGAAGCAGAGGGAGAAGCTACCCACCCTCCCACTGGAGCATGGGCTTTATCTCTGACGGAAAGTTAGTAGCTGCTCCTGCCACGTGCCAGGCATACCCAGGGATGGCATTTCCTCTTCATAAAAGCCTGTGAAGAAGGTAGCATCACATTCCCATTTTACAGATGAGGATGCTGAGACTATTGGAGGCTGAGCAGCATGTCCTAGGTCTCAGAGCTTATGGGAAGGAGGGCCAGGACCCGGACCCAGTTTCTAGCGCGAGCCACCCACGATATGGGTTCCACACTGGAAAGAAAACGAGGTGTAAGGGTTGGAGGGGTGTCGCATTTATCACAATTAGTTTCCTCCAGGTCAGGGTGTGCAGGCATGCTTGCCTCTGGGCCCCCCCCGGGGGGCGTGGTCCCAGCCCAGGTTACCCAGGGCCCCTGCACCCCACCATGTGGTGTCTGTGTGCGTGAGGGTCCGTCTGCCTGGATGCTGCCCTTCCCTCTGCTGTGGGCTCTGCTTTCCCTGCGGTCCAAACCACCAGGATCCAGCCCCGAAATAGCATATGTTTCCAGCTTCTGCTCATCCGAGTCATAAATCGCCGGGTGTGATGTGCTCCTTGCGTCAGCTTGCTTCAAAACTCAGGGTGGGGGTGGCTGAGTGAGTGTAAGGAGCATACAGGGCCTCCTCCACGCTGAGAGACAAAGCTGGGAGCTGGGGTGAGCCCAGGACGGAGGCTCAGGGAGGGAAGTGGGGGGCCAGTCCTCACCAGGCCTGGGGCTGGCCTGGGGGCTCAGCCTGGGGTGGGAGTCAGGGGCTGGTGGCCCAGATTCAACCTGGGCCTAAGGGTTCGGACGAACTGGAGCTGAGGTCAGAGATCAGAGGGTTGGGCCTCAGTCTTAGCAGCCAAAGGTCCAGACTACCTTGGAGTCGTGGGGTCAGAGGGCAGGAGCCATTGCTCAGAACTTGATGAGGCTGGAGAGCCAAGAGCGGTCTGAGGTCAGGGTCAAGACTCAGGCTGATATAAGTTCAGAGGTCAGAGGTCAGGATCAGCCTGGTGCTGAGGGCCACAGCTGACTGAGGAGGAGGTCCCCAAAGACCCAGAGAAGCCTTCCGATTTCCTGGAAATGAGCTGGACAGGACTGGTGACAGAGGGATGCCTATGATGAGCAAGACTGGTGTGGGGGGGTGCTCCAGGGATTGAACGAGACTCTGAACAGGACTGGGAGCGGATCTAGTGTCCAAAGCTGCTAGGGCAGGGCCGTCCCTGCTCCCAGGATGGGAGCCTCAGCTGTCCGTCGCCACCTGCCCCAGCGGATGGTGCGGCCTGTTTCTATCCTCACGACTGTGGCCCCGGTGGCGCGTGGGGGAGCTGCCGGTGAGGATGCGTTGTCGAGGCATCCAGGTGGCATGCCTGCTGTGGATGTATGTCCCTTCCCTGCCTCCGTGGCAGGGGGCCCTCGCGGGCAGAAGTGCGCCAAGGGCCGTGGCCCAGGGCCCCGTGGCTTCCCCGCCTGCCCCACCCGAGCCGCGTGCAGGCAGTTTTTCCAGGCCTCCATTCCGCCAGCTGGGTTTTCCCGCCTCTTCCCTGTTCTGGGCCCAGCATGGACAGATATTTGGGGACAAGCCCACACAGCAGCCAGCGGGGAATCTGGGGGTGGAGCGGGCAAGCAGGAATGAGAGGCCAGCGGGCAGAGGAGAAGGGTGCCAAGGAGGAAGCCTTATCACAGGCCTCTCTGTTCTCATCTCCCACGAGGCCTGGGCACGGACCCGTCTCAGGCTGTTCACCCGGCACTGGGGCCCTGACCCCCGAGGTCCCCCCACCCCAGGGCACCACAGGGAGATTCAACCAAGGTTGGGGGGGGCATGAGCATGTGGGAAGGGGAGGGAGCTGGAGGGAGTTGAGAGAAACCCTGGGAGATAGGAGCGGTGGAGATCCCACAAAGGCCATGTGGACAACTAGAGGGCTGCCCTGCCCACCCAGGATGCGAGGCCTTCAGGGTTTGGCTGTGAAAGTCCCGGTCACCTCCTCCAGCTGAGCTATTAATACCCAACTACGACCCACGCACCCTTGTTGGGAGGACGCCGAGTTCCTCGGGGGCTAAAAACGGTCTGAGATGGGGGTGAGCCAGGCCTTCTCCCTCTCTTCTTGTCGGAGGAGATGGGGCCAAAGGCCAGGCTGGCCTGGAAGGGGGGTGGGGCCAGGGTGGGGCTGCAGAGGGTGACAGAGCCCTGGGGATGGCCTGAGGATTCCAGCTTGGAGCGGGAAAGTGCTTGGCCAGGCCAGTCCCCCGAAGGCCTTGCTCGGAGACCTAGGACGGGGGCTTGCCACTGGTCCCACCTGCGAGGTGACCGCCACCTAACTGTCCTGGCTCCTTGCCCCCACCCAGGCCTCCTCCTTCCCCCCAAACCTCAGCTTGGTCTGCCCCAGGCTGCAGTGGGGCTGAGGGCTGCCTGTCTGCTTCTGCCAGGAGGGGCCTGGAGGAGAAAGGGGACTCTGGGGGGTGGGGGGAAAAGTTTGGAGCCTCTGGTGGGAGCCGGGCCCCCTAAAGCATAGCCATTCATGTTTCAACTTCGTGTGTGAAGTCTCAGTTATTCACAGCATTCTCTGAGGCGGGAATTACTGACAGCCCCATTTTATAGATGAAGAAACTGAGGCTCAGTCATTTCCCCAGAGCCTGAGCTGCATAGACCTGGTTTGTCAGACTCCAAATCCTACCCTGTGTTGCCTCCTGTTACATTATTATAAAAGGAGGTTTCTGGTTTGTTTTGGGGACTCATGAAACAGCCGTTTCCTTCAAAATGCCCCAGTTGCCACAGAGTTCCAGGCCCACTGGGGTGGCTGGACCAAGCCCAGGAGCATGCACAGGGTCCTTTCTCCTGCACTGGTGAAACCCCTCCCGGGGATCGACAGTCACGCCTTCATTCCTGGGTCCCAAGGGCACATCCTGGGTCCTGTGCTGGTTTTCTGGACTCCAGGCCTCCCAAGGCCACCTTCTCCCTGCTGTGTCCCCCTCCTTTCCCAAGGGAGATGCTCCAGGATCCAGACGCAGACCCCAGCAGAGTACAGACTTGGCCGGGGGAGAGTCCAGATGAGAAAGTGGCTGAGAGGCGTCAGCCCCAGAGGCCCCCCGCCAGAAATCCTGACAGCTGCTTGGGTCGCAGGACCTGGGCACTGGGCCCTGACCCCAGGCTGGCCGTGGCCGTGTCAGGTGTCCAGAGGAGTTGGGGGAGGTGATGGCTAGAGCCAGGGGCAGTCTGCCTGTGGTTATGGAAGCTGTTGACACCTCCTGGGCTGCCAAGGCAGAGAGGGGCCAGGGGTGGGGGGAGGCGTCCTGCCCTGGCCTGGAGGGTTTGAGGAGGGGAGATGGGCCCTGTCTGAGGGCGGAGGCAGGCCCCGTCCTGAGGGTCTGGGAAAGGAAGCAACAGTCCTATCCTAGGCTGAAAGAGACCCGCCCTTGCCTGAGAAATCTGAGGAGGGGGGAGACCTCTAGTCTTGGGGTCTAGTAGAGGGGACATATTTCCCAGCGGCTGATAGGGACTGGGGTACAGGGGGTTGTCCCAGTCTCACAACAGGGAAGGCTGTCTGCCATCTGGGCTGACAGGGGAAGCTCTGCACCTGCCTCCCCGCTGTCCCCACTCGGCTGGCAGGTGGCTCTGCATTTCCCCAGTGTTTCTCCTAAGCAGCTGAAAGGGCATGGCTCTGCAGGACAAGGCAGGGGCCCTCTTGCCTCGGGCTGACCATACCGACAGCCCCAGGGCCTCCCTTCACCATCCAAGAAAGAAAGGAGATGGACTAGCCCTGCCTGGACTTTCCTGTCCTGAGGGAGGGTCTCTGCCTCTGTCCTGAGTGTTAGCCCAGGTTTAGAAAACTGGTTCTGGGGGAGTCTTTCCCAGAATGGGCCACACCCCTCGCTCATCTTCATGCACCCTCAGCTCTCCTAACGCCCACGTGCTCACTTGTCTGGAACTGCCTCCCCAGGCAGTCTTCCTGGATTAATAGAGATGACTCCCACACCAGGCCTGGAGTGGCCCTGCTCTGCCCGCCCTGTTTCCTTGGGAGCCCCAGCCAGCAGACCCTGACCTTATGAAGGCTTTGGGCCTCCATTTCTCCTCTCCCATTTTCCTCTCAATGCTCCTTCCCTCCCGGCTCTCTCCTGGACCCCAGGCCTCTGGTTCGCTGACCACACCAGCTCTGGGGTTTGCTGCCATCTCAGCTGTCCTTGCTGCTCGGCCTGGGCGCCGACTGCCCCCTCTTTGCTCAGTCTCCTCCCCTGTGTCTCTGTCCCTTCTGTCTGCATTTCTCTTTGTCCTTTGCTGACTCAGATGTGACTCCGTCTCAGTGTCCATCTCCGGCCCTCTCTCCCTGTCTGGCTCTCTCCCATCCAGTCTCAGATAGCTCAGCTTTCCTGTCACTGTTGCTCTGAGACCCTGTCCTGGTGGTGTCTCCTCTGCCCACCTGGCCGGGATGCTCTGACATCCACTTGCTGGACCCCAGGAAGATCTCAGGTGACCCCTGTGGTCTCAGCTCTGGCCCAGCTCCAGGGGAGTGGCTGTGATTCCCAGAAGGCAGGAGGGAAAGATAGACCAGAGGGCCGTGTGCTTGCCTGTCCCTCAGAGGGCCTCCCTCTGTTCAGACCACCCGCCATGAGCTGTGCCAAGGATCCCGACTTCCCGCACCACTTAGGGCTGCGTGACCCTGGGTGCGCTCTGAGCTTCAGTTTCCTCTTTCCCAGGGCCGACGGGGCCGGCTGCGGCAGGTGCCACACGATGAAATGACAGCACACTTAGCAGGTACTTGGCACTGTGCCCGGCACGTAGTAGTACTTAATAGAGTCCCCGTTACTGTTACTGAGACTGTAATTCCCCAGGGTCCCCAGAGCCAATGATGGGTGGAGTGGGGGATGGGCTGAACCTCTGCTGCTTGAAGTGTCCCATGTCCATCCCGAGTCCCACGCCCGTCCCTTCCTCTGGGGGACAGAAGACATCCCCCCACACCTGGGACCTTCCTATCCTCAGAGTCGGTCTGAATTGCACACCATGGTGCTCACCAAATTAATTACTGCCGGCTTGGGGATATACTTTTTTAAGAAGACATTTTCCAGGGGGAGAAACACGCAGGAGCTATAATTAGTCGGGAAAAGGAAAGAAGAGCGGCGCGTGTGAATCACCAGCTTCAGTGACAGACTGTTAGAGCTGAGCAGAAGTTTTGGGAGAAGCCGCTGGGGTGTGGGTGAGCTGGGGACGGGGTGCGGGCCGGCTGGGGTCCTCACCTGTCACCCCAAAGTCTTTCTGCTCTCTCCCCTCCCAGACTTGTCAACCCAGTGCCTCCTGCGAGTCCCAGCTTCTCGGCTCCCCTGCAGCTCCCGTCTGCCCGTCCCCGGGGCTTCTGCCCCCTCACCCCAACACCACTGCCAGTCCCTGCTGACGTGGACCTGGGCAGAGACCCTGCAGCTCGGGTGAGGAGGGAGACACTGTAGAGGGTCTGAGCTGCCCGGGGTTTGGAAACCATCTAGTCCAACTTCTCATTCATTCATTCATTCATTCATTCCCTGGTTCATCAAATGCTGAAATACTGCTTGTGCCTGGCCTACAGACAAGCAAACTGAGGCCCAAGGCTACAAAGCTGTGAGTGGAGCAGCTTCTTCGCCTGTCCTGTCACGCCAACTATGCCAAGCCAGACCCTGGGCAGGGCCCTGGGCCCCTGAGGTGACCATGACCAGGCCTCCTCTCTTGGGGCCCATATGCCGATGTGGGAGGCAACCAGGCATCTGCAGGGCAGACGCCCAGTGCCATGAAGTGGGAAGCCCCGGGCTGCAGGAGCTTGGGGGGGCTCCTGATTCAGGCTGGTGGTCACAGAGGGCTTCACACGGGAGGAAGCGAAAGGTGTTCAAAGGCTGCAAATGGCACTGTGGCCCATCATGCCTGGAGGGACCATAGGTGACTCTGTGGCTGGGCTCAGGGAGCAGCAGGTGGGGAGGGGCTGCTGGAGAGCACGGCTTCTGGGCCAGGTCATTATGGTGCCCATCCCCCCATGTTTCTTCTGAGCAGGCCAAGAAGGGGCATGACCTGCTGGGTGCCCCTAAGGCGCTGTGTACCACGTGGCCCTGGTCCTTGGAGGCCCTCTGCTAGCTCTTTTTGATATCTGGGACCCACTGACCCAAGGTAAACCGTGTCTGAGCAGTCAATGGCCAAGGAGATGGGATCCAGTTCTCTCCCTCCATCTCCCCCGGCTGAGGGCTGGCTACCCAGTTCTCTAGGGGGCCTCAGACCAGGCCTCGGGGGGGAGGTACACTAGAGCCATGTGGCCTGTGCCTGAGAGCAGAGGCCCCAGGTCTCTAGCGAGAGGACACTTCCTCCCCTGGGAGAGTATGGCATCATCCAGCACACACAGAGCTCCTTCCTAACCCCAGACCAAATTAGCCTTCCAAATTACAGGCTGCACATCCTCCAAATTGAGGATTGGGTGGGAGAACAGAGGCCCAGCTCTCCTTTCCTCTTCCTGCTCACCGAGGACTCTCAGTTGGTCCGTCCACAAATAACAGGACCACGTTGGGAAACAATTCTGGGCGCGCACACTCTCCCATCCCAGGGTACAGGGATCCCCAGGTTCTAGGCCCCAGACCAACATCCAGGCTCAGGACAAGCCTGTCCTCTCCTGGGGTTTGACAATGAGCCTGGAACCAGGACATCTCGTCAAGGCCAGTTCAGAGTCCTGAGGACATTTTGGGGGTTACTCATTCATTCAACACTTTCTGGAAACATTCTCTCTGCTAGGCCTTGTGCTGGGCCCTGAGATGCTGAGTGGCATGGCACTGACAGACATGTGACCAGGCAGGTATGGGACAGAATGAACAGGCTTGTGGTGGGGGGGTACACAGTGGCTGTGGGAACCCCTCGTGGGGTCAGGGAGAGCTTCCTAGAGGAAAGGGGTATATAAGCTGAATCTCTCCTTAGCCAGGAGAAAAGATGGGGTACAGTTTCAGGAGGAAGAACATCAAGTAAGTGCAAAGGCCCAGAGCAGAGTGAGGGGTGGCCTCAAGAAGTGGGTGGAGGCCCTGGTCTGTTCCGATTCCAGTGTCTTGTCAGCCATGTTGGGCAAGTGGTTTTCATCAGCAGCACGAGGGAGGAGGAAGGCTGGGAGCAGGGGTTAGGAGGAGGATGGGTGTGTGTGCGCAGACCAGAGCTGGCCCCATAGTCCCAGCCTGAGGGCTCCTGGTAGGTAGAAAGGGAACTGGAGGGTCTCTGGAACCTCCCACACTGGCCTCCCTCAAACCCCTTCCAGACGGCCTCAGACCTGTGGAGAAATAATCCAGTTTGCTGCAAGGAAAACATGGGAGCATGACTGTATTTCTTTGTGTCCTGAAATTAGGGTGACGTTCCATGTTTTTGCTAATTGGTGTGGGATTTTTCATGTTTTTGTTTTAGAAGAAAATTACTGTAGATGCTGAGAATAAATGCAATTATTGTGTGGTGCTGAGTGCACAGAGTAAAAGGAACACCTCCTTGAGCTCGCCCACTTTTGTGTGGCAGAAGAGGCAAGTGAGGCGGGGACACGGAGGGACGGCAGGACCAGGCCACACAGTCACCCCACCTCAGCTCTTGTCCCCCGAGAGCAGGAGGGGGTGGGGTGGCTTCCAGGGTTCAGTAGAGCAGAGGATGCTTGGTGGGGGTTTCTCACAGCAGGAGAGGAGGCGAGGACCTGAGAGTTCCTCCAGCTTCTGGTCTTGCTTGCATAGCTCTTGGGACGGAGAGCTCACTGCCTCCCGGCTGCCTGTGGTGAATTTGGCCAGCTGCAGCTCTTTGGCCATCCTTCCTGAGTAGCTTCCAGCTCCCACTCAAGGTTCTCTGCATCCTAACCTCTGCCCGGCCCTCGCCCTCTCATCTTCACCCCTGCCTGGGGTGAGGCTGGGGCCAGGGTAGACTCCATGGGCAGGGCCCTGGGCTTCTGTAGGCTGCATGGCACTGGATCTGTAGTCTGTAGTCTGTAGTCAGTATTCCGTCCTGAGTGGGTGGTACCTGCAATTCTGGGCCTGGTGTCGGGGAGGGCTTCCGGCCCAGAGCCTCCCTAGCTGCGGCCGGCATGGGAACATGAAGAGAGGCACACGGTCAGCTTCCTGGATGCCTGGCCTGTTGTCCAGCACATTCTGAATGGCCCAACTTGGCCTGGCTGAGGACGTGGGCCAGTGTGTAGAGGACGGCCCTGACAGACCATTCCAGGGGCACAGATGACCAGACGGGCCAGGCACCAGATCCCTGCACTGCCTTACTCGGCGGGCTTCTGCGTCTCGTCCTGGGATGGCTGCTGAGCCCTCAGAAATGAATTAGTCACAAACCTGAGCCCTGCCCTCAGAAGCCCATGGCCTGGACAGGCATGGGAGAGACAACAGACCACAGGAAAAAGCCTCCATCACCGGCTCTACCAGCAAAATCAGCTCAGAGTTTTGGGAGCAAAATCCTACATAATCCAGCTTGCACCCAGCAGCTAGAGAGGGACCTCTAAGTCACCTCTGGCCTCCTGCTCCCTGTGCTTGAGGGGCCATGGCTCCCAGTCGCCGGGCCCCCGAGGCCCTGTGTGCTCTCTGCTCCCTCCACCCCCCAGCCTCTCCTGGAACTCAACCCCTCTCAAGCACTGAGCACTCTCAGGTTTTAATGGTCTCTCTAGTCCTCTGGCCTTTGCCCAGGTTGTTCTGTCTGCCTGGAAAATGTCCTCTCCCTTTCCCTTGCTAACTCCTACTCACTCTCCAGACTCAGCTTCCCAGCCCTCTTCCTGGGCAGCTTTCCGGCCTTCCAGACCATGACAGCCCCCTAGTTCCTGTCCCTGCAACCCCCTGCATTGCCCTTGGAGCACTCATGGAACTTTCCATCAGATCTTTAATCCTGTGCTCATTCGATTGGCATCTGCCCCCACCTCGGAGAGCAAGAGGGGCCGGTTTGTCTCATCCCCAGCTGAGCCCGGACCTCATGCTTAATCAATACATGTTGAGTGATGAGTAAATGGATGTAAAAACCAGTGTTTCTATTAATAGAAATTCAAGTTCAGGGACAGGGGCTGGTAAGATTGAAAATGCATGTGCTGGACTTTGCACAGATGGTTACACTGGCTCCTAAAGCATCACCGAGCCCTGGCCTGCCCCAGCGTCACCCGCGCGGCTGGTTCCAGGCAGCCCTGAAGTTAACAGACAGCGGTGACATTGGCCATGTGCTGGGAGCTGCCTCAGCACCAAGTAAGTACAGAATGTTTTTTCAATGAAACATTATATTTGGATGCAAGAACCCAGGGTATCAAAGATTCATGTGAAGCCAAGATTCATTCATCAACAGATATTTCTTCAGCACCCACTACGTGCCAAGGGTTGGCTGAGCACTGAGGATTTGGCGGTGGGCAGACAGACCTGCCTTTGCGTCAGCCTGAAGCCAGGAACAAAAGCAGGATCAGTGGACCTCACCTTTGGTCCTCTGACCAAGGGAAGGGAAGACATTTCCTCCCACGGGATGTGCCATCTCTGAGCATAGCTTCTGTCTGCCAAGAGGCACAGACTGACCCTTGTCCTGCGGGGCCTTGAAAGGCCCAGGCCACCCTGGGACCCTGGAGACTCCAGTCATTTTGCTGGGGGCCTGGGCCAGGTGCCCTCATGCTCTGGGGCCAGTGTTCAAGCAGCAGTGAGAGCTGGGATGGGCCAATGGACCCCACAGAGGCAGGCTCACCTCCTTCCCCTTCCCCAGGACACCACTCCAAGGCCTGTACGCGGGATCCAGCCCCTCGATCAGCTTCTGCCAAGGGTCACATAAGGGACATGTGCAGGTCACGGCTCAAAGCAGCCCCTCCCTGCTGCCGGGTCATGGCTCAGTGAGTCCTGCTGTGTATGTGTGTATCTGGGTAGGGGACACGCAGGAGACAGAGGGGGCTCTGGAAGAACAAGGCCTTGCCTTCCCCTCACACTCCCCCAGACAGGGCCTTGTCTTCTGCTTCCAACCAAAGGCCCCAAGGGCCTTAACCAGGGAGATGACTGAAAACGGGACCAGAGCCCCCATCCCTACCTCGCAAGACTCTTGGGTCAGTGGCCTGGACTCGTCAGCCACCGTGCTAACGTGCTGAGGCTCCTGTCCTCACCCAGCTGTGCCCTGCCCAAGCAGCGAGGGCTCTGAAGGACAGAGAGGGCTCTTCCTGTCAGGACAGTGGGCCATTTATCAGGGAGATAAGCAGTAGCCAGAGGGCAGAGTTGGCGGAAGGAGCTGTCTGCAGGAGATAACCTGCGGTCACTCAGAGGGCATGGGAGGGCTTCTGTCCCCAACCTCAGGCCAGCCAGGCCCTGCCCCAGACCCTGCTCAACACCTGCCCCTAAACCTGCTGACCTCGGACATCTGACTGTCTTGCCTCATGGAAAAAGCTGCTGGCCTCCAAGAACAAGGAGCTCATGCTTCTGTCAGGCATAGAGTAGGACTCCTCTTAATATTCGGAACCACTGCAGGGCCCCTATGATTCTGCCTCACCTAATTTACAGATGGGGAAACTGAGGCCCTGAGGGGTGGGCTTTGGGCTGCTCTTGTCCCGCCCTGGCCCTCAGCCCTCCTGCACAGGGTGGGAGGGGAAATCCGCACGGCACTGTGTTAGTGAGCCCTTCCTATGTCCCAGATGCCTTCATGCGTGGCCTCTGTCCTGTCCCCTCCCCGCTGTGGACCAGGCATTGCCTCGCCTGCCTTTTCCAGACGTCACCAACCTAAGGCTGAGCCACTGGGAAGTGGCTCGACTAGGGTTTAAACCTGGGGCTCTCAGAGCTGCTTCCAGAGCCTGAGCTGTGGCCAGTGAACAGCACTGTCTGCCCGGAGGGGCCTTGGGTGCCTGGCAGAGGCCAGAACCAACCCACTGGGTGGAGAACAGTTCTGGGATCCCTCTGCCTAGCTAAAATCTGATACCCCCAAACTGTCAGAATTTTCCGAGGCTGCTCTGCTCACCCCAACTCCCTACCTTGGCACTCAGTAGGGCTCAGTAAATATTTCTGAAATCAACAAGTCAAAAACGAGCTGCGCAGGAGCATCAATAATGATGTTTCCCCCCTTCGTGAGCTCCTGGAGTTGGTCAGGCCCATACTGGGGGCCGTACTCACTGGTCTCGATATCTCTCTGCTTGGGACATGCCTATCCATTACCTGCTGGATCAGAAAACATGGGGTCACTCTTGGGAACCAAGACAAGCCCAGGCCTTGGATTGTAGAGATGGGGAGGGGAAGGAGGAAGAGGAGGAAGAAGGAGAAGGCCTTTCTCCTGGGCTAGGGGTTAGACTCATCATCATGCCCCATGTGGGCACCTCTGCAGCCCTCGTCAGCGGGGGCTCTATGGGCTGGTGTTTTCAGCGTGTTGGGGGGACCAGGGCTGGTCTGGGGATGAACCCTGGCTCTCCTTTCTCGGCCCTAGTGTCCCAGGCAGTGATCTGATCCAGAACTGCAGAGGCTTTTCTGGAAAGTATTTTCTACATGAAGGGTTGAAGGGGGCATGCTAGGGAGCCTTGGAATTCATCTGGCAGGCCCTGGGGTGGAGGGTGGCTTTGAGAAGATGGGGGCCCTGTGGCCCATGACCACCTCTCATGGGGCGGGGTTCTGGGTACCCTTTAGCCTAGGCCACATATGGTGCAAGGGAGGGCCCTGGGGGCTGGGGAGGTAGGCTGTGAACATGACAGTTGCACAAAAAGGAGGTCATAGGGGACTGTGTTGGGGAGGGGAGGAAGACAGGAAGGTGCAGCACTGCCAGCTTCATCCCCCAGCCCTTCAGGGGTCCCCTACATCCAGGTCCTCCCCTTCCTTCAGTCTGGCTGGGGGCATTGGATCTCCAGGTGTGGAAGGGCTTTTTCCCCTCTGACACTGATTGGGTCACCTCATGTCAACCCAAGGGGAGATAGAGGCCTCCAGTCCTCAGGAGATAAGCACCAGGCTGTCCCCTGAACCAGCAGAGACCAGCCCTGGGAGGCCTTCTCCAGAAAATTTCCCATCTTTGGAAGTAGCCCCAGTGGTGGTGTGTGGGAAGAGGGGCAGGGGTTGGCCAGCCCCACGCTGAGCTGGGCCAGCCCCTCGGGGGACAGGACAGGCATACGACAATAATATTGACCATAATAAAAACGCTGGGGAGTAGCACTGCTGAGCTCTCCATGTGCCCCAATCACAGCTGAGCTGAGTTCCCATGCCACTCTCATTTAAATCTCAAGACCTGCGCTCTTGAGCTTTGCACAATGACTCATCCCTGTTTTACAGATGAAAAGCCAAGGTCTAGAGGGGTTAAAATCCTGGCCCAGAGTCACAGAGCATCAGTAATCCTAAAGGCACATGTGTACACACTCAAAGGGGCCATGACACTTTTCCAGGGTATGTCCCATTGCTCATAAGCACACTCCTGACAAGGGTGTCTGTGATCGTGGAATCCTTAATGGGTGGGGGAGGGGGCGATCCCTGGGTAACGTGAAATGTCCACCGATCAGGCTTATACACAGGACAAGACCTCAATGAGGGGGACATGGAAGCCGGTGCGGAAAGCAGTCCGAGCCTATCATCGGGGGAAGGTAGTTGCAGGTGGCCCAGACGGACCCCATTGATGTATGTGTTATAAGCCCCAGGCTGGCCCTGGGACACCTTCCTACATGCATGCTGCGGGGCACCAAGACAGGGCCCAAGGCCCACACCTCCCGGCGCCTCAGCATGCCTGTGCACACAAGGACCACTCACAAGGATCCCGCCAGAGTGCTCTTGCATGCTCTCTCTCTCCCTCTCTCCTCTCCCGCCTCCCCTCCCCTCTCATTCTGGGTCCAGGTCCAGGGTGTGGAGTCCGGGCTGGGGCTGGAGAGCTGGCCCAGACAGTGGAGGTCTGGCCGTGGCTTTGCCCCTGCCCAGCAGCTTCCTGCCCCCTCTCCTCCTCTGCTTCTCTCTTGCCTGTTCCCACCGCCCTCTCTCCTCTGAAAGGTTCTGAGTTCTCCTCGGTGGCACCAGCCCCACGGGTGACACGTCACGCTGCCTCAGGCGCACACAGTCCTACCTCCCATCCTGGAGTCCCACACTGCCTCCGGGCATCCATCTGGGGTCAGGCTGACCTGTGGTGATTGCAGCCTCACTCAAGCTGCACTTTGGCCTGGCTGGCCTTGATGTTCCCATCCTCCTGTGGCAGCCCTGGGCCCAGGGGAGTTGTCGGAGGATGGAAGCTTCCCGGGGAGTGGCAGTGTCCAGGGTGGGCATGGAGGATGGAGAAGGTGTGAGGGTGGAGGGGTGAAATGAAGGTTGGGGTGAGGCAGGGGCAGGGTTGTGCCCTTGCAGATAGGCCTCCTGGGGGGCAGGTCATGGCCCCCTGTGCTTCTCCATCTCTGCCCCTAGCCCAATGCCTGTCCGGTCGTTCCCTGCGGCCCTAGGACATAGATGGGTAGGAAGCTAGGCAGTTTCTGGTGCAGACTTCCTGTGGTCTTGGGCCAGTCAGGGCACCACGGCAGGCTCAGTGTTCCCATCTGTTAAGTGGAGCAAGGTGATGATGGACTAAGGAGAATGCACAGGCCCTGGGGATGCCCACCAGGAACCAGGGGGACAACGACCACCAACCGCAGGCTTATCCAGAGCCAGGCCCTTTCCCTCCCTGTCTCCAGCTCCTTTGCTTCAGTACTATCACTCTCTTCCGCTGGGAAACCGACTCGCCCAAGGCCACCCAGCTAGAACGTGCTGGTGCCGGGGTTGGAACCATTTACCTCTCTCAGGCAACCTGTAGTCTGAGTGGAGCCAGGGGCTACCAGGCACCAGCCCAGGATCAGGGCTGCCCGAACCTGTGCTGGCCAGAGGAGGCCCCACGTGTCCGGCCTGCGCGTCCACCCACCCACCCCTCTCAGAGCAGTGCTGATTTCGACAAGGTGCCAGGAAATCCTGCACCTCCCTGGAGCCTGCCAAGAACTGGCTAGGAACCCAGCCACCTCTCTGTCCTAGCAGCAGCCCCCGCGGCCCGAGGCCCCAACACCCAGGCATGTCCCTTCCGTGCCTTTTCTTGGTGTGGTGCCCTCCTGCCCCCTTTCTCTAGTGGAAGTGTGTCACCTCCTTCCAGGCCCTCCTCCTAGGAGCTCCCCCGGAGGCAGTGTGGGACTCCAGGATGGGAGGTAGGACTGTGTGCGCCTGAGGCAGCGTGACGTGTCACCCGTGGGGCTGGTGCCACCGAGGAGAACTCAGAACCTCTCAGAGCGGCAGCACCGTCAGCAGGGTGGGTGCGGTGGGTGCCTACGGGACCCCTACCCGGCCGTGACTGCCCAAGGGACCAGGGAGGATGCCACACTGTGGGGGGAGCAGAAGGGCTGGAGGCAGGTGCTTCTGTGGGCCTGCTCTAAGCCTAACTCAGAACACTCACTCGGCAGGGTTTTGGGACGAGAAGGCGAGGCTGGCGCTTAGCTTGGGGTCTCCAGCCTGGAGTTGGTGCCTGTTCACGGCAGTTGCCCAGATCCCCAGTGTTGGCTGTTTCTCCCCTTGCTGGGGGGTGGCGTGAGCGGTCCCTTCTCTCTCCATGACTTCCCTGAGAGCTTGGCCAGCTCCCATGGGCAGGCTGGAGAGTTGTCGGTCTTCCTGGGCTGAAACTCGGGGGTGAGGGAGGGGCTGCAATGATGCCCCAGGGGCAGCCTCGGTCTGGACCAGGCCCCATCCCTGGCCTCCTGGGGTCTGCTTGCCTCCTCCCTTGCCATGATCATGCCTGTCTGTGCTTGGTCAGGCTGAGCTGCACTAATGAGCAGTGAGGATGAGGATCTCCTGGGGGCCTGGGGGCTCAAAGGGAGACCTGAGGGGCTGGGGTCTCAGGGGAGACGTCCGCTAAGCCTAGACCCAGGACCTCGGCCCCTGCCTACACCACCTTCCTCCTCAGCAGTGTGGCAGGTTGTCTGGGACCAGTCCTACCCTGGACTCTCAACAAGCTAGTCTAATACTGGCCCTTGCTTGGTCTGCCTCCTCCCTGTTCCTATAACCTGAACAGACCCCATGCTCCTACCCCCGCCCCATCCCTGCCCTCAGCCTGTGGCTGCAACAGCCTGCCCCCTCAAGACAACACTGCCTCATATCCCTACTCCCATCACTCCCCGAGAACAGAGTGTGTCTCAGCCTTGCTGAGCCTCGGTTTCCTCATCTGTAAGATGGGGAGGATGACGCCCATCTCATGGGATTTTTGTGATGCTGAAGTGAGGTGGAGCATACATCATGCTTGGAGCAGGGCCTGTTTAAAGCAAAACCACGCTCCAGGGGAGTGCTCTCCTGATCACACCAGGCCCTGCACGGCCCATGGAAACCTCAGAAGTATTGGTGTGACATTCCCCATTTTCCCGATGAGGAATCTGGGACTTTGCCAGGTTAGCAACGGGCCCGAGGTCACCTGCGGCCACAGCTCCATTCCCATGACCTGCTCAACCCACACAGGGAGGGCACCCGTGGTCCTCAGCAGAGGGTCGCCTATTTTGCCCTGGGTTTTCAGGGCTGCATCTCAGAGTGTCTGAACCCACGGATGCGAAGCTGTGTGGTTCTGTGTGGCCCTCCAGAAAGGGCTCTGCAGGAGCCCTCTTTGCCCCCGCACCCTTCTCCCAGGTGGGGAGAACGGGTGGGCTGCAGCTGAATTCATTCCCCTTCTCTCCAGGCGGGGATCCCTGAGGTCGGGGCGGGGGCTGCAGCAGCCGGCACCTGGCCTGGAGCCGCCGAGGCGCTGGGCAAGCGGACTCTGCGGCTCCACTTTGGAATTCCAGGCACATCCAGAGGCTGCAGCAGAGGCTGCTTGGGGGGGAAGCCAGGGCCCGGGCTGCATGGTGGAGAGAGGCCAGAGGAGACACCCACCCCCCAGCACCTGCGGCAGCACCGTCAGCAGGGTGGGTGCGGTGGGTGCCTACGGGACCCCTACCTGGCCTTTACGCCTGCTCTCGTAACTCCTGGGGCCCCCTCCCGACTACCTGCGGGATCACAGCTCAGTTCCGTGGCTCAGTGCCTCAGCCTCCCTTCTGTTGCTCAAAAGATGGGGGAAAAGAATCCCTCGTCATGAGGATGAAATGAGGTGATGTGTGCCTGGAACAGAGCCTGGCACACAGGGAGGTGAATCCATGTAGTTTCCTCCTCCCTGACTCGGGTGGCCTGGGAGCCCTGGGAGCAGGTGTCGTGGCTTAACCATTCCAGGGGAGCCTATGGTGCCGGGGGATTAATCACCTAATCGCTGGGTTGTCCTCCTCATCCATCAGCTTGTACTTCTGTCCCACAGACCCACCAGAGCACATAGGCCAGAAGCTCCACTCCCCTCCTGTTGGGAAAACAAAAGGTTTGCGGGCAGCAGGGCCCGGAGGCAAGGGAGGGACAAATGTCCTCGGGAGGGCCTGTCCAGACCTAACCTTCTCAGGACCTAGACAGGCAGGGCAAGCCGTGGGCTAATGCCATGTGGAGGCTGGGGAATGGCCAAAGACAGGGAATGTGAGGGCAGGTCCCGGTGACCACGGAATGTGTCCCTGTGGGGAGTGCTGTCAAAGTGGCCACCAGGCCCTCTTGGAAAGGGACATCAGTCTCACCCCTTTCCAGAAATTCTTGGAAATAAGCAGGGAAGTGGCACAACAGCTCTGTGGAGAGCAGAGCCCACGCCCCCCCTCCCACCGCAGCCCCAGTCAAGACCCACAGGCCCAGCACGGTCCCCCAATGGCCTCCACTGGGTGGGGGGTGGGCAACAGGGTAGAAGACTCAGGGTGAAGTGTGAGCTGGCTCCCTAGAGGAGGGGAGCTCTGAAAGCCCCGTGACTGGGGAGACAGGAGGCTTGAGTCCCAGAGAGGAAAGAGGAGGACCGGGAAGGACACGGATGTGGGACATAGGCCCAAGCAGTGGGGAGTTGGTGGGTGTGACTAGAGGACAGCTTCCTGTGGGAGGGAACGATCCACTCAGGGGACTCTGGACACCAGCCTCTGGGGCTGATGTGAGCAAGGGTGGGTGGCTTCAAGGGTCATGAGACCCAGGTCCTGCTTCTAGACATGGTGCCCTGACACCCCCCACCATGAGAAGGGTACTTGTGGAAGGACAGTCTTCTTCCCCACAGCTTGCAGAACTGCCATGCCCCACCCACCTGTAGCCCCAGAGAGGGCCTGGTCTGCTGAGTCCCCCAGAGGCTTCTAGACCCCACAGAGCACCCCAGCTGGAGGGCACTGGAAGGACCATCCTGTGAATAAAGGGGGGATTCTGCTTCATTGGTCGAGGGCATCTGGAGCCCATTAGAAGACACAGAAGTCAGGTCCCTGAAGGAGTCTGTGATTGATTAGCCATGTCTGCCAAAGGTGGCCCGTGGACCAGATGAGGTCTGACAGCTCTATGTTTGCAGCCCTTCTTTTTTTTTTTTTTCCCAGCCCTTCTTCATACAGACGGGAAACTCAGGTCCAAAGAGGAACTCTCCAAAGACCACAGAGCAAGTTAGGGGCTAACTGCTCCTACTTTCCTTCAAGTGCGGATTTTCTTAGGACAGATTCCCAGGAACGGGACTGCTAGGTTAAAGGTTATGTGTATTTTTAGGCCTTTAGACTTAAGTTGTCAAATGGCCTCCAGAACGTATCTCCGGGTCCCCTGCCCCTGGTGGGCTGCGAGGCAGTTCCGAAGGGGAGGCGCTACCCCACCCCACTCTGGCAGCTCCGTTTTACCTGTGGCCTGGGATAGAGTCACCTGGGCTCCCCACCCTGTGGTAGAAGGACTTACGGACTTCCAGACCCACAGCCTCACCCGGCCCCTTCCCTGGACCAAACTTCCCTGGACCTCAGTTTCCACCCATATAGTAAAACAGGGACCCGAAGGAGGAGTTTGGAGAACTTATGTGAAGTTTCCATCTCTGAGCAAGAGTCACTACTGGCCTCAGACACCCAGCAAGCAGAATGTTCCTGGGAATGGGAGGGTGGCTGAGCCCACTGGCCACTGGCTGAGGCCCCAAGACTACCCCAACGCAGAGTTCAGGCTCAGACCTGAAGGTATCTTGAGGCAGCTTCAAGCTCTCTGTTCCCTGAAGAGACACAGCTCAGGGGCTGCCTTGGAACCGAAGACTGTCAAACTGTGCTCAGAGTCCAGGTCTTGGCCTTTTTCGGCTGGAATTATAGCAGGGGCTCAGCCCTTAAGTCCTCCCAGGGTCCTGGGCCTGAGGAGGCTGGGGGAGGCCTTAGGCACGAGGGATTCTGAGGCTGGAGATCGGCAAGATGGGTAGCTGGGAGAGAAGGTGCCCTTGGCCGGCCTTGGATGGGAGAGCACCCACCTCTATCCCCGGCTGCCTGATGTGGCCCAGGCTGAACCCAGCACCCTCTAGCTGAAGCAGCAGCCCCACCCCCACCACATGCTCCTGGGAGCCCAGAAGGGGTGCCAAGGCAGGCAGGCTCCAGGGAGGGCTGGGCCGGGCATTTCCTGCCGACGGGTGCCAGGCTCCAGTCCCCTGAAGGCATGATTCTTTAGTCTTAGTCAGAGGAAGTGAGGCAGGGCAAATGGGCGATGTGTGTGCGGTGCCGCCCGGCTGGGAGGACAGCAGCAGTAGGAGCAGGGGGCAGCCCGGGCCCGGCACCTCCCCGATAGCCGTGCACACCAGGTCTGCCCCAAACAGCCAGCCGACTGCCCCACACCCAGGCAGCTCCCCAGAGACCAGGCCCCAGCCATGACCGGCCCCTGACTCCGGCTCCCTCTTACCCAGTTGCTGAGTCTCTGCTCTGTTGCTCACCTGCCGTGTGGCTTAGACATGTCACTTCAACCCTCTGAGCCTTGGGGTTCTCATCTGTGAAGTGGGAAAGTTGGGGAACCCACACGCCCCTGGCTTTCCCCTGCCCCAACATCAGGAGCCCACCCTCCCGGTTTGGCCCATCCCCAGGTCCTGGGGAAAGAGTCGAGCAGGGTAGAGTCTATGCCCACCTTGAGCAGAAGGGGCAGTCCAGGCCCAGAGGGCAGAGCCCTCTCAAGAACTGGCTGCTCCCACAGTGTAGATGTGCCCAGCGGTGATCCCCCAGCCCTCGGCTTTGGCCAAGCTATCCGCATCCCCACCCTTGGCTGGGGCCCAGGCCAATGAGCCTCCGGGCCCTCCACGGGCTGGTGATTTATCAAAAACATGGCTGCCTGCAGGCTCAGGCGGTGGGCACCTGCCACAGGACCACTCCCCATCCCACAGCCCCTGCTTCTGAGTGTGCCTTGGGCCCCTGATGTCTGGATTCTCAGGCTTTTCTATGACCCAGCTCTGACCACAGTGGATAGAAGAAGCAGTTTCTGTTTTGGCCCTTGGTCAGGGACCTCTTCCCCAAGGTCCCACCCCTCTCCCACTGGAGAAGCCTAGCAAACCCTGGCCAAATAGAAAAGAGAGGAAGCCTGGGGGCTCAGGGCTCCAACCTCCAGTCCCTAACAAAGGGAGGCAGGAGGTGAGGCTGTGTGTGCCGAGAGCCCTAATCCTCTTGGCCTCTGTACCAACAGGTGCTCTTGAGGGTCTGAGACTAGCTCAAGGACAAGCAAAGGTGGCCTTGAGCTAGCTCACACTACGGAAGGTCCCTTGGAGCAGAGGTTGGGCAGGGGCCTGGTGAAGACTGAACTGGGGAGACCTCCTCTGTTTTCTCCCTGGGCTGGGGGCCCCTCCCTGCCTCTGCTCTCACTGGGGCCAGCACTGGCTGGAGCAGGGATACAGGTGGGAAGTCTCACCCCTCAGGCTCCCAGACACCCAGCACCCTTCCCGTGAGGCTCCAGGAGGGAAAGAACCAGGGGCACGGCCTGGTGCCCTCATAGTGGCTGGCTCTGCCCCAGCTCCGACTGAGCCGAAAGGGAAAGGTAAGGAAGGCCAGGAGGGTCTCCGGGACAGATGGGACTGGGCCAGATGGAGCGAAGGTGTCGGGCTCTGGCCAGGCTGGGTAGTCGGCCTCCCTGCCCGGGGCCTAGGCTAGGCGGGGGCAGCGGGGCTCAGGCTGGTGGGCTGTTGATCCAGCCCAACAATGATGAAATGGCCCCTTTGTCCTGCGGCGCCAAAGTTACTGTGACTGGAGGAGGCGTGACGTGAAAGGGTCATTGTTCCCACTTGGGCGGCCACTCAGGGAGCTGGAGGACCGACCCAGAGCGGGCTCCATGCCAAGGTTGCAGCCCCGCCTGTGGCCTGCGGCTGTCGGAGTGTCCTGGGCTCTCCGACTCCCACCCGTGGCCACCGCCCCGCAGGGCCAGCCCGAGCACAGGTGTCCGCCCACCACAGTGTCCCCCTCCCTCCGCTGCACTCTCCATGCTCTCTCCATCCGGAATGATATTGCGGGTCACAAATGCGATGCACCTGCAGTGTTGGGGGCTAGGCTCTGCTCTTTGCGTACATGTCAACCTGTGAGGCCGGACGCCTGCAGGCTTGGGGAGTAAAGAAGGTATTGGGTCCTGGGGCAGGAAACCTGCCAGTGACATTTACATCCGGAGGCTGTGGCTTCAGGGAACCCCTGTCCCAACCTTCAAGGTGATGGGAAAGAGGCCCAGAGAAGGGAACTGGGTGGCCCCGGGTCACAAAGCACGAGGCAGTTGGCTGATGGACCTCCGTTCCCTCTGGACCCTTGAAGCCCCCTCCTTGCCAGTCCTCTTCTCCCGCCCCCTCCAATCCATTCTCCCCTGAGCAGCCGGCCCTGAGATCTTTCCAAAACCCAAACCTGATCGGGTCCCTCCTTGGCTTCCACCCTGTCATGGCCTCCCACATCCAGAGAAAGTTCAAGCTTCGGTGCTGGCCTTCAAGGCCTTCACCGTGCCGGAGCAGTCAGCGGGGAGAGGCCCTGTCTACAGTGCCGAGTGTCCCTCAGCCCCTGTGTGGGAGCACTGACCACAGCAAAGACTACTTTCTCTCTCCAGATCCAGCCTTCACTCCTTGCTCCCACGGGTCCTGCCCCCTCGAGGGATCCTCTTCTCCGCTGCTCCTCCAGGTCCTGCTGCCTCCAGCCTCTGGGGTTCAGGTGAAGAGCCAGGACGCTAGGCAGCGGTGGTCAGGAGGGGTTGGTGCAGGCCCAAGTTGGAGCCCCTTCTCCTCCGCCCAGGTGGCCCAGCTGGCTCCACGGCCTAGAACTCTTCTCCTCCCCGACTCGCCACTGCCCCCAGCAGCTAGCATCAGGCTCAGCCTGACCCAGGCTAATTAAACCCTCCCTCAGCCCAGGCGAAGCTCTGGCTCCAGCTCTAGACTTTTTTCCCTGGAGGGATGGAGCTAATGAACCGAGAGGGTTTAATTAATCAATTAGCGTGGCCTCCAGACCCCTCCACTTAGCCGTGGTAGTGACGGATATTTATAAACAGGAGCTGCCAGACCCTTCTCTGGCTGGCTGGAACTGAAGGGGAAAGCAGGCGATCACGGTGGGCGCCGAGGCAGCAAGAGCAGGGGCTGCAGAAGCAGGAGACCCAGCCGGTGGCGCAGAGGGGCCCAGTGCCACCTCCTGGGCGCCACCAAAGCCCTGAGCAGGTGCAGAATCACAACAGCTGGGCACGTGAGGCTCCACAGTGAGGCGTGTACTCCAGGTCCACCTCCATGGGCACAAGTCACGCAGGACTGACATCCGGAGGTAGGCAAGTTTCCAGAAGTGCCCCCAGACAATGGCCAGAGGGCTGATGATGCCCAGCTGGACCCAGCACCGTGGCTAGCAAGGCCTCCAGGGGATGGGGCTGCACAGAAGGCCACAGAACCCCGGCTGGGGGAAGAGGTTGGGAAGGCTTTCTGGAGGAGGAGGTATTTGAGCTTGGCTCAGGGAAAGAGTAGGGAGGGGTAGCCAACTGGAGGGGCTGTAGGTGACGCAGAGTATTCCAGGAGGAGGAAATAGCATACGCAAAGGCCCGGAGGCAGGAACACAGGAGGTTCTCCACCACAAGACGTTGCCTTCTCTGGGAAGCCTCCCAGATGGCCTTACCTGGTAGAATTGGTGTCCCTGAGACTCTGCCCCTCCAGCCTGCATACTCCAGGACAGCCCGGACTCAACCCTCCTCCCAAAGCCTCCTGACCCATTACCAGCTCTCCTCCTCTACCTCCCCTGCCCCGTCCTGGGGAACCCACAGATGGGTCAGTTGAGAGGAGGGACTCCCGATCCAGCCAGACCTGCACCCCGACCCCAGCGGGGCACCTTCCAGGCTTCGCTGCTCTGTCCTGGCTTCTTCCTCTGTTCATCGGGGATAATCCAGCGCCTCCCTCTGAGGGCTGCTGGGAGGATCAGTTGAGTTGATCACGTAAAGCCGGCAGGGCCCCCTGGCCCAGAGCGAGGGCCATGTACCTGCGTTGGTATTAGTACTGTTACTGCCTGAGGACCAGATACTCAGCAAAACTCCCAGGCAGGGCGGCCGTGAGGGCCAGCTGGGGCTGCTGACCCGGGCAGGGGCTCCAGCTGAGGAATGGTCCAGTCCCCAGTGCTTTGCTGGGCCCCTGCTGGGTGCCTGGCGCCACTGACACTCGGCTTCTCCAAATCAGCTACAATAATAGCCAAACATAAAAGATAAATGATCCTGCTTTCCTTTCGGAAACCAATTGGAAAAATGGAGCACAGGTGTTTGCCCCGGAAATGCCACTCCTGGGCACGAGGCCCAGAGAAAGAGCCTGAGATGCAGAAAACACTACACCCAGAGTCCTGGCCCAGAGGTCCTGATGCGACAATGAAGACCAGAGGCCACCTGAGTGCCCAGCGGCCAGGGAGGGGCAGTGGTGTCCAGCCTCTCTCTTTCTCAGGGGCAGGCGAGAGGGCCACAGACGCCTGGCTCCAGGGATCTGGGGAAAGTGTGAACCAGGCCTCTGCTCCCGCTTGTGCCCCGACCTGGAGCACCATCCCAAGCCCCCCACACTATGCTCTGTAGAGGAGGGAAGAGAAGCGACTCCAGCCAGCCAGGCGCCCAGGTGAGGTGCTGAGGATGAGCAGGACTTGGGAATTTGGGGGGCTGGTGAGGAGGGGCTTTGGACAAGCAATATAGGGTAACAGGCTGAGCAAAGAAATAGAGTGAGAGGGAGGGACTGAGCTCAAGGCCCTTTCTGACATCCCCAGGAAGACACGTAGAATCCCTGATCAAACCATCCTCGGGCAGGCTGGGAGCAGGGAGGCGCAGGCCATAGAGCTAGGACCAGGGACCAGGGCTCATCTGGGAGCAACACTCTAAATTTCTCAGGCCCTCAGGACCAGGGGACACTGTGAGAGAGTGCTCTAGGCAGGTAGATGGAAGGAGCAAGTGTCCTCAAGGGGCTGTAGCAAAGGAGTCTACTGGAGCAGACAAGCACCGGGCCTGGCCCTCCCCTCCCCAGGCAGGCCCCCTGCCCAAGGCCCCCCAGCCCTGAACTCCAGCCTTCTCCTTTTAGGCTGGGTACTGGTTCCTAGGTTACTCCTGATGCCAGGCTGTCCAGCCCTTGGGAGAGAAGGCAAGGTCTGGGCCATAATCCCTAAGTCCCGGGTCTGAAGGCTGGGTCCCTCGGAGTCATTCTCATTTCTCACCTGTGCAAACAGAGAACCTGAGGACTGGATAAGGAGGACGCCTGTCCGAGATCACACAGCCATCAGTGACGGCTGGCCCTGGGAGGTGGCCCTCGGGGGTCGTCATAGGTAAACTGGCATCATCATGACTCACTTTCCCAAGGCCTCATTGGAAGGAAGGCCCTTCATCCTGTTTTCTCCTCTTAGACCCACAGTTCTTTTTTTTTTTTTTTAAGATTTTATTTTTAAGTAATTTCTACACTCAACAGGGGACTTGAACCCACAACCCCGAGATCAAGAGTTGCATGCTCCATCAACTGAGCCAGCCAGGCGCCCTAGGACCCACGATTCATATCTCTGCTGTACAGAAGAGCAAGGCTCTGTCCCAGAAAAGTCTTCAGTAGGAGGGGGGGAACTTGGTGACCCCTGCCTCTCTCTGGGTGTTCAATGTGTGAGTACACGATGAGGGGTGGGGGCAGGTGAGTGGGAACTCAGACCCCGTGGCCAGGGTTCCAGTGGACCCACGCTTGTCCTGGCTAAGGCCCATCCTTGGACGTGGCGTGGCGGCTGCCATTCAGGCCATGGACGTGGAGTCAGACAGGCTGGGACCTCTGTCCACACAACGGGTCCTGCCTCCCATGAGCTGCCTCCCACGCTGCTTGTCCTGCCGGTGTGGTTCACCCTCTCCTTGTCCACAGCGGCCCAGCCCCCCACCACCCTGAGTGACCAGCTCAGCCTCCTCACTGTCCCCTGTCCTGCACGTTTCCCTTCAGGCTGTTCTCCACTTAGTAGCTGGGGGATCTTTCTAGTGACAACCAGACCCTATCAGGCTTAGGATTAAAGCTCGTTAGGGGCTCCCTGGTTCTCTGGACCACACCTGGTCCTCCCTGGCCCATCCAGCCCTGGAGAAGGGGCTGCAGCTTCTCCTTTGCCTGCAGCAGGGGTGGAAGGACCCTGGGGCCAGAGGAGGTGCGGGTATGGAAGGGCTGATGGAGAGCCTACAGATGCACAGAAGCCACAAGGTAGCCGATGCTCCTGGAGGTGTGTGATGGGGCAGCCCTGGGGAAAGGGGTTGGCTGCCTGAGCAAAGGGTGTTCCAGCAGGCACTGTTGTCCCATGTCGCCTGTGGAGGCTAATCTGACCCAGCCAGAGACAATGGGGCTGAGGCCTCATCTTACCTCTTGAGAGTTGCTAATGACGGTCTTTAATGGCCATGCCTGGGAAGGGATGACCTCACCCCACCCGCGCCCTAATGAGAGGAGGCTGGAGTGAGAGGCAGGCGGCTCCTCTGTCACTGTGGGACCTGCTTGGGCTTGTCCTGTCTGAGAAATGAGGGGGCCGTGTGTGTGTGTGTGTGTGTGTGTGTGTGTGAGCGCGCGCATGTGCACGCATGCATATGTCCTTGGTCCTTCACAGGGCCGGATAGAGAAGGCTCCCAGCCCGACTGGGGAGGCCGGATGTGGGTGAAAGACTCAGGGCAGCAGCGTGGGGAGGCCTAGCTTCTTCCCTGACTCACTCCATGACCCCATCTGAGCCTCGCTTTCCCTATCTGCATAGGGTTGGGGGGGGGACAGGACAATTCTGAACCGTCTCCAGGCTCTCAGGTCTGCTGGGTATCAGGAGTCAGATGGGACCAATCCCAGAAGAACTCTGGGAGGAGGTGAGAGGGCTGTGCTCAGGTGGGGTCCAGAACAAGCAGGGGGAATAGATCAAAGATCAGGACCCAGGCTCCTGGGGTGCCCAGGCTCCAGGGACGCCTGGCTCCCACATCAGGCTTTCCAGCTTCTGCTAAGAGTTTGGTGTGGGTGCTGGTGTCCCCGCCACGTCCAGACTGACGCAGAAGACAGCCCAGTGTAGACCTGGTGTTTGGAGGCAGGCCTGGGTATGCCAGGCAGCCGTGGTGGTAGGGGAGGGGCAGGTCCCAGCACGGGTTCGCTGCACACCTCCACCCTGCCCCATTCATGAGGGATGACTGTGTTTGCACCCTGGGGAGAGGCCCTGGGTGGGGGGGGGCAACCCCTCTCCTGAGTGCTGCCTGCCCCTCCCCCAAGCTCAGAGCGGGACTACCCTAGGAAAATGTTCATCTCTTTTGCGGTCAACTTGTCAGACGCCCTGCAGGGGGACTGCTCCGTAGTGCTGCAAGTTCTTTCTCGTGTCCAGCCTTAGTCACTCCTGCTGTTGCGCCTGATTTATTTATCAGAGGACAAGCTGAGGGCCCCATTATCCCGCCACCCAGCCTGACATCACCAAACTTCCCTCAGGCATGTTCCCACTCCTGGGGCAGCCCAGCCGACACAGGAAATGGCTGCTGGATGAATGTGCCTGTGAGTGAGTGGCTCAGATCTTCCTCCCATGAGAAGGCTGGGAAGTGGCTAAGACGAGGAGGGAGGGGGGCGCTCCTGGGGCCTGGGCTGAGACAGAGACAGAGACAGGAATCCAAAGGGAGGCAAAGAGGGGGTCAGGAGGAGAGTTGGGACTGAGAGCACATGGACTAAACAGATCCCTCTCAGAGAGCCAGCGTCCTGGAGCTCAGCGGACATGGGCATCAAGGGCTTCCGCCAGAGATGGCCTGGGCGAGCCAGAGCCCACGGGGGAGGAGCACAGTAGAAACAGGGCGGAGTCACAGGAGCTCAGAGTGGGCCGTGAGGTGGGAACCTGGGAGCCGGGGTAGAGACAGCCAGCCAGAGTAAGCATGGCCCAGCCATGACCTGGTCCTCTGTCCCCACCAGAGAGAAGCTGAAGGGAACCCGCAGCCAGGCATGGTGCTGAGGTGTGAACTTCCTCAGATGAGGACACGGAGGGTCGGCGAGGCCGCCGGGCCTGAGGTTGCACAGGAGGTCAAGCCCCCTCGTCCTCCATTCGAGGAGCTGGCTCGGGAGGCAATGCCGCTCCCACGCCCCAGCCTGTGCTTGGGCATGCTGGTACTGCCAGGCGCTCATTCGGCCTGTCGAGGGCCCAGCCCCCAGCCCGGCCCCCGCGGGCTTCCCCAGCCCCGGCCAAGGGCAGCAAGAGGGAACAAAGGCCCAGTCTCTGCCTGCGCAGGCCCCCACCCCCTTGCCTGCCCCTGGCACAGAAGGGCCAGGGCCCAGAGGCAGCCCAAGTGCAAAAGCAGCACCCGCCCCTTCGCCGAGGCTGTGAGAAGCCCCCTTCCCCCTGCCACGGGCCTGCTGGCTGCACAAGCGTTCCCCCATTCTAAAGATGGGCAAGCTGAGGGGGCGAGGAGCTGGTAGCCACACGTCTGGGATTAGAACTGAGGTCCCTCTGCTTGAAGGACCTGCCCTCTACCCCTCATCAGATGCCTGAAGGCATCACTGTGCTCCGGTTGAACGGACTCCTGGGCAGAGACGGGGCAGGGACCAAAAAGTAGTCTGGACAGCCCAGCTGGGAGTCTTTGGAAAGGGGCCGGGTTGCCCTTACCCACTGCAGCTGCCTACCGGCGGCCAGCCCAGTGTGGTCACGGCGGAAGGGGTAAAGCTAGATGAGAGGCAGAGATGAGGAAACTGAGTCAGCACCTGGTCCCTGACTGGGGCTCACTCAATCCAGCCGGAGGCAAAGGAAACATAAACCGCTCCGGAGCCTCCGTTCCCCGCTCTGGAGCCCCGTTCCACATGGAGCTAGGCCGCCTACAGAGGGCCTCACACCCCCAGGCCATGGCCACCATCCTTCTCCAGGCCCCTTCCCTCTTTCTTGCTCCCTGCTTCCACCCAGGGGGTCCCGGCATGGTGGGTGGGCACTCACTTGCTCTGGAGAAGCCAGGCATGGACCCCAGGGCCCCCCTGTAGGCCCAGACCAGGAAACGAATAGAACATGCTCATCGTGCCCCGAACACAAAAAGCACTGGGTATCTGGGTGTCATTGGTTTCACTTTAGAGATGGAAACGGAGGCTTAGGGAGGCTTGAGGGACCTGAGGCCGTCCAGCTCCTAAGGAGCAAAGCAGGGCTGACCCATCACCAGCCAGGTTTCACATCCCGCTGACTTCCCAGGGACTGTGGGGGTTGGGAGGATGAGGTGATACGCGCACACCCCCTATTCCACCCACAAGAGCAGCAAGAGGAAAGGTCGGGGCCCCAGGGCCCGGTCCATAGCCCGGGGCCCTGGGGCAAATCTGGCCAATGCCCGAGTGGACAGCCCTGAGCCATTCAGGGTGAGCAGGGGCTCAGCTGTGTGACCTTGGCCCAAAACCTCTCCAAGCTTCCATCTCCTGCCAACCAACCAGCCTTTAAAATCCCCCAGAGAAAGTCCTGAGATCCCTGCCTGCAGTGCCCGAAGGCTGGGGAAATGCCACACATCAGCTCCCTCCCCGCCAGGCCCTGCCTCTCCTCCTCCTCCTCCTGGCTTAGCTGCCTTCACACAGGACAGGTGCTGGGACGCCTCCCACCCCCAACTCCCCCCTACCCCCGCCTGGCTGGCCCAGGCCCTTACTGGACACCACAACTTGTTTTAAAGAAAAAATAATATTTATTTGCAATATAAACAAAGTCCCGTTGCTGGTTCGGGATATATATATGTGTGTGGTATATATATGTAGGGTCACAAATTTTCCTTCATAAGATCATAAAGCAAAACTGGCCACCCTCTTGGCATACTCTCATTTACACAAATCTGATGCATCTTTCCGGGTTTTTCTTTTTAAAAGTAAAAAAGAGAAAGAACCATGTACGGCATGGAAGCTTTTTGTCAATTTCTCGACTGTGGCAAGATTTTAATCCGCTGCCTTTAAGAATCCCTGAAAACCGCCCCGTGAGGTAAGACGCGGTGGGGCAGAGTTTCCGTAGCCTCGCTCGCATGCCAAGTGCGGACTCGCTCAGGGACCCCGGCCTGACCACTCACCTCTCCCTGGGCCCCTGTGCAGTCGTGACACCTGGTGGTACTGAGGCTGGAGAAGGAACAAAACTGGAGGAGGATAACGGAATCCGTGGCTTTGTTCTGTGGATCCTGGGAGGGGGGTGGACAGAGCCCCACGCCCCTTTCTCTTGTCCATCCTCGCCCCTTCCGCCCCTGCCCTGGGATTGAGACGGGTGCGAGTTTCCTGGTAGTAAAAGGCGTGGGCAAGATGAGCGCAGGGCCAGCTTCCACGGGACACGGGGGCTCGGGGTGGCAGCTGGACCGAAGCAACAGCCAGGGTGAGGGACAGAAACTAGGAGGCGGGGCTGGGCCTCCACCACCTAGGCTTCCCCCATCCGCTGGGCCTCCACTCTCAGTCACAAACAAACGGCGGGGAGAGAGAGAAAGAGACAGACAGAAGTAGTGGGTACTATAGAGAGGGCCCGGGCTCAGACCCTCCTACGGGCTGAACCCAGAGGGCTAATGCTACTGCTTGACAGTCCCCTGCAGCCCCACCTCCAGCCGGCCTGCCGCAGGGCCTCCCATCTCCTGCCTCCGGGAGTCTGCAGGGGCTGCCGGAGGGCTGAGAATGCAAAGGCCACCCGTCAGCCCACCCATCATGACTTGCAGAGGTCATCACGGGCGAGTGCAGTGCCATGGGGGCTGGGCCAAGAGACGTGGGCACGACTGGGGGGTCTGATGCCAAGGGAGCAGCAAGCCACCCCTTCGAGAAGGGCCTGCTGCTGCAGAAACGGGAGGCTTCACACATGTGCAAAACGCATTTGGTCAAGATCAACACGGGGTTTGTCTTTTCCATTAAAAACAAAAACCAAAAAACCAATAATTGCTTTTTGAAATAGGAAGAAAAACAAAACTGAGAACACTTCTCTTTCTCTCTCACAGGATCAAGGAAGGGATGAAATACTGGTTTATACAATCCACTGTTGCATGTAGCCTGATAATAACACTTTTCATTAAAAAAGAAAAATCAAGAAGAGCTTGAACACTTGCCGTGCTCCAGCGAGCTTGGATTCACCTGCCAAAAGTAAAAAGTAAACTCAGGTCCGTGGATGTGTCTTTAAAAAACAGCCAAACTGGCTGGCCCATCTGCCGATGGAGTGTCCTGGGACAAGGATGAGGCCCTGCTGGCCTCCCGAGGCCATGTGTCCCAGAGCTCAGGGCCTCTCCAGAAAGTCCTGCAGAGGGAGGCCTTGCTGTGGGGTCCGCCCGCCCCAGGGCGGTGAGGGCAGCGAGGGCAGCTCGGCCGCCTGCCCACCCGGGGCCTCCGGGCACCGGCCATGTCCGAGGCTGTCTGGGTTCCGGCTGGACGTAGCAGGAGCGGGCCGCCCACCTGGCCCGAGGGGGTTGGGGGGGGGTGGTCGGGAGGGGCCGGCCCCCGCCACCTGTGCCCCAGCCTCACGTGGACTCAAGGGTGTTGAGTGGGAACAGGTTGTGGTTGGTGGGCGTGGAGAAGTAGAGCTGCTCGCTGGGGGTGTGGTTGTCACACGGGCTGCTCAGCCCCAGCGTCCGCTCGAAATCCAGCAGCTGCCCCATAAAGTTGAAGTTGGGCGAGATGTTGGACTTTTTCCTCTTGACGAAGTCGTAGGCGTCGTTGAGCGACAGGTTCATCTTCTGCATCAGGTAGGCCACGGTGACCGTCACCGAGCGGCTGATCCCTGCCAGGCAGTGCACCAGGACACCACACTTCTTGGAGCGGGCCTCGTCTGAAACACACGGGCATGGGTCAGGAGGGCACCTCCTCCAGGGAGCCGGAGGTGGGGCTGGGGCACAGAGGGCGGCAGGGTCACTGGCTGGTGCTGCCCGACTCTTGGGGGACCTGGTGAAGGCCCACACGGGTGGCACGGCCACTGGGGGTGGAGGGCAAGAGCATGACTGCGGAGAGGGCTCTGCCACGCGTTCGCTTCAGGTCACTGGGCGTCCCTGTGCCTCGGTCTCCTCATCCATAAAATGGGCCCCCGTGTTCACAGCACCCTTATAAGGACCTGAGCCAAGAGAGGGCTCTCCAAACCCTGGCACCAGTGATGGCCACCAGTCACTGCCCGGCCGGCTGCCGCGACAGCCGAATGCCCAGCCTGTGCTGAGGGTGTCACCCGTGTCCTCTCAGGCCATCTGCACCACGGTCAGCAAGTTCATTTTATAAATGAGGTCACAGGTGCAAAGACAGAGCGACAAGCCCAAGGCCACAGAGAGGCTCCTCCTAACTCCTAGCACACACCACTGTCAGCCCACGACCTGGCCGGGGGGAGTGAGCTCATTCTCCTGGTGCGGCTCCCGGGGGGACCCCCTGAGGGCCTCCTGGGAAACAGGCCTGAGGGGAGCGCTTGAAAGGAAATGGGGGGCCTGGCCCTACAGCCAACTCTGCCCTGTCCCCCGCCCCTTAGCTTTACTCAACATCCAGGGACTGGGAGGAAGGCCACACCTGAGATTTCGCAAGGGAGGCTTGCTTAGGTGGCCCCCCCCGGCTTACTAGACTCCCCCCGGCAGGCCCATGCACCAGTGACATCTCCCACCACCACCAACCAGGCTCTGCCCACTGTCCCAGCTTCTCCCAGTGCCGCTCTCAGGCTCCTTGGCCTGCACACAGTAGGAGCTCAATAAACATGGCTGAGCCACTGAACAATCGGCCCCGTAAGCGCTCCTCCCCTGGGCGCGGGGCCGCCGCCTCTCTCTGTGCCACAGCTGTGCCCTCAAGAGGCAGCTCTCTGGGGCCCTCAAGGTGCCCACCTCTCTGATTCTGAGCCCACTGGGAGCCAGGCACACAGCTGGCGCTCAATCAGTGCACTCCCACAAGATGACGCACAGGTTCACAAGTTGTTCCGTCTCCGGTGCTCATTCCCTCGGGCCTGGCAGAGCTTCCCTCCT
The DNA here is from genome assembly GCF_964656455.1 of Halichoerus grypus. Classification (NCBI taxonomy): domain Eukaryota; kingdom Metazoa; phylum Chordata; class Mammalia; order Carnivora; family Phocidae; genus Halichoerus; species Halichoerus grypus. Next base: position 196,463,490 of record NC_135712.1, on the reverse strand, counting down.
CACCCCCACGAGGGTGCCCAGGGCTAAGCATGCAGTAGGTACTTAATCCAGATCCAGGGACTGCCTGGAGGCAAGACTAGCAGGGGAAGAGAGAGTAGCCGCAGCTTGGTGCAGAGTCGTGCGGTCTGACCTTGAGACTTGGGGCTAACGGCATGGTGGAGATGAGCCTCCAGTGGTGACACACCAGAGTATGGGGAACGCCTGGCCCCCAAACCCACTCCCGGGTGATCCAAAGTGAAACTGCTTCCGCTGGCTTTATTTTTAGCTTTCTCAGGGTGTGGCTGAGCAGCGCACGGGCTAGGGCTTGATCCTGTCCCACTGAGTCCTAGGGGATGCTTGGGCCTCTATTCCTTCACTTGTCCCCCCCACCCACCCCTACACCCTGTTCTGTCCCCCTCCCCAGATGCAGAGGGGCCTTCAAAAAGCATAAAGGCACCCATGAGCCAGGCTCAGCCCTGGGAGCCTGGGATCCCCCTCTCTGCTCCCCTGTCTTGTTTGGGGGACAGAGTGAATGCTCAGGCAGGACCCAGAGACCTCCTGGCCTTGTCCTCCTGGGCAGAGCTGGGAAGCTCCCGACAGCCCTGGTCACAGCCCCTCCCCCAGGCCTCAGCTTCCTTCCTTCCTCCCAGCCAGGCACCTAGTTTTGGTTCCCAGTAAGCGGATGAGGCGGGGAAGCCTCCCACTTCCTGTTATTAAAGCTAGCCCGGCCCAGCTGACACCAAAACGCCCTCCACTGGACACGGCCCGCCAGCAGGAGAGGACTGCCCAGGCCACCTCCTCTCTGCCACTGGAGGCTGGGCAGAAACACAGGGTCACCAGGCTCAGAGAGCCAAGGGTTTACATTCACCCTGATCTTGTATCCCTTCCCTGCACCCTGGGTAAGAGCTGGGGCCAGGAAGATGACCTGCAGTCTAACAGCCTCCAGCTGGCCACAGAGGAAGCAGGATGGGGAGGTTAAAGATAAGGCAACTCGTGGATCTTGAGTCAGCTGGGGATGTCGGGGGCTGAGGGCTCTAAGCCGAACAGCAGAACATACTGCTCCGGGGGAGGCCTTCTATACTCCAAGCAAGCCCCACAGGCTGCCGGGAGCACCTAGGGCCCTACCAAGTCACTCTGGCTCACAACATTCCAATAGCTGCCCATTCGGGGTCGGCCTTTGGCTCCAGGGCCACCCTTCAGCCCCCTCAGGTATAAAATAAAGCCCAAAGAGGCACGGTGGCAGCCCCCTCCCGGAAAACATGTGTGCCGAGGCGTGATGCAGAGCAAGCAAGACCTGTGGGAGGTCTAAGAGCTGTGATGTTTCAGCTTGCTGAGCCCAAAACAGCAGAGCCAGAAAAACACAAGCTGGACAGTAGAGTCCGTGGAGTGCCAACAGTTGGGGGGAGTCCAGGGCTCAGGGGACCGCTCGGGTCCTGAGGGCCTTGGTGACTCAGAGCAGGCATGGGTTCGGCCCCGGGCACATGCTGGTACACGCAGGGCACACACAGGCTTCGACAGGCCCAGAGGTACCCAGTCGGGCGCCAGTGACACCCAAGTCCCACACACACCTCGACGCACCTGCCCGCCCACCCCGCCCAGAGCGCAGCAGCACCTACCAATGAAGCTGATGGCCTCGGGGAAGAACTGGGAGAGGTTCTGGCTCCAGTGGTCAGAGATGGGGATCTGCTTGTAGGTGAACTCGCCGCCGTGCTCGAAGGCGTTGGGCAGGTTAGGCGTGACATTGAGGATATACTTGATGCCATACTTGCCGAGCACGTCCAGGTTCGTGGAGTCCTTGGCGCAGCCGAGGTAGAGGTAGGGCAGGATCTGGACGGGGAAGGCCGGTTGGCTGGATGGCACGGGGCTGCCGTCCGACTCAGTAGCACTGCTGGGCAGCTCCCGGTCTGACTCCCCATCTGAGCAGTCGGAGCTGATCCGTAGGCCCCCCAGGCCCAGCACTGAGGTGGGTGGTGAGCCACTTGGTGAGGACGAGCTGTCCACATTGGTCTCGCAATGCTCTGAGTACTCTGTCTGGAACTTGTTGAAACCACCTGTGGCCAGGGTAAGAGGGCCTGGGTGAGAGACTGCCCGTGCTACTGGCCAGTGTCCCCAGACCAACGGGCTGCACGAGACCAGTGATAGCCAGCGCTGCCCACATCAGGCACTAGAACGCCAACAACAGCCAACGTGGGCCTGCTCCTGTGTTCTCTACGTCTCTCCCATGACCCACCTGACAGAATGGGAAACTGAGGCCCCAGGAGGTGAAGTAACATGCCTGAGCTCCATACCCTGGCCCATAAGGCTTCAGGGCCCCAGCCACACCAGCAGCTTTAGGCATTCAAGGCCAGGCCCCAGCTCGTTTCTCTTCCACAGCCCCCATGCACACCTGGCACCCATGGGTGCTCAATAACTGCTAAGTGGTAGAGGAAAGCAGACCACCCCATCTCAGGCCAGTACCTGTGGGTGTGCGAACCCCTCTTACAGATGAGACTGCAGGGGCCAGAGCTGTGTCTAGGTCAGTTAGAGGCCCAGAGGGCCTGGGCCTCCTGACTGGGAGTCCAGTCCTTGCCCCCCACCCCCAACCACAGTCAGGGAGGGCAGTGTGAAAGTACTGGTTGGCTCTTTCCACCCACAGTGGCAAGTTCGTAAAAGGGGTCCCAACTCCACCTCTTCCCCTTAGAACTCAAGACCCCCAGCCTAGGAAACACAGAGGGGGAGGGCTGCTGGGGCTTTAGAGAGACAAGAAATGGGGAGCGCCTTGCAGCTAGGCATGGGCCCTGCGCCCGAGGGTGCCGCAGGCCTCCCCTCCCCTCCCCTCCCTGCCCGCCCGCCGGCTGCCAGCGAGAGGCCATTTTGGAATGTTAATTGGAAACACCGGCTGCAGCCACTCGCCCCCCAGCTGCCTCCCCCTTCCACAAGCTTTAGGGCAGTAGGCTGGGGACTTGGGGGTCCCGGAAAGCCAGGGCAGGGGACACTGCTTATAGTCCTGCCCCAAGTGCCTCCAAGAGGCTGTGATCCCCAAGTAGTGAGGCCAAGGCTGAGATGCCCAGAGTCCCCCAACCCAAACGGTCCCTGTACCTTGGGGGCGGGGATAATGCTGCCAAAGGCTCCTATATCCTGACCCTAGTCTCCCAGGGACACGCATTCTAGGCTGGAGCAGCTGGACCTGGGTGCCCTGTCGTCTTTGGGGTCCCAGGAGGCGGCCCCTTCCTCCTCTGAGGGGCTCAGCAGGAGCCTAGGCGCTGCCATGACCCCAACAAGAGGAAGAAAAAAAAAAAAAAAAAAAGACAGCCCAGGCTGGGAAAAGTTTGTTCAGCCCACTCGAATCATGCCGAGAACGAGGTGCAGAGGGGACCCCCGCGCCTGCCTAAACCCGCACCGCGGGGGCCGAGCTCCCGGTAGAGGCGGATGCGAGCCGGGGGCGACGTGGCGCCGGCCGGGCCGGCGGAGCGCACGGAGAGAAAGCAGCCTCCGGCGGGGGCGTCAGGGAGCCGCGGGCGAGCCGCAGTCCCGGACGGGGGTCTCAGTGCTGCCCTCACCTTGGAGGTAGTAGGCCTGGCAGCCGTCGTCGCGTAGCTTTTGCAGGAGCAGGCCAAGCACCGAGGCGGGAGCGCCGGGCTCGGGCTGCCACTCGGCCGTGGCCTCGTCGTAGAGCAGCACGGTGGCCGCCTTGCAGCGCGTGGCGAAGCGCTCCTTGTCGGCGTGGTTGGGGATGATGGAGCGGATGGGCAGGTTGCCCTTGCGCAGGCGGCGCAGCATGAGGCCCGGGATGGCCAGGTTGATGGCCGTCTCGATGTGCGACGACTCGAAGAGCTCGTGCGGCCGGCAGTCGAGCAGCAGCAGGGACGCGCCGCCGCGCGCCTCCAGCTCCTCCTGCAGCCACTCGGCGCTCTTGCAGGGCATGGCCCCCGCACCCGTCGCCGCTCCCGCGCCGGTGCTAGCGCCGGACCCGGACCCCGCACCGGGCTCCGACCCCGCCCCGGTGTCCCCAGCAGCCGACGCCCCCGAGGCCGACATGTGCGCCCGCGCTGGGGGGCCGCGGAGCTGGTTTTTCATGGGGAGCGCGGGCGGCCCGGGGCAGGGGCCGGGCAGCCCTGCCCTGGGACGGCGCCCCGGCCGCGCGGGCCCCAGCCGCGTCTCCGGGCGCCCGCCTCCCGCCGAGCTGCGCGCCCGCCGTCCCGGCCTCCCGGCCTCCGTCCCGCCCGGCCCTCCGCGCGCGCCGCGGCCTGACAGCCCCAATTAAACGGCGGCTCCGGCGGCCGCGCGCCGAGGCGTCCTCCGGGGGGCGGGGCCGCGGGGGCCGGCGCCCGGACTTAAAGGCGCCGCGCCTCCGCCGCGCCTCCGCCGCCCCTCCCCACCGAGGACGCGAGCGCGCTCGCGGCCCCGTGCGCCCCGAGACCTGCGCCCGCCCGGGCCCTCGCCCCACCTCAACCCGGACCTGGCTAAGACCCGCCTGGGGTGCCCAACCAAGACCTTTCCCCTATGCCCGCGCTCCCAGCTCTGAGTCCTACCGTGAAGGGCTGCCCTAGGAGCGTCCTGCGCCTGGCATCTCCTCCCCACTTGCACTGTATAACAGTCTCCCCAGGGATAGGGCGGTGGGTGGGGGCGGTCACGCTGAGCCAACGTGCCCTCCTCCTGTCTGTCAACCCCATTCATTCATTTTCTCAGCGAGTTCATTCAACAAATGGAAACTGAACGCCTACTACGTGCCAGGCACTGTGCTTAGGATAAGGTCACCGTTTCAGGCGACTGCCTAGTCCCTATGATGGCCACAGGCTCCGAGACCTGAAAGGGGGTCCCACCCTAGCAGGCCTGATGGGGAATCAGCAAACAGGGGACTGGAGGAATAGGAGGACCCAGGGCCGCGCCACACTCCGCAGGCAGGAGTGGAGAAATCCTGGAAAGGACCAGCCCTAAAAAGAGAGAGCGAGCCCTTTAAGAAAGCTTTACAGGCGGGGAGGTGACAGGCGCCGAGTGAAGCGCCACGTGACTTTCCCTCGGGGGCGGGTGGGCGGGGAGCTCTCCTTTACCATCAGCTCTCCCTCTCCAACCTCCTTCCCAATGCACCAACCCACTTTCGCGGTAGGCGGGAGGGCGTCGCGCAGATGGCCAATCGTGACTGAAGGAGACGATTGGGGAGGGAGGCGGGGCTCGTCACCAGTTCCACCCAGCGCGGGGAAGTGGGCGGGGTCTCCACGAGCGCCGTGTGTCGGCTCGCAGGCGGGCGGGGCGGAGGAGGTGAATGGAGCCGCAGGTAGCGCTGGAACAAAGCGGCTCGACTCCAGCGGTGCGCGTGCGCACGGACTGCCGCGCTTTCCCTACGGAGCCAGTGTCATCTGCCCAGGGAGGGAGCTAACGGCTGGGCCCTGCAGTCCGCCGCGTCCGTTCCCCGCGGGCGGAGTGCCTCTGCTTCCTTGGGGTTTCAATCTCCCACTCTGCCCGAGGCTGGTCGGCACACAGCCACCTTGCCTGGACAGAGCCCAGCAAGCCCATCCCAGATCTATCCAGCTACGAGAGTACTCCTTGGAGGTCAGGCCCTTGGCTGGCAGTCCGGGTGTTGGTTGTCAGGGATGGAGGCAGCACTCGAAAAGGAAGCCTGAGCAGACCCACACTGGAGGGGACCTGCTGGCTGATGAATCATTCCTCAGCGGGCTTGTTGAGGGCTGGCTGGAGCTTCGGGGACAGCAGTGCCTGATGAAGAATTGGTCGCTGTTCTCACTAGTGGGAAATGGGAGCCTCCACTGTGTCCCCGCAGTCCCTGTCCCCGCCGTAGGGGAAAGCACCTTCCTGGACAGAGGAGGGAGGCCCTGCCACCCCTTCCATTAGCTCGTGATGTCTCCCTTGTCTCCTCTTCAGGACTCCTCCAGGGGGTCTGTACAGGCTAGAGGAGAGACCTGTGAGGATGTGGGGAAATGGAGAAACTCCGCAGGAGGTGGGGGCATCCTCCAGCAGGGGTGTTAAGAACGGACAGAAGAAGAGGCAGGGTTCAGATGAGTCCAGGAGGAAGGAAGCACACGAGGAGAAGGTGACAGTGGGAGCAAAGGAGTGGAAGAGAATTAGCATGGCTGTAGGAGCTGCCGGTGGGGTCCTGGCCCCCATCACTCATCTTGGAGGAGTACCCCAAAGCCTTGGTTTTTGCATGGAAGCCCTGCCTCCAGTCTTGAACAGCTAGACATAAGGCATAAAATGGGTCATAGCAGGGATGTCCTGGGTGCATGTGCATGTGTGTGCACGTGCGTGCAAGGGGTGGGGGGAGACACAGAACCCTCTGACTTACAGAGCACAGCAGGAACTAGCCCGTGGTCAGACAGCAGGAGGCCAGGACCGCCTCTGCCCAGGACCTTGCCCTGTAACTGTGAGTCTCCCTCAAGAATGCTGGGAAAGATACCTGGAAGAGGAAGCCTGGTGCCCTGAGCAAGGTCTTGGGATCAAAGACATTCCTCCTCTTCAGGAATGTGGCCTTTCCTGCCCTTCAGAGTTCAGGCCCTCCCCCACCTGCAGCCCCCAGGAGATGTGCCCCACCTCCCCTCTGCCCCCTCACCAGGGTCTCCCTGAGGGGCAGGTTGGGGGACCCCAGAACAGGTCTGGGTCCCTGGGGGTAAGCTGGAGGTGGAGTATGTGTGGGCTCTCTGAGGGCTGTCCCCTTCTCCCACACACCTTCAGGCCTTTGCACCATGGCCTGGACATTTTTTGGCTTCACCCTTGCTGGCCTTCTAGAAGATCCCAGTTCAAGTGTCACCCTCAGGGAGGCCTCCTCTGATCCTCAGGCTAGAATTAGCCCCTTGGGACCCCTGCCCCCATCTTTGCTCTGGAATCTATCACTGTCACTGTTCAACACCCCCCACCAGACTTTCTCCCTTTGGATACCCATTGGGATGTCTACCTCCCCTCAAGCCCATTTGTCCTCCTGCCATCTGTCTCATCCCTTTTCCCCCAAGCGCTAGGCCTGAACCCATGAGTCGTGTTTGGAGCTACCTTCCCTGCCTGCACATATCCAGCCCCAGAATCAAGCAGTGAAGGGGTCTTACCAGGAGGGCAAGGCTTGGCTATGATAGTGGGATGTTTGATGTGAACTGAGCAGATGTGAACTGGTGTGCACGCACCCTGCAACCCGCCCCCCCATCCACATGGCTTGATGACCCAGGAGCTATGTCACTAAGAATAATTTAAGCATCGGGGCGCCTAGTGGCTCAGTTGGTTAAGGGTCTGCCTTCGGCTCCGGTCATGATCCCAGGGCCCTGCTCAGCAGGGAGCCTGCTTCTCCCTTTCCCTCTGCCCCTTCCCTCTACTTGTGCATATGCTCTCTCTCTCTCTCTCTCTCTTGCTCTCTCTCTCAAATAAAATCTTAAGAGAAAAAAAGAATAATTTAAGCATCTTGGAAGCAGACTTTCCTTTTCCCACTGGTGTCCACGGATCTCTTAGAGATGGGCAAACATGTTTTGAACAGCACATGCCAGAGGGAGAGGAGAGGAGGAGGGTCTGTTCCTTGCCCTCCTATCCTAAGGAGGCTAACACAAATTCAGGGTGGGCTCCTGCTGCTTTCAGGAGGGCAGTTTGCAATGGTGATCGATTACACACCCCACCATGAGAGCTGAGCAGGGGCTGGGGAGAGTGCTGGGGACTCCAGCCCATCTGTGCCTGAGACCCAGACTGAGGGTCATTCTGTTTGTCCCAGAACCTTGGGACAGCTTCTTCCCCATCCCCTGGTGAGGTGCCTGCCTGGGTTGCAGTCAGAACAGGTCATGTCTAAACCAGGCCAGGAGTGAACCATGAAAGACCTGGCAACTCCCCTGCCCTGCACAGAGCTCTGGCTGTGCACGCCTGAGCTTGTACGTGTATACACACTCGTATAAGGACACACACAATACAGGCCCAAGCACACATAGACCTACCCTGTATCCACATATGCTCACAGGCAGAAACGTGTGTGTGCAGAAATACACAATACACGTGTGCACACACGCTCTCCGTTAGCTGCACACACACACAGACCCTGTCTGTCTGGGCACTTGCCACTCTTGTTGCAGGAGTACCCACGGACAGGTGGCCCAGGGGGCTTCTTACAGTCTGGGAGAATCCACGTTCCCCTTCCCCAGCTCTCCAGTCACCTGGGCTCACCCTGTCTTTTCGGCTATTGCTGGGATCTCTGCAGTGACAGCCTCTGAATGGAACCAGATTCTGCCCTTGCCTTCCTTCCAGCAGGGAGCCGCCAGGCCCTGGGTGATGGCAGTGCAACATGGGGAAGCTATTAGCCTGGGACGGCTCTCAGGCTGGGGAGCCACGTGCCTATTCATCCTCCCCCCTGCCCTGCCCAGGTGTGTGGGGCAGAGGGCTAGGAGGACAGAGCCCTGGGGAGCAGGTAGGAGAGGGTCACACCCAGGATAAGCAGAGAACAAGAACTGGCAGGATGGAATTCCCCAAGGCTGCCTGGAGAAGGCAAAGGAGAAGAAGTGAAGAGAGCCAGGCCGCTGTGGGGCCTCCCCACCATTCGTGCTCAAACGTTTCCTGCCCTGGGCCAGGGAGTGTGCAGGGAAGGGAACTGGGAATTGGGACCTCAGAGGGGAACCAGACCAGCGTAATTCCTCCCTCTCCCAGCTCCCCGCAGTGGCAGAGTGGGCCCTTAGCCAACCTCCCCGTGTGCAGCCCCCACAGCTCACTTGAGAGTGTGCCTCTCTCTGTTGCGTGCCCAGCCCATGGGGGCCAGCCTGAGGACACAGACTAGAGGACAAAGCTCTGCTACTCTGCCAGGCTTTGTCCCTGGCAGGCATTACTAGTCAATCACAGCACTTTCTCTTGCTGAGCCGTCCTCTGGCCTCAAAACTCTTCTAGGCAGGCATGGCCAGCTGATTGATTGTGGTAGACAAGGGAGATAAAACCTATTTGCTAAAGCCTCAATTCATAGCCAGGCCAGCCATGGCCTCTCTGTCCCCAGCCCCACCTCACATCACCCCGACCTCATCCTGCCCCTTACTCTGTGCCCAGACCCAGCACCTCTGCTTCTACACACTTCCTCATTCTGTGCCCTCCACCCTCTGAGAGCATCTCCAGCTTCTGAGGGGTCACGGCTCCAGGAAGTTTCCCCTGCCTGACTTCAGCAGAGTCTGCTCCTTCTCCTAATCCACCCGGTGTAGTCCCCGTTTTCTGCCCTCTCCCCACTTAAGGGCGGCTCAGCCTGGAGGGATTTGGGATGGAGCAGATCCGGCCATGGAGGCTCACGTGTGACTTCACCCATGTGAGCCCCTGTGTCACTGGAGTTCCCCCCCGGGTCACCCAGAGTCCTGGGCCCCCCTGCCAGGCCTTCCTCATGGCCCCGCCCTCCCTCCTCCAAGCTCTCCTCCGCACGAGGGTCCCCTTAAGGGAGATGGGGGCCTACTGGCCTGCTCTCTGCTCAGGGCTGATTTGGGACTGATGCCAGGCAGGCCTGGTTTCTGTCCTGGCACAAAGATCTCATCCTGTGTTGCCCTCATCCTATGGCAGTTTTCACATCCTCAGCCCCGCATTCATCGGAGATTCCCCAGGAAGGAGACCAGAGCAGGGCTTGTCTGTCTACAGGTGGGGAAGCTGAGGCCTAGGAAGGGAAATGTCTTGCCCAAGGGCCTGGCTCCAGGCCCAGCCAGTTACTCACTTACCCATTGGGCCTGAGGTGAGTCACGGTGGCCCAGGTGATGGGAAGGAAACACATAAACACGGGCAAGTGGGAAGGGCAGTCTTGGAGGCGGGGGTTAGTACCTGCTTAGGGCCCCCAGCTATGAGCTCCCATACACAGACCCCTGTGGGTTTACTGGGCAGGCGCACACCTGACTGTCTCGAATCGTGTGCCCTTCTGGCTCCTTGCCCAAGCTTTGCATCAGCCCTGGAAAGGCTGGCAACACATTTGACAGATGGGGACACTGAGGCCCATGGTTACCAATCAAGCTGTGACAGGGGGCTGGGCCCCAGGCTAAGAACCCAGAGCTCCTTTCCCCCTAGGTGAGGGGTTCCCAGCTGGCTCTTACTGAGGCCCCGGGCCCCTCCTGCAGGAGGAGACCCAAGCACAGTCCACACGGAGCCCTTGCTCTACCTGCTCTTTCCATTTCTGGAAGGGGGGGCGCAGGGGACCAACACTGGCAGGGTGGGGGACAGACTGGAGGCTTGTGAAGCTATTCACCCCATAACAAGAGGGGGCTTTATCTTGCACATAGCATCTGAGCTATCAAACCCTCTTCCCATGTCCCTGGCACACCTGGCTAATCCATCCCATGACCCGGTTTCCGAATCCACCTTCCCTGACGGTCACTACGTAGTCCGGGCCCTCCTACCTCTCCCTGGCCCACCTCGCCAGCCTCCTTCCCAGCCCCGCTCTGTCCCCCACACTGCAACCAGAGGCAGCTTTTGAGAATGTGAATCAGACTTGGCCTTTTCCCGCTCCAGAGCTTCCCATTGTCCTGACAGAGTCCCAACTCCTCTCCATGGCCAGTGTGGCCCTTGATGATGTGGCTCAGCCCCTCTCCCCACTGCCCTGCCTCTTCTCAGGGGCCAAGATTCTCTGACTGCCCCCACTCTCTCTCCCTCACTCTCCCAGTTCAGCCCTGCCCCCTATGTTGTCCTCCTGCTCTATTGTTAGGGCCTTTGCACTCACTGGTCCCTCTGCTGGAACCCTCTCCTCCCAGCTCTTACCTTTAAATACCGTCTTATCCTTCTCCCCAAACCCACTTGTCCTCTAGAGCTGGAGTGGGCATCTAGGAAGTGGCTGAGCCAGCATTAGAACCCTGGCCTCCTTCTAGACTTTGTGTTGTCGGCCATGAGCCCATGGTCCCATGATTTAAAATGCCTTTGGCTCTCCCCTGCACACTGGGTGATTTGGGAAGCCTCCCACTTCCATTTCCCACTTGGGCCTCAGCCTGTCTTGCATGACCTGCCCAGAGTCACTCAGTGAGATTACTTGGAGCCAGAAGAGGCTCCTTGCCATCAAGGGATGGATTCCTGCTCTCGACATGCCTAGCAGGACCTTGTCCCCAACCTCAGGCGGCAGGCTTCAATTGCCCTGTTTCAGAGGGCCCCCCCTCCCTGCCATCCAGGTGCAGCTCCCCCTTTCTCCAAAGATTGAGCCCAAACACCCACCTCTTGGTAGACTCAGAGGTGTCTGGGTCCCCAGCCTGGGTTCCGATCCTGCATACTACTACCCACAAGCCTGGAGGAGGGGCCGGCCTGGGAGTTAGACTCAGCTGGGGACCCCATCCACCAACACTGAGGCCATCCCTAGAGGGCCAGCCGCTGCACAGCAGCCCCAGGAAACCAGGCAGGCTGGGCCTGCTTTCCTGGGTATTCAGAAGAACCAGAAGAGAGCGGGAAAGAGCCCAGGTGAGCCCAGGTGGGCCAGGTCCCTGCCCCAAAGCCACACATGAAGGCCAGCGCCCTTTCCTCTTGTGTCCCCCTCCCCAGAATCTTTACTCTGAGCTGATTCCCCCCTCCTTCTTGTGACACTTGGGACTTATGGGCAGCACCTCACGAGCCCACCCAGACTCTGAGGGATGGAAGCCAGGGCTTAGGGCGAGTAGGACTCCTTAGCCACCTGCCCATCTGGCCACCATGTTGCCCTTGGCCTCCTGCTCCAGGCTTCTGATCCTTCTGAGGCCACCTCTGCCAGGAAGGGCCTGGAGCCCCCGGGGTTTGAGCAGGGGTGGGAGGCAGGAGGGTGTCTAGGCAGGCATTCCTGGCCAGAGCCAAGGCAGGAAGTAGTGATGGAGTCAGGAGCGGTGCGTGTGTCCTCGTTCTGTCTTTGCTGATCCAGCCTATGGTTTTTCGATCGGGAGAGCCCGCAGCGGCAGGCCCCTGACAGTAAAGCCGGCCCAACCTCTGAGGCTGAAAGGGTGGAGGAGGGTGGGAATTCCCAGGGTACCTGGTGGGGCGGAAGGGCCAGGGGCCTGGGCTGGGTCTGCTTCGGGTGGGCCGAGGGGTGGAGACTGCTGGGTCTCTCTGTAGCTGCCAGGCCTAATTGCCTCATTAGTATCTGCCTGCCGCCTGGGCCTGTCGGCTCCCTCCCCACCGGCCCACACAGCCCTGTTTTTCAGGAATCCCTCCTACAAGGCATTGGTGGTGACAGTGACGGTGACCACATGAGCATGACGAGGCCAGGGGGAATGGCCTGGGAGCCAGCTGGCCTGGGCCAGGCACGAGGTTGCGGGTTGAGGCCTCAGCGCCCAGCGCCATCCCACGTGGGCTCAGCCGTCTGGCTGCCTGGGCTGGACGTGCCGTGCTCCCAGGTAGACTGGCACCCGGTGGCAGCACCAGGACACGGTCTAGAGGACTCCCCTTCCCGGCCTGGCCCTACACCTCCCGTCTCCTGCCACAGGGGCACGTGCCCCAACACCTGGCAGAATCCATCCCTGCAAAGACTGGGGTCTCCCGGGAGAGAGGAATCTAATGGACTCAGACTCTCAGGGCCCCAAGCAGGATCCAAGGTGTGAGTGAGCCGTGTGGGTTGGGACAGGGCAGGAGTGAGAGGAGGGGTGGTGGGTGGAGATCGGGGGGCCTGACCGAGAGACCTGGTTCCAATCCTGATTCCACCACCAGCCTCCCCTCTCGGGGTCTCAGTGTCCTCCTTTATAAAGTGGGCGTGCACTAGACCATGCCAACCGCTATGAGGCAGGAGGAAGCCCACCACCGAAGGGCCCAGCCCCAGGCTGAGCACATATCCCCTGGCTTAACCCTCTTGTGCCCGGACAGTGGGGAGAGGGCCCTGGGGGCAGGCGAGGACCCCCAAGGGAAGGCTTCCTGGAGCAGAGGGATGAGAAGGGGGCCTGTGGCCGCTGTGCCAGGGAGTGTGAGCAGAGTGGGCTCCGGGCAGAGAGGCTGGCCCCAGTAGGGAGGTGAAACAGAGACCGAGGAGACGGAGCACCTCTGCTGGACCGGGCGCTGGTGGCTGCCCTGTCCTGAGGCTGATGTGGTGGGGGCGGTGGCCTGGACGCTCCCACACCTGGGGCCTGCCCGTGCAGATCCCATCCCGCGGGGCAAGGCCCTGCCCGCCAGCCTCATGCCTTTGACTCTGCGGCCACGCCTGCCCACCCACCTGCCGGCCCCCCCATGATGACGGGTGGGGAGGGAATCAGCGTCATCAGGACCCCCACATGGCTCAAACATGGTCCTCCCTCCAAGCCTTGGGCACACCAGCCCCCTGCTGTCTTCTGTTCACCCTTCCTTAGCTGTCACCCCCATTCAGTTCCCACCTTTTGCTCAGACCCAGCAGACAACAGCCCCTGCTCTGAACTCAGAGAGCCTTTCCCATCGGGGGACTTTGACCCAGACCTCCTGCCTCCTCAGGGCTTTTCCTGTAGCACTGTCCAAAGTGGGATCCATGGAACACTGGGTCTGTCCATAAAAAAGGTTATGTGGGGCGCCTGGGTGGCTCAGTCAGTTAAGCGGCTGCCTTCGGCTCAGGTCATGATCTCAGGGTCCTGGGATCAAGTCCCACATCGGATTCCTTGTTCAGTGGGGAGCCTGCTTCTCCCTCTGCCTGCCGCTCCCCCTGCTTGTGCTCTCTCTCTCTGTGTCAAATAAATAAATCTTAAAAAAAAAAAAAAAAAGTTATGTGGTCAAATGTCTGGAAAACACTATGAGCTCTGTGGCCCAAACTGCATAGCATAGAAATGTGTTAAAGACTCTGACAAGTCCTGCCAGGATCTAGCTGGGTTTATTTTGTTCATCTGGCATTTCCCAAACTCTGGAGACCACAGGGGCGCCTGGGTGGCTCAGTCTGTTGGGTGTCCAACTCTTGATTTCAGCTCGAGTCATGATCTCAGGGTTGTGGGAGCAAGTCCCCATTGGGCTCTGTGCTTAGTGAGGTGTCTGCTTGTCCCTCTCCCTCTGCTCTCCCCCACCCCCTCTCAAATAAATAAATAAAAATCTTTAAAAAAAAAAAATGCCAGGGGCACCTGGGTGGCTCAGTCGTTAAGCGTCTGCCTTGGGCTCAGGTCATGATCCCAGGGTCCTGGGATCGAGCCCCGCATCGGGCTCCCTGCTCGGCGGGAAGCCTGCTTCTCCCTCTCCCACTCCCCCTGCTTGAGTTCCCTCTCTCGCTGTCTCTCTCTCTGTCAAATAAATAAATAAAATCTTTAAAAAAAACCCAAAAAACCAAAAAATGCTGGAGACCACAGGCTCAGTTTCTCACATAACCTCCACTATCAGCTCATGGGACTATGCCTTCAGCGTGTCCTTCGAGGGAGAAAGTGGCCTTATGTTGCCCAGTGGCTTTTCACACCACATTCTCTTCCCGGGACTGTCCTTCCCATCTTCAGATGGGAAGCTGAGGGTCGTCAAGGTGATCACTCAGAACCCCACACTCTTCCGGCCTGTTGTAGGACCCTGCGGTCTATTTTCCCCCGCAGGCCCAGCCATCCCCATGGGATCAGAAGCTAGCCTGGTGGGGAGGTGAGGATGATACATGGGCACGGGGTGGGTGTGGGGGGCAGGCTGGAGAGGGAGGAGGTAAGCCATACACCCAGCCATGCTTCCCCCAACCAGCAGCCGCCAGCCCTTGGCCCTGACCAGCTCTGGTGGCCTCTAGCTCGAAGCTGCACAGGGCAGGACGGGGTGGATGGGGAGGCTTCCGTGTCTCAGCATGGGAGCCACGCATAGGGCCCCCTCCCCAAGCCCAGGCCAGAGTTGGGTTACGAGCCCTGAGGGTCTCCTAATGAGTTCCACATGCGAGTAGATGCCTTGGAGAGGAAATGGGAAGGGGCTGGGCCGGGGGAGAGGGACCTGAGAGAGGATTGGAAACACGTGTGGAGGAGGAGGAGGAGGAAGCGGGGAGAAGGGTGAGAGCGGCAAGAGGAGGAGACTTTATCCCCCGAAGTCCCGGTGCCCACCCCCCGCCCAAGAGGTGGGCTGCCAGGCTCCAGGCCCCTCTCGGAGGCCCCCAGGCCACCAGTCCGCTGGGGGAGGGGTGGGAGAGACCCTCAGAGGGCCTACTCCTCTTTTTCAAGTGGAAAAAGCCCCAACCTCCTAGCCCAGCTTGGCTCGGGGTTCTGAGCCATTAGGGGCAAGATAGAACCAGCTGGGTGGGGGGAGCCCCGGGGGCATAAGGAAGCCCCTTCACAGCTAGACAGCCGGCCAGGAGCGAAATGCTCGCTCGGATCCAGCCCCTCTTGGAGCTGGTGTAAGGAGCTTCCCCCACGCCACCAGAGAGCCCTGGGGTGAAAGAGGCCACTGACCTGTCTGCCCTGACCCCCACCTTTGCCCCTCTTGGCTACTGGGTGGGCAGGGAGGCCTGGCATGTAGGTTGGCTGCCCCACCTCCCCTCCCAGTCAGGTAGGGGCCATGCCTGGGCACCTGGAGTGGCCTTTCCTCGTTAGGAAAAGGCTGTGTAGGAGGCCATGTTGACGTGTGTGTGTGTGGGGGGGTGTCCAGTGAGAGACCCATGGTGGTTAGGGAGCAGAGTCTTGGGGCCTTGCAGGGTACAATGGATTACCCCCTCCCCTGGAAGCACTGGTTTTGAGCCCCACGTTTCCAGCTGGCCCTGGAAGGACTCCGATGCCAGGAGCCGAGCCCTTCAGCCTCCACCTCCAGCCCCTTCCCCAGGCCATGGACTGGAGCCCAGTAAGGACAAGGCCTGCTCTTAGAGCTTTGCATGAATTGTCTCAGTGAATCTTCCCAGCAGCCCTATGAGGCCACTCCTGCCCCCATCCCATGTTACGGATGAGGCGGCTGAGGCACAGAGAGGTGAAGTCGGAGCATTCCTGGCAGCAGGAACAGTGGGTGCAAAGGCCCTGGGGCTGGAATGTGCCTGGTGTGGCCAAGGAACAGTGAGGAGGCTGCAGTGGCTGGAGGGGCAGGAGCGGAGGGTGGAGGGTGGTAAGAGACGGGGTTGGGGGCCAGGCAGGGTTGAGTAGGGCCTCTTGGCCGTCGTACGCACTGAGGCCTCCATTGCTGTTGAAGAGGCTGGGGAACCGCTGGGGCGGTTGAGCAGGGGTAGCATGAGCTATCTTACCAGTTCTCTCTTTATTATTTATTACTTTTTACCCCGATAGCTTAGCAGCCCCTGTCCACTCTGATGAGAACAGATGGGGTAGGACGAGAGCAGACTAGGGGGACCAGACAGGAACCGATCGGGCGTCTTGGCAGGTTCTGACTCCCTGGGGGGCGAGCTCTGGGATGGTAGGCAGGCCCAAGCTTCTGGGGGAGGTTGAGAGGGCCCTCACCTGACTTGCACAAGCCTGAGGCTCCCATCCCTCACCGGAGGGGCCTATGCAGCTGAGGCTACTCCAAACCAGAGGCATTTATCCCCCAATGGGAAACTGTAGAATACCTCTCAAAAGGCATGGGCATCCTTATGGGGTCTCACAAATGGCTCTCCAACACACCCTAACTACCAGGGGTGCTAGACCCAACGCCAGGACCAGGGCAACCCAGGATCAAAGGTCAGCTTCACAGTTTGAGCTAAGAAGTCCACGGCAGCCGCCCAGACATTGGCTGGCCCAGGCCTCTGCGACAGAAAGCACCTTCTGTTTCCAGTTAGCAGGCACAGAGAGGCTGCCTGGAGGGTCTGGAGGACTAATTACACTGCTTCTCTGGCTCCCAGTTTTCGAGGCTTCTGAGGAGCCAATCCAGGAGCAGTTGTCACAGGAGGAAGATTCTGGGAGCTGAGCTGGGAGTGGGGGGCACAACGGGCAGGAGGGCATGTCTTTGGGTGCGGTCAGGGTTTAAGGGGCTCAGTGCAGAGATGGGGTGGGGCATCACAGTTCTTCTAGAACTAGGTGATTCTAGAGAGACCTGCCCGGGGAGGGGAGCAGAGCATCAGTGGGGTGCATGTGCCCTGGGCCAGGCCTGAGACCAGGAGAGCGACACGGGCTGGATAAACATGGCCCCCAGTGCTCAGGGGCATCCCTGGCTCTGAAGGCAGTCCAGATTCCAAAGCTGAGTCCGGGCAGCCAGTGGGAGGAGAATGGAGATGGACCAGGGCTGACGTCGGGATACGAGGCAGAGCGTGGGCCCTGGCTCCTGCGGGCCAGCCCCCTACCTACCGGGTACCCACGGAAGGTGCCCAAGTCCCACGCACTGTGCCTGACGGAGAAGCTTAGGGCCGAGGAAGGGAAGCTGTTGTAGAACATGACTTCCTCTCCCGCCCAGGTTCCCTATGCCAGCGCTCAGGTCTCTCATAGGTGGTAGGAGAATGGGGGTCGGGGGGGCGGCATTCCTGCAGCCAGAAAGCACTCCCAGGCAGATGGGGCTCAAGGTGGCCTCACCTAAAGTGAAAGCACTCCTTGGCCTTGCTCTATAAATAGGTTCTTGGGAGAGTGCACACGGCAGCTCCCAGCCCCAAGAGGGGTTGGCATGAACTTCCTAATGGCTTCGCCCCGGTCTCCCTGGCCTGGCTCCAGTCCTATCTTGAGCATGGGCTGGGCCCTCCTTGGTAGGGAGTCAGGGGCAAAGCCTCTAAAAGACTTCCCCAGAGTGGCCAAGCCAGTGAGCCTAGGTCGCCACGGCCTCCTGGCTGGGGTGGGCAGCGCCCGTCAGGCGACGGGACAGGGCCCTGTGCCAGGACCCGGTGCCCACAGGAAGTGGAACGGCACCCCGGACCACCGGGCCACCGGGCCACCACCGGCCTGCCACTGCTGTCCTGGCAAGGGGGTCCCTCCTCAGCAGCCCAGGGCGGGTGGTGTGGAGCAGGGGGTGCTCAGTGGGAAGTCCCAGGGGGATTTCTGGCCCCCCTAAATGGCCACACACCAATTAAGGCGGGAGCCATCAGGGGCCCATCTTGAGCAAATCATTTAGGAAAATGAGGTTAATGACAGAGAGCCAGGACAACAGGGCCAGTGTGACTCACCGCGCACTCGCTTGCTCAGCGGGCTGGGTTTCCGGGATTCCGGGTAATCACAAACACCCACCCTCAAAGCCGTGCCGGCCCTGGGGGCGGCCTCGGTGACAGCAGAAGAGGTGGCCTTAGAGTGCCTGCCTCTCGGGTGGGGAGGGGCTGCCCTGAGCACCCCCCCGCCCGCCGGCCGGCCCAAATCCCTCTGCACCCCTGGGGATGCCCAGGGCAGGGCCCACAGCATCAACAGATCCTAACTCTGGCCACCTAGAGTTCCAGAGCCAGCGGGACCCTGGGACCATCAGCACATGGACACATGGACCAACGTCCGGGGAAGGGGCCTGACCTGCCGGAAGTGACAGCACCCCAGGCTGGTGGGGGGGGTCACACACGGACCACACTCGCACTCTGTGCCAGTCACTGCTCTGAGCTCTTCATGCGCCCACTTAGACTGGCACCATCTTACAGATGGACGCTCCACAAGCTTTAGGAACTCGTCTGAGATCACAGAGCCAGCAGGTGGCAGAGCCAGCATTTGGACTTGGGCAGTGGGTCAGGGGCCCCCGACTCCCAGAGCGAACCCCTGACTCCACTGCTCCGCCCTCTTGGTGGCCTGCGCGCACACAGCCCACCAGCACGGAGAGGTCATGAATCTGTGGCAAGCGGGTCCTGGGACAGACGGACAAGGACGGTGCTGGGTGAGAAGATGGCAGAGTTTCCAGGTCAGGCTGGCTGGTCTTTCAGGAGCTCGTGGGGACTGGAGACTCAGGAATGACAGGGGAGCGGGCTTGCCACGGGTGATAACAGGATTCAGGTGCCACTTGCTGGCTCGGTCATCCAGCTGGCCTGAGGGGCCTCCCTCAGTGTCTGTGGCAGAAGTACAGGTTCATCCTGGAACCCCAAGAATCTGGCAAAGGTAGGTGGGGGGGGTCGCAATTTAAATCACCAATCAGGGGCGCCTGGGTGGCTCAGTCAGTTAAGGGTCTGCCTTCGGCTCAGGTCATGATCCCAGGGTCCTGGGATCGAGCCCCTCATCGGGCTCCCTGCTCAGCAGGAAGTCTGCCTCTCCCTTTCCGTCTGCCTCTCCCCCAACTCAGGCTCTCGCTCTCTCTCTCAAAATAAATAAAGTCTTAAAAAAAAAAAAATCACTAATCACTGACACCTGTTCCTTAAGTTCACGTTAGGAAAACTGGGCCACAAGAGGAGGGGGCAGTGGGAATTGCCTCTGAGATATACCTCCTAACAAAACCCCCTAACCTCACCTGACCTTCCTAGCAAAAAAAAAAAAAAGAGAGAGAGATGCTTGCAATTGGGCTTTTTTCGGAGCTCAGTTATCAAAATCCACAATCAGGAAAGACGGTGGCTGAGCGAGGCATTTGCATTTCCAGAAGGCTGCTTTTGAGCTTGGCAGCACCAGTGGGAGGACTGGTAGAAGCCCCTACTACAGGGGAGATGCCGGCAAGGGCTGACAGGGAGACACCACCCGAAAGGCCCTGTCACGTGGCCCGCAACCTTGCCACGCCACCTCAAGCCCACCCAGGCCCCACACTCCTCTCGCTTGTGAGGGCCCCCACAGCCGACCAGCCCAGCATTGCCCAGGGCAGGGTCCTGGAGCACCTTCACAGGGTGGGGGGTCAGAGCACCTTAGGGTCCCCTGTCCCCTTTCTCTCAGGAACAATCTGGGCCCCTAGATCCTCACTCAGTGCAGTAAGGTCCCAAGTCAGGCCCCACATGAGCAAGAAAAGGAACTTTGGGGAAGAACCTGGCCCCTTCCTAGCTCTGCCCTCTGCGTGTCACACGCTGACCCTCAGGCTTAGAGGAGGTGGGTTTCCATGGTGTTTCAAAGACAAGCACAGCTCTCAAGAACCATCTTCCCCCCAGCTCCGGGTCTGGCTGGGGGCTCCATCAAGGCAGGTGCGTGAGTGTGCAGGAAACCCCTCAGGAGGTGGGAGAGCCCAGGGTGGGCTGTCTCAGAGCACGCAGATCCGTGTGTGGTGAGGGGGCTGACTAACCAGGGCGGGGCTTCCAGGGACAGAGACTACACCCCAGGCCATTTCCCGAGTCCCTAGCAGGCTCTCAATCCCCATTTTCTTCACAGAGAAATTCACAACTCAATCCTCGTGTCCACTGAAGGCGGGGAGATGGTAACCCCGGTCTGGCCCGAGAGCAAGTTGCCATACGATGCCTGGAGACATGGTTCCCGTCCCGCCGTCCCGTTAGGGGCACCATCTGTGTCTCTGCAGATGACCACCAGAACCCCAACACGGGGACCTCCAGCGTCAGGTCTGGAAGCTACCACAGGTCAGCAGCATGGGAGGGGATGACAAGGTCGGCCCCACAGGCGGCATCCCGAGCAGGCTCACTTAGGGTTGCCCAGACTCCCTAAAAGCCTTTCCAGAGGGGGAGCCCCTGACCTCCCGAGGCATCTGACCGCCTTACCTGCCAATTCAGACCTGCAGGCCTGCCCAGCTCTTCTGCACACGCGGGCTCACGTGGGAGGCCTCGGCAGGTCCCCGGGGGGAACCCCCGGAAGAGCCTGAGCCAGCAGCCTCTTCCCCACTCAGCTCGTGGGGAGTGTGCCTACCTCCTAACCACCTGGAGAGATGCCTACCAGCCCCGCCTAAAACAAGAACCTGAGGCTCAGAGAGGTTATGTCACCAAGCCGAGGCTACACACCTGGCCGAAGGCAGAGTCTGAAGCCTAACCCTGGACTGCGAGCAGCTTTTCCCCCACCAGCTGGAGGAGACCACTTCCCCATTCCCGCCGTTCATCGGGGCTCCGCAGAGGCTGCCTCCGTGTGAGCCCCAGCTCCTAGGCCTTCAGGCTCTGCTCCCACCTGGAAGCCGCAGAGGCTGGGAAGCTCATTAGCTGCGTGGTACTGACAAGCTCCCGAGAAGATCTAACGGGGCGCCCCCGGCCCCCCAGGGCAGGGCAGGTCTGAAGGATAAATACCTCCCTGGCTGGCTGGGCCCCAAGAAGCCAAATGCTGAAGGCACGGACGGCACCCAGACATGTGAACACCGGCCTGGCTCTCCCCGCGCGGGTGCACGGGGGGGAGCCCGTGGGGACCCTCAGCAGTAAGTGGAAATGCAGGTGCCCGAGTCCTCCGGGACCCAATCGACAACGCCAGCTGGGGCCGGCCAGAGGGGGGTGGGTGCTGTGCAGGGGCATCGGCTGTCCTGGCCCCCCCAGTTCCCAGATGCAGATGAGAGTGTCCCGAATGCCCAGGGTGACCTGGCAGGGCCCCCCAGAGCCACTCCTTTCATTCTCCTGTTATGGGCCCGGGGCGGGGCGGGGGGGGGGCAGACGACGACTGATGAAATCTCACTCAGAACAATCCACTTTTATGACAAGTTCAATAAAGTCCATTTTAATTTCAGATTCCTTCACCCTCATGCATACAGAGGCGGAAGCCACCGGGCCCCAGTGAACACATGTGGAGCAGGAATCAAGGCCACACTGCAGAACCCCCCCTACCCCCCCCCGAGTGCTTGCTCCTGGACAAACCTGACTTGGATGGGCCCACATTGGGCCTTTTGTCAGATTAAGAGAAAACTCCTGGCTCACCATCCAATGGGCAGCCCACTGCTAAGCTGTCGTGGGTGGGAAGAGCCAGGCATCAGGCAGAGAGGAGGTCAAACCCCCGTGAAGCAGCCGGGGGGAGCTGTGACCTTCGGGCCCATTAGGACTCCGAGGTAGCAAACATTTTCAAGTGACTCCTTCACGTTAAACCAAACGTAGTCCACTCTGCGTGTGCGGGCCCTGCCCACGGGGGCCTTCCACGGGCAGGTGGCGAGCCTCCGGGGGCGGAGAGCGGGTGGGGACAGAAGGGCATAACCTCAGGGGCTCGGGGACGGATCTGAGTCCCATAGAGCTGAATCCCCTTGATTTATTGACCCAAGTCCCATAGTACAAATCTCCGGCCTGCCACCCGCCAAAATCGAGCGAGCTCTTGATTCTTGCTCCCCTGATCACGGTGTTGTTCTCTGCATGATTAGCTGCTGGTTCTCCAGGCACTGCTTCAGCTTGTCTTCTGTCAGCGTCAGCCGCTGCTCCAGGATGGAGACCGTCTGCAAAACAAATGGTGGTCAGGCTTCAGAGGATGAAGGGGCTACAGGGCTGCCCCGGGGATCCCCTCAGCCGGGAGGTGAGTGACTGAGCACCCCTGAGCCTAGGAGGGCCTCTGCCTGTCCAGTGAGGACCATTGCAGGAATATGCCCTCTGGGAGATAGGCTCTAACTCCGTCTCGGAGTCCCTTTTCGCCTGTTATGGAAGGACAAGGCCAAGCTCAAGGGAGTCCTGGAGACTAGGAGGGGACTCAGGATGGTGGCCAGCACTTCTTAGCTTGACCCATGTTGGCACCGCTTGTCACCATGTTGGCTTCCAGAGGCTGAGCCCTTGGGCTCCCTGGTCTCTCCCGCACACGCAGCATGGCTGGCCTGGGGACCTAGCTGTCCGGCCTGCCAGATGCCCCCAGCTGCCGGGGCTGCATGTGCCTCACGGGCCAGGGCCAGTCTCGCAGACATGGCTGCTGGGCAAGGCTGCACAAAACCTGCCCACCTTCTCTGGCACTGGACAGAGTGCTGGCAGAGGGCTGGTGCTGTCTGGGAGCCCGTGTGCTCCCCACAGAGCAGCTGGCCCACTGCCCTCAAGGACTCCCCGCCCAGGGCCTGCCCACCAGTCCCACGGCCAACCCCAGCCCTCGCCCAGCCCGACCCATGCTGGCCATGACGGCTGAGCTCTGCCTCACCTCCTCCTCGGGGGCGGGGTGAGTGCCTGCGTGTGCCAGGCCCGCAGCCCGCACGGGGTGAGCCCGCCGCCAGTGAGGCAGGCTAGGTCCCCGTGCGGGGCAGCCTACAGCCAGCAGGAAGGGGGCAGATTAAGAAACAGTACTTTCTATTAATTTTACCCATTTGTCTGTAGGCTTTCCCAAGAGGTTTTGCCACCTTCCCTGAGGCTCCAAGGAGGCTCTGGGCCTTGGTCCAGTGAAAAGGAAACTTTCCTTTCATACATTTAATAAAACACTGAAACATTCTGGGAGGGAGTTTCCCCTCTCAGGCTGCTGTAAATTCTCAAAGCATCCCGCACGGATGTCGGCTACTCCTCCTGGCGGATGGCCCTTTCGAAGTGAGCCGGCCTGGGCTGCAGGGGCTCTGAACCCTGGGGTACAGTCCTGAGCCTGAAAAGGTGCACTGCACCCTGAGACGCAGGGCTGGGCTGAAGGAGATAGTCACACTCCCCCTGCGCTGGCCAGGAGCCGTGGGCGGGGGGGGGTCTGTACCTCGTAAAAGTGGCGGCGGAAACAGCCCCTGGCTGGCCCAGAGCAGCATTCCTGGAAGTTTCCACTGGCGGCTGCGAAAGGCTCACTGAGCCAAGCTCCAAAATCATTCCTCATCCAGACTTTTTCCGAGGGCCCCGGACTCCAGGCCACAGTGGGGGAGCCGGCCGGCTTTTCCTCTTGGCCCCCCTCCCCCCTGCCCCTTTCAACTTTTCACAGGACCGAAATCTCAAATGTGGAGGCAGTGGGTGCTGGGCCAATGTCAATACCAGGGGTGCCACACATTTCACGAGGCCTCCACTTAGTTCCACGGGGGGCCCATACTTCGGCTCGGTAGAAATATGGCCATTTGTCCATATTACATTTCTTTAAACATAAATGCACACACCTCTTTCATACGCAGCCCCCCGGAAGGACGGTGCCAGCCCGGTTGTGGGCCCTTCCTCTGGGAGCTTTGAGGGGGTGCTTCGTGGCATGTTGTAGACAAAAAAGTTTAAAGTCCACTGCTCCTCAAATCTGCAGCTCCTCCTTCTCCCTGCCGTTCTCCGGCTTCTCCCCTTTTCCAGCTGCAAAAGACTCTGGAAGAGTCATCATCTCTGCGTTTGGTCTCTACTTCCCCTCTCCCCCACACCCCCAGCACACTCTGCCAAGATGCTGAGTGGCAGCCACCATCCAGGGATGAAGTCCACCAGGCTCTTCGTGCTCACATTTGATCCCACCCGACCCCCGTCTGAGCCGGACGGATGGGCCAGGGAGAGGAGGACAATTTTTGGATATCTGTACATTAGAGCGTTGTCCGGCGTTCTCTGCTCCACAAGTTTTCCTTAATAATCCTACTCTAATAAAGCATGAGGCGTCGTTTTTGTGGAAAATGGGGTCTCTCAAGGTAAGGTGAAACCTAGAAACCCCAATGCCTAATTTTGCTGATGTGCCTTCCCTACACCAGGGAAAAGGTCTCCCCTGCGACGGAATGGCTGCCTTTGGGGCACTTGAGGAGCAGAGGTCAAACACACTCAGGGCTGGCGGTGCAGACAGTTAGAGGGCAGGCGGGCCACCTGCAGGGACTAAGCCCAGGCCACCATGGTGCCACCCTGCCTCCCGGCTGCTGGGGCCTATGGGGGGAAGGGGAAAGCATCTGGGATAGCACGTGGGCGCGCGAGGGCATCCCCAGCAAGGACGGGTTCCGAGCCGTACCGCATGACCCTGTTCACAGTGTGACCTTCACCTGCTGGTTCAGGGCAACATCCCCGCGCCAAGTGTCAGGCACACAACAAGCCTCAGTAAATACGCGCTGCCTCAGCGCCCAGAAGGCAGAGGCCATAGTCCGTTCCTCCGGCTGCCCAGGGCCCCGCCCAGCAGGCTGCTCCCCCTGCCTTGTGCTCCGGGTCCTGCCACACGGTGCCCAGAGACCAGAGGCTGGGGAGGAGCACTACTGAAGCAAACAGCTCCACGGTCTTCCAGACACCGAACACCCCCCCCCCCCCGCCCACCTTCTCACCCTCCTTGCACTCAGGGCAAATGAGAGCTGGCCCTGCAAGCAGCCCTGGGCCCACACGGCCCCTCACCTTTCTCTGTGCAGAGGAACGGTGGGTCAGAGGTCTGGTCCCAGCCTCTCCCCCTTATAAGCCCCACAGCTTCTAAGTCCCCAAGGAGGTGGTCTGGTGGCGGATGCCAATGAGGGAAGCAGCCCTGCCTGACCTGGGTGCCTGTGGCCTCTGCCTTTCCAGCAGGGCAAAGGAAAAGTGGAGAAAGGGCTGAGAAGGCCAGGGTTCTGGCTGCTGGGCAGACCTGTCTGGGCAAGGTGACCCATCTCCTAGGCCTCCTGCATGCTGGGGTCCAAACTCCTCCAGAAAGGTCCCTTCTGTCTGTGGACCTTGGAGAAACCAGGCAACTCATTCCCTCTCCCTGGGCCTTGTGCCATCCGGGCAGCTTATCTAGAGTCCCCTCTGTAATTGGGGTGTGGAGCTCAGACTCAAAGGGAGACTGGTGGGAAGAGCCAGGACTGGCTCTGGGCGGGGGAGGGGGGGCGGTCATCCTGATGATTTTTGACACACTCTGCTCCAGGGGGCTGCTCCTGGCAGCTGACGTTCATGGAGTGCTCATGATACGCCAAGCACTCTTCAACAATCCTTCAGAGCGGGAGCCTTCGTCATCCCCATTTTTCACATGAGGAAACCAAGGCACAGTGCTATTAAGCAACTTGCCTAAAGTCCCACAGCTTATAAATGACCGGCCAGGGCCGTGAACTGCGGTGGCCCGGCTTCAGAGTTCGCGCTAAGGCACTGGGAGCTGCACCTTGGCTCTGGCCCCATCATGCACGTATAGGGTGAGGCCTGGCCTTATTCCTCCCCACCTGCTCCAGCCATGCCTGAGGGCTACTGGCCATGTAACCCCAGGAGGCCTGTGTGTCCCCCACCCAATGCCCAAACTCAGGCAGCCTGAGGAGGAACCTGTGGATCTCTATTCTTACCCACCAGCAGCCACCTTCTGTCCTGTCCAGGTCACCTGGCCAGGTGGCTCCAGATTAAATGAGCAGAAGCAGTGGGAAGGGACCACCCCCCAGGGTCACCCAGCAGCCCCCTCACACCATTGGGCCACCCTCAGAGGTGGTTCCCAGGCCTCAGATGCCCCCAAGCCCCATAAAGCAGTCTCTCACCTGACTGAACACTTAGGCCACCCTGACTGAACACCATTGGGCCACCCTCGGAGGTGGTTCCCAGGCCTCAGATGCCCCCAAACCCCATAAAGCAGTCTCTCACCTGACTGAATTATCACGAAAGTCACAATTTTGGCTACAAAAAGGCAATGTTCTATGGATAAAAGGGACATACCAACAAGAACTTTTTAGTAGATACGTGATGAGAAAGTACCCGAACACTTGAATTTTAGACGCTTTCTTTCACCGGGGTGCCGTGTCACTCAGCACAAGTGATCAGTTCCCAAACACGCTATGGAACTCACCCGATTCCCTGCTGGTGCCCCGCCCCCTCACAACATGGGGCTCGACTATTCTCCCCCAGAACCACAGTGACAAGCAGAATTCAGACCCCACGCCTGGACACCATCACCCCTGTCAAACACCGCCCACGTCCAAGGTCACAGCCTTCACCTGCCAGCCACAGGGGAGCCTCATGGGGCAAGGTCACAGGAGACCCAGAAGTTTCATCCTCAAAGTCACACCTGTCAGAGGCTCACCTGGGGGCTTGTTTCTGAACCACCTTCTGCTGCTGTCACCAGCAATTCCTAGGAAGCCACAGCCCTGGTCACGGGAAATAGTGCCCTTAGAAACATTCCTGCTTGCTGTTGAAGGTATTCTGTTGTTTCTCTAGACTGAGGCCTGGCACACTCGGCTTGCTGCCCATTTTTGTAAATAAGGTTTCATTGTCATGCCCATCTGCTTGTGCACCGTCTCCGGCTGCTTTCTGACGAGGCCGGCAGGTTGCAGAGTTGTGATAGAGACCCTGTGGCCCACAAAGCCTGATATTTACTGTTTAGGAAGTTTGCAAACCCTTGCCCCAGACTCTCTTCATGCACTCCTCCTCAGCGCGCAGCCCCTGGGCTGGCCTGTGTCACCGAGGGTGACAAGGACATACACAGCCTCGGCTGGGCCCGCAGGGTGCACACCACGGTGCAGAGGCAAGTACTAATAAGCAGCAGGACAGAGCAGCAGGGCATGCTGGGAAGAACCGAGGGGTCTGGGCTGGGGAAGTGGCCCTAGGAAGGGAGGGGTGAGCAAAGGCTAAGGAGGAGTTCACCAGGCAAGCGAGCAAGAAGGGCACTGGGGCCAAAGGATCAGTGAGCACGGAGCCTGGAGGTGGCAGGGAAAGGAACAAACAGTAGCGATGGAGCAAAGGAGGTCCGTGTGCAGGAATGAGGAAGGGCCTCACGGAAGCAGGAGATGGGGCCAGGGCCTGGGCAGCCATGTCAGGTGGCCTTGCCTTTAGCCTCAGAGCACAGGATGGTGTTGGGAGTCCTAGGCCGAGTGGGGAGCAGACCCCTCTGGCTGCCACACAGGGATGCTCTGGGGAGGGCCTGCATGGCTGTGGTTAGGCCTAACCAGACATACCCACGAGGTATGAACTGCCACCACCTGGTGGTAAGTCAGATGGCAGATGGGAGAAGGGACATTCCCTGAGGCCCTGAACACAGGACAGATCACAGGACAGGACGGCCCGCAAGAAAGGTGGAGAATGGGCTCCAGACAGGACAGGTTAAGTGTGAGGCCCCTTTGAGGGCCGGCAGGGGGCCTGAACCAGCAGCAGGGCTATTTTGCATTGCTGACATCATCTTTACTGCTGGGGGTAGAGTGGGGGACACCAGGGGGGAGAGCAGTGGACCCACAAGCCCCTGGGCCCCAGACAGAATCCGGGGCACGATGATGCCAGGGACACCGCTGAAACCCCCTGGAAAGCAGCCTGGCCCCTCAGTGGGTGACAAGGAAGGGACAGCCCAACATAGTGGGCCCAACAGGGAGGAGGGTGCTGGAGGTGTTGGGGATCAAAGCCAAGAGCATGAGGGAGGCCAGCTCCGGCTGGGGGCAGGGAAGCGTCTCCAGAGGAAAATCCTCCCGGGAGAGGCTGAACAAGGGCATCTCATTCGAATCCTCATTTTCCTGCTTAGGGGACAGCAGACACTGATCTGTCCCCCGTCAAGTCAACATTAACAGGCGAGCGGCTTCTCTCACTCACAGTTCAAGATGTGTAAGACGGTTCATGTAACACCCTGAAGGGCCTTCTGAGTGGGGTATAAAAATAACCGATTTTAAAGTGACAGGCTTGTATTTTTAGTCCCCTAACAACTTGAGTGATGCTCAAAGAAGCGGCACCAAAATGCCAGTCCTCAGCCACATGTCTGGCACCCAGGGCCCCCAGCTCCAAGCGGGAGACAACACAACACGAAGGACATTTCCACAGACGCCGTGGCTCCGTACCTCGCCGCCTTAGACGCCTTTTCCCGACGGGCATCAAGGTCTCTGATGCCTGCCCGAGGCTGCGGGGCCTGGCAGCTGGAACAGCAGAGGCCAGCTCCCACCCTGTCCCCACCCCAGCAAGGGCTCAGATGGGCCAGTCTGGGTGCCCTGCGTGGGACGGAGCTTGGGGTGTGTATCTCCACCGACTTCCGAGGTGGCCAAGGGGACAGCCCCCACTCCTGGTGTGTGCCAGGGACTCAGGCATCGGTAGTGCCGCCAGAGGCCAAAGTGCGTTTGCAGGGCCTCTGCATGACCGCGCTCTGCCGCAGAGGGCTGGGAGCCGGGGCTGGGGAGCCGGGATGCTCCCGTGGGCTCTGCACGGGCATCGTGTGGAGGAGGCGAAGTCCAGTGCTCCCTGAGGGAAGGAATCCCCCACCCTCAGAGGCCCCGCTCGCCTCACGGAGCAGTGCTCAGTCCTCTCGGGACCACTCTCCCTGCCAGTTCCGCCATTGCGCTTTCCCTGGGCTTGCAGGGCTTCTCCTCTGTCCCTTCTGCCTACTTCCCGGCCTCCCACTTCCTCATGGCATGACCTCCCCTTCTTTCAGCCCTGCTGGCCTCTTGTTTCTCCCCAGACTGTTTCCTTTTGAGGCGGGCTTGTCCTGCATTTTTTTCCTCAGCTCTTTCCCCTAGTCCTCGTTTCTACCTCCTTTTCAGGTCTCTTTTTCATCCCCTTTACGCTTGTGTTTGGGGAGAAGGCAAGAAAAGGAGCAGG